>NW_023596297.1:34771926-35014969 GCF_011947565.3 Pollicipes pollicipes | reverse complement strand
AATAACGCGAGCGCCCGCCGCCTGAGATATCAATTTGGCGTGATGAATGCGATATATTTCGATAAATTGGACAGTATGCGGGAGGCTGAGTCCAATCCGAGCCGACCGCGCGCTTCGATGGGATAATCAGCCCGATATCAATGGAACAGGGGTTTTAGTAGATTGGCGTTTAGTAAGTCCCATGTGGGACGTCCCATTGCGTCGAGATTCGCCAATCTGGAGACGGTGTGAACAACGGAGTGGTGGACAGCGATGCTATAACTTTGTCCTATTGCAGTAATCCATCATGATTGTGCGCTAATTTTAGAAGACATGAAATTTGAGCGATGGAAATCGTGCCATAAATTCCGAGTTATCGAACTTCCTGAGATTCGTGAGAAATGAGATTTAGCAGCGTGAAGTTTGCGTCGATGATTACCCTCTCACTGCTGCTCTGCCTACTCAGACCCATACCCATCTAGTTTAGCTACTCGTCATACTTATACTCGTCTAATATGACTGTACTTGAATAAGGCCAGCAACTTCAGTAGTTAGATTGACTTCCATACGAACGCACCGCGCGCTGAGTTCGACAGTTGTTTTTTCAGTTGTAATCTGCATTGGTCTTTTTCCCTTACATCTAATGTAAGAGTCGAAGGTTGGCAATTATTAGAAGATTACCAATGAAGCCAGCGCCGGCATGCGGCATCGTTTTCCCAAGCATAAGCGGTGGGCGAGCGCTTATGCTTGCGCTTATCGGTGAACGCTCACCCTGTTCCCGATTTCTAACAGAGTTTCTAATGGGGATCGTGAATCAACCGGTGAACTCAGGCCCCGCGCATACGTGGCATCCCTCTCTTGTGAAGTCTCTTCTGACTGCACTTCTAGAGAGGCCGGAACCGGCCAGTTGATACGGTGTTTGCTCGAAGTTCTTGTCGACGTAGTTATTGTGCGCACCTCTGTTCTTAATCAGCTCGCTTCTCTTTAATCACGTGTGTGATGTTTGAACACCTTTCTAGTTTTAAAGAGCAGCGTTTTGTGGTTGAACTGCATCAAAAGAATAATTTGGGATCATTTAGCATGCACGGGATGAATATGTTGAGTGACTCTGAAACAACATGTAAAATTTAAATCAGACTTTTTATCTCTTAGGATTGTTGATGTCTATGCTTTGACCAACAATCATTTACGGCCTTTTAGTCCTTTTTTGTTGTGAGAGATATACCATACCACCTCATATGCTTCTCGCTATTTTCAACCCAGGTATGGCGCGACTCACACACGCGCGATACATGCATTACGTAATCATGTGCAATGCATGGCTTAGCACCAAACCGTCCATAACGGCGGCACAGCTTTTGAATGTTTCATCGCGGTTGATTCATCCGCGAAAAAATAACACCTGGCGACTATTCAAATGCAGTGGTTGTCTGCTTCTTAGTAATGCACCAAAGTCGAGACCGTTTCGTGACATTCAGTCATCCCAGTGGGCACATTACCTCACGCTTGATAAAGCGAATCTGAGGCCCCATCGCGATGTTGCGGTAGCTCACAAACGCAGGGGACTTTCTACAGATCGCACGCCCCTCTATCCGGGCCTTACTTTGAAAGGTCAGAGGGAGGCGCCGGCGGCGCGCCGCAGTCGGGCCCACCTGGACACACCTTTCCCCTCCTTTCCAGAGGCCATGTCCAGCTCCAGGCCACGCGAGCATCCTGAGCTGGGGTTCCCGAACGGGCTGGGTCGGCACCAGGCCAGCAGGGACAGCGGCGAGCACCCTGAGCTAGGGTGCCCGAACGGGCTTTTACTTTGCATTGTCGAGTGGTATTTTACGAAAACGCTCATCGCCGATGAATTTCAAAAGCTGTCAAAAGATACCACCTGCAGAAAGAATTTAAGAAAAATATATAATTAAAGTAGATTATGTTATATCAATGTGTTTATACTTTCATTTTACCACTGGCTCGACATCATCACTTCTGGCGTGGAATTCGAACAACCAAATGCACACATATTTCGTTTTTGTGAAATTCCGCTTGTTTGAGGTAAACATTGTTGGCGTTTGCAGGCAGCATTGCAACTTTCCGAAAACCAGTAGCCAGTGAAGGAAAATCTTTTAAAAAGATGGGGAATCTGGGTGAGGGGACAGTGGCGATTTTTTACATCGCTTCTCTCCATGCAACAAAATAGGATAAATCATTTTTCCAGACCACAAGGCAGCCGACTGCCACTTGTAGCTTCTGCTGTTCCGATCAGTGGCCCAACAGGATGAAACTGAAACACTTCCTAAGCACCGGCAGCCTATTAGCCCTATGGCCATATTTAGAAACTTTGCGAGAGCTGCCCGTTCGAAAAACCTGCAAGTTTGATCAGCTTGCCAGCGCCGACGCCGCTTCGGCGCAGGTACGAGAGATTGCCCTTGACACATGCATTACCGAATAACAAGGAGCTCGATTCCGAACATCGCTGATTACCTTGCCATCTGGTGAGCACAATGCACTGCAATTCATTTCCCAATCCAAGGCCGTGACGCATGATTCCGGCCAAGCCTCGCAGCCCCCAGCGCCATATATTTCCCGGAGTAGTTTTCCTTCCTTCAAAGTACGCACTTCAGGCGCAGCACCATACGCATTACGCTGAAAACCGTGTAATCAAGACCTTTATTCCAAGCCAGGCTCATAGCCTCGCCCCAACATATGAGCCCCAAAGGTCAAACCAGCCACCATCTTCTCCATAAGGCCCCCGCTTCGAGATCAGCGCCCCCTGCAGCGGCGGCATCAGGCCGCGTCATAAATAACATCACACATCTCGCTCTATGCAGCGCCCACCCACGGCGTGTCGCGGCGTGCCCCCGCCACGGGTCGCCATACCCCGCGCCATTCGTCTGCATTAGCGGCGGCTGGCCGGGCCGGCCGGCCGCCGGCGCCGGCCGGGCCGGCTGTAAAGCGCGCCCGCAGTCCGCTGAGGGATGGACGCCGCCCGCCGGGCCCGCCGCTCGTTATGATGCGTAATGTGGCCTGGAGGGCAGGCCCAGCCGTTAGGCGCGCGGCGCCCGTAATGGCCGGGCGGTGCGCGGGACTTGTACGGCTCGGAGGACGGCCGGACCTCGGTCAGTCACGCCCGCGCCGGCAGAACGGCGCGCGTCCTCCCCGACGCGGACGTGACGAGGCGGGCTCGCGCGGTAATGGCTGGGCCGGCCCTCGGCGAGCGGGCCGGCCATTGGCGCCGCCACCTTTCGGGTGGTGGTCCGGACAGCCCTGGTGACGTATGCCGTGAGGGGGATTTCAGCGCGGTCCTCACGGGCACCAGGCCGATGTGGTACAGGCTGGACGAGCACCTGTGCGCCAGGATGGTGTCATGGTGTGATAATGGTAGGATGGGGTCAGCTTCTCCTCCCAATTTTGGTGGTGAAGTCACTCCCACGTCTGTCAGACCCAGTCCGGCCCACCCCCGAGTTTGGTGGAGTGTGGTGAGAGGCACTCTGATTGAGTCTAACTCCAGGGATTCGGCAGACTCAGAGCTGCCGAGCACGTATTCCCAGTCTTGACACACGAACTACTCCAACTTGCGGATACTTCGGGTTTGCCGCCCGGTTTCGGCGACCCCCGCTCCTCCCCCCGTCCCCCCCCCCCCCGTCCTGCTCCAGCCGCTTTCCAGCGCGTCATTTCGGCGCTGGCCCTGTTCATATCGCCGCTCGCCGCTCCGGGCGGCGGCCGGCCGTCCATTTCTGCCACAGATCTAAGCCGCGGCATCAAATGTGTCCGACGCTGTCCCGGTCCACTATCGAATGCCCGTCACAGCAGCGATCCTCTATCTTCATCCGGCTGGCCGCGCCGGCCTCCGACATCTTGGGGAAGGGGGGGAGGGCAGGGGATGGGGGCGCGGCTGGCGCGGCCAAATAGCCGGCCATGGCGCGCGAATGAAAACTGATGGGAGCGCCCGTGGCGGCGAGCAGATGCCGCCCCATTAAAGTATCCTCAGCGACGACGCTCCGCCGAAAAGTGAGCCTTCTATCATCAAGGTCACGGGCCGCTTAATGCGCGGAGGGTTCCGCTCCCTCGCGCGCTCCGAACCAGCGGAGTCGTCCGAAAGCACAAGCACTGTTGCGCCCCTTACCACTCGGCAACGTTACATCGGCATGGGGCGGCCACAGCGTTTTGCTCGCTCATCCACCACGGCCTGTGTGGAATGGGGAGAGCTTTGCGTTCAAATGGGATGGAAATTGCGGGTGCCAGCTGGCTGACTGAACAGATTGAGGTTGTTTTGCGCTTGCGAGGCCTCTGCTAAACAGCAACGCATCGGCGAGCGCTGAACGATGGCTAAGCTGGCAACATGCTCAGCATGGGATTCAGTTGTGTAATTTCATCGTTTGGGTCTTCATCGCTCCGATGGAGCCAACCCGCCCATTATACATCAGCTATAAGTGGTGGCGTTGAATGGTAGGTTGTGCCGCCACACACGTGCATTGCGGAACAGCATACCCTCCGTTCAGGGTGCCCTGCTTCGGATTTCCAAGCGCAAAGTGCCTGCCAGTTCACCCTTGCAGTTTTCATGACCGGGCCACTGTCAAGCCCCAGTTCGGCTGGCTTTTGCCATTCCCCAGTCGCATTTGACGAGTTTCCATCTGGGCCCGCCAGTCTCCGAGTCGTAAATGTGTCGGTCTGCAGCTGGCTGTCGGTCCTTGGCGGTTCGGTCTGACCGTGACCGCCCATGCCTGGCGCAGACCGAGCCAGCCCCCAGCCAGGAACGCTGCTCACGCGGCGATGCTCCCCGGAGCAGCGCATCAAGCCACTCAGAGTCTATCACATTGCTCGGGGCTGCGAAGGCATCACCCGGCTACATTATGGATGCCAAGCTGCCTCACTACGTCTTCTTGACGCCACATCAACAACGAACCGACGCGCGCAAGTGTCGCATACATAAGTAGCTTCTGCGCTGTCATTATGGAGGTTCAATTTGGATGGCTTCCAGGGAAACAGGAGAGTTCTCGGTTTTTTCTGACTCAAAGTAAAAAGTGAGACATTTTTACAAGAATTACGGCATATTAGCCACGATTAGATTAGGGTCGATGATATAATGTAGGCCGAATTACGGCCGGCACACTCTTAGGCCGATGCTCAAATGTTCGAAAAGTGCGCGAGTCATTGTTGATCCATTGCTACCAGGTTAATTCATTTTAACAAAGGTGCGTAAGTTCAGAGCCCATGACGTTTGGTAATGAAAAGTATAAAATAATCAGTGGCTAGTTTAGCTAGTTTTGATGCCGTGACAATTATCATTACCATTTTTGAGCAGCTAGCCAAGGGAGCGTTGGCGAATTTGCCTCATGGTTAAATACGAGTAGCCATTTTTTGGGTCGGCAGCTAACCGACCAGGTATCGGCATCTAACCGGCTAGCCGATTTTGCGATCAGATTTAGGTTTGATGAAGCAGGCATACAAACCTACGCAATCTGGTCTGCGTCGCATGGACATACACACTAAACTTGTGCCAGGCTGACGGGCGCGTCCTTCTAATAAATGCCCTAGAAATCAAAAGACGGAGAAAGATCAGCTCTCCTCGGGATTGCATGCTATCATCGTAATTTCAAAGTGCTTAATTTCATACGTTTTGAAGGAGCGAGGCCCCGTTGGCAAATAACTAAAACCGGGGTCTTGAGTTGGCTTCACGTCAGATTTAGAGTAAGTAGCCTTTTTCTTCCCTTTTAACCGCGTGTAACCGATTCCAACGCACCCTAAGGTCTCAAGAAGAGCGCCAATTTACCACAGTCCTTGTAAATTTACCAAAGCCGGTCAGACCCCAGGAACTTCGTCGGCCCTCTCCCTGCATCGGCCAGCTGCGGCCAGCCGGCCAATCAATGGCTAGCCGGCCAGCCTGAAACCAGCCTTGTTTGCCTGTTCCATGCACACAGCGTATGGTCATCGTCCTTTTAGCCGTAACTTATATGCTTTGACGAGCTCCTCGCGTTTGTTGAACTGGAATATTTTCAAAAGGACTACGCTATTCAGGGCTATAAATGGCAACAAGTTGTTGACAAGAGCAGCTTGACGTATTACTCTCCCCACACACAGCTCGATTGCATTAATGATCGGACTGTTGAGTAATTTTAGCTACTTGAAATACCAGTTCTTTACATTATTTCAGTTCTTTTTGAGACGTAATGTCTACGCTAATATTCAGGACTTAAGAATCACAGAAACAGCAGATGATGAAGCAAGGTAGGTTAGCGTAGTTGCCAGGTGCCACTGCTGGACAGTCCAGTCACGTTGTCTGAGGATGAACTGCACGTCAAAGTCTCCAAATCTTAACCTCCCGGTGTGTTCATGCATTTGGTCGCTGGCTGCTTATGCAGAGTTTGGACGTTATTCGTCCATTTCACAGTCAGCTCTTATGTCACTGTCTACCAAGGCTAGCCACTGATAAAGATACCATTGGCGTTTATTGTGGTCGGCGTTAAATCACAAACGTCACGTCACTTGAATATACATCACTGATGTGACCTTGGGCCTGTCAAAGGGTTCTGGAGTGATTAATCGCCATGCGACACGATGGGTTCGAGTGCAAGAACCTTAAGCGTATTTTGAGTTGCGTCAACAATTTTGATGAATATATTTTGTAGGCATATTTGCAACACAAGGGCGGGAAACTGTTGTGTTGTGCGTTTTTTGGTTCTTGTGGGGACGATAATGAACCTTTACGATGCCAGTAGATACTGGTTAAACGCGTTTTCAAGCAAACATTGGTAATTTTGACAAAATTCAATGCTTTAAGCTGGGTACATGCCCAAGAGTGAGTAAGCTTTGTGGCTATTAGCACAGCTTAAAACGTGGAGTTTTGAGACTGACCAATTCTTGCCTGATAACGTTGTTTAAGCAGCGCTTCCTGGTATGCTGTAGAGAAATATTCTTATCATAAGAAGGTCAAGCTGATAATGCCAAAAATCAGCAGCTCAAGGCCTCTTTTGATTACTTCAAACTGTTGCATTATTCAGCGCAAGAGCACTGCATGATGACACAATATCCCTTAAAAGAAAAGGTAAAAAAGGTGAAAAAATGTCGTGACCTGACTGACTTTGGGTCGTCCGCTTGGCCAGGTGCGTTTTGTTTTATCCAGCCACGATGCACCGATTGAATATCCTCCCATTAAAGGGTATTCGGTAGCATTATCATACGCGCGGGGAAGATAGGTAATATGCACAGTACTGTAAAGTTTATGTGGAAAATATCCTTTTCCTTCCCGATGTGACCAAAAATGCCAATTTTGCCAGGTTTTTTTGTCGTTTTGGTGAAGAATGTTTGGTAGTTGCTACGCAACATATCCATTAGCGCTCAAGATTTACACAAATGGGCGTAAAGGTGGATGTAAAGATCATTTTGGGGCCATCTGTGGACTCCGATAGATGAATAATATAGTAGTTATTGCTTAACTCATACCAAATGTGCTCATGCCATACCTCACCATCCATTACTTAATACCATAGTATGAATTGGTGCTTACAAACCAGACCGCTTTCAGAAATTACCTTAGTTTTTAAGTGCATTTACAAGAAGCATTATGCATCTAAATAATGCAATACTGCTAGCCTTATTCCTCGTAGAATAGCTGAGAGAAAAAAGAGACAGACGCATTGATATTTCGACTACATGTCGAAACGAATTTTATTTCAACATTATTCGTTTCAATAAAGGCATGCACCCAAAATATCAATACATCTGTCATCTCTGTTTGCTCTTGGTTATTCTACGAGGAACAAGGCTAACAGTATCATGCTGTCTAGATAGTTTTTTTTTGTTGGAAACAATGAGTAAAGCTAAACAACTAATGCTCGACAACACATCCTATGGTCCTGGCTTGAAGCAGCTTTAAGCTGTAGAAACACGGATGTAGTCTGATGAGGTATCACTGATTGGATTCACATGAACAGCATCAAAGTAACTTTAAAAGTAAAATAGGAAAATGTAAATCGCAGCAGAACTAGCCACTTTATCGTTTATCTTTTAGATACACACAAAACTCGGCCACATGGAATAAAACAGTAGATGACTTAGTAGGCCCACACCCAATGAGACTGAGAGACCTACTACCGGCTCCGGGCACTGCCTGAGGCATTTCGCCACTCATAACTGACGGGGGATCAAGAGTATGGTACCAACCCCGATGTCTCGTTATCTAATCAACGGATCGGAAAAAAAAATCGAGCGGCAGGCAGAAGCCTTGTTCAATCGTGCCAAGGCAAGTTTGAGGTGACAGCAGTCATCGGAATGATGACGTCATAGGTCTCGTGCAATGCCTCAAAATCGCCAAATCTTTGAACGTCTTCAGGGCTCTCTAGCACTCGCAGCAGTGCTCTTGCGGCTTTGAAACTGGAACAATACGAAAGTACGCGTTTATGCACTTCAGAATGATACGATGTTAAGAGGGATCAATGGTCAAGGTCAGCTCAGGTCAACATCATATGGGGCCTAGGTAAGGTGACCAATCCAAACATGATTGCTTTGCTCTACCGGCTCAAGTTGTATATAGGAGTCATCGGTGAGGAAAGATGTCAGTCGTACCCTTACCCGCCGGGCTTATCACAAACAGACGCAAAAATCACCTTGTTTCAGCAGTTGCAAGCTGACTTTATATGACCTCTAATGGTGACCTGGTATGACCTTCTACGAGTGCTAGTCCATGACGGACAGATCATTGGGTGGTCGATGATGGTATGAACGCAATCCAAGGCAAGAAAGGGGGCCGCCAATTGTTGCGTGTAGCCCCCAAAATATAAATGCAATAGTCCCAGTGATGAGGTCATAACAGGAAGTCCTGACCTAATGTGGTGATATTTTTAGTCAGGAGCTTGTCAAAATAATCGGCTGTCGGTGCTGAGCATTTGGGAATCTCATTTGTCATAGATCGGAAGCTGTTTTCTGAATTGGAAGGCGGTTACTTTTTATGACCCCTCCCCCAGGCGGCTACGCTTTTCGTAAAATACCACACACGTAAAAGAAAAGCAGCATTCAAACATATCACGCTTCTAACTTCGCACACTGCCTCATTAATTCTACTGGTGCCAAAAATTTCAACGTTCTGTTCTCAACTTCCTCCGCTGTGTCTCAGTTCACCTTATTCACGTTGTTTTACGTCGTGCTGGGATCTCATTTGATTGTGGAACTAAGGACAAAAATGCGTCGGCGAAGTCGCGCAATTAAGGCATGTTGGCAACTAGTCCGAATTAAATGATAAACTAATTATGCTATCTGCGTGGTGCTATGTGTGATGCGTCGTCAAAACGGTCGTTATTTCCATGCAACTCTTCCACCTGTTTTTCCTAGATGGCACGATTTGCAAAACACCTGGAGGATTTTGCGCGCAGAGCCATCTAGCACGATATATTTACCGGATCTCTCCACTCCACTTTGTTGCCGCAATGAGCTATTAGAAGCTTCCACGTGCTTGCATTCACTGCTTGGCAAACAATGTCACAGATGGTATGAAGATTACACTGTCAAATATATCGCTCTCCGCAACGAGCACGAAAGACATGCAGCCAGAGCGAGAGAGAGAGAGAGTCGAGAGAGCGGAGTGCGACACGTACCGGATACTCCTGAGGACGTCTCCAGTCGGCTGAACCCGAAGGAACTCGTTGGACGCGGTGGCCTGGTGATAGTAGCTCGTCTTCTCGTTGGGGAAATACGTATCGGGCACCCAGATGTTCTTGATAAAGTCGGAGCCGATGGTGAGCGCGTCGATGCCGTCGCCCACAAACGCCATGCGCGAATCTCGCCAGAATTGCCGGAAGAAGAAGTCGATGGTGAAGTCCTGCCGGTGGCGGAGCACTGAGGACCGCGCATCAGCCGGTGGCGGAGCACTGAGGACCGCGCATCAGCCGGCGCCGGGCACCACCGGTACCGGGCAGCGTAGCGCCACCAGCTGAGCCTGGCGTCGCTACATCGCCCCGGCACGGCGCGCGCGTAAATCACAGAGGCGACCGTCGACTGCCGGTCGGCGCACCTCCGTGACCGCGTGGCGCCGTCACGGCGACGGGCGGCCTCGTAACGGCGCCTGGACATGACAGCCGACGACTCCCGCGGCACCGCCCAAAACACGACACCCACCGCATGGACAGAAAACGGCAAAGCTCGAACATGCGAAGCTGGAGCGATTCTAGGTTAGTGTGGCTGTCTAGAAAACGCGAGTTAAGCATTCTCATTGGAGAATCGACATATTCGCTATTGAACAGCTGGTGACGGACATGAATCGCTCTAACTTTGCCCACAAAACACTTGACAACAAAGCCATTTCGGATAGGATTGCACTCAGACGCGCCCGCCGGGCAACGGCCCTGCTGAAGCTTTCTTGAAAACGGCGAATCTATTTTTGCGGCCCTGTTAAAATGAACCCAAATATTTATGCGATGACTTTGACCGTTTAAGTCCGATGGACAAACATCTTGAATGCCACAAAAATCCTACCTAGTTTTTTCATGACAACTGAACTAAAAATTAGGTATCATTTTACACTAAAAAAAATTGATCCTAAGCATAAAATGTGCAACAACGCAAAAGACGTCGTCTGTGGGCCGTCGAGCCGGACAAGTTCGCCGAGCGAATGTCTGACATCTGGCAATCGGTGTGACGGAGCTGGGCCCGCTGAGGCCGTCAGCGGGGCCGGCCCGGGGGGCGTGGCTGGCGGCGGGACGGGGGCACGGCTGGTCGGCCCGCCTCTCCAAGGTGCGGTCCGGGCGGGGCGGGCCGCGGCCTCGTGTCTCGCGGAGGCCGGGGCACAGTGGGAGGCCGACTACGGAGCGCCATCATCGTCCAGTGGGAGGCGTGGGCGCAGGCGCGCGCGGCGGCCGACAGCAGACAGAGGGGCGGAGAGAGGGGAAAGGGAGAGAGAGAGAGGAAGAGAAAGAGCGAGAGAGAGTGAGAGAGAGAGGAAGAGAAAGAGCGAGAGAGAGAGAGTGAGAGAGAGAGAGGAAGAGAAAGAGCGAGAGAGAGAGAGTGAGAGAGAGAAGAGAAAGAGCGAGGAGAGAGGAGGTGAGAGAGAAGAGGAAAGAGAGAGAGAGAGAGAGAGAGAGAGAGAGAGAGAGAGCAGAGCGAGAGAGAGAAGAGAGAGATAGATCTAGAGACGAGAGACCGAGAGAGAGAGAGAGAGCTAAGCAGATAGAGAGAGCTCTAGACTCCGAGAGAGACGGAGAGACGAGAGCTACGTAGCGACCTCAGTCCTGGCTCGATTTCTCCGCATAGAGAGAGAGAGAGAGAGGGCGGACGCTCAGGTTGGTCGGGTTCCGCGGCGAGGCGGGGCCTGGTTCGGCGGCGTGCCCCCGGACGTGCGCTGGCGCCGGCGGACCGGCAGCGCGACGATGCGACGGCCTCAGTGTCGTTTACAGCCTGCCGCGCCATTAAGTCTTTTGCGGATTAGTAATGCTAACGACGCTGTAAATGTCGCGGATTCCGGCATTAGCGAACGAAATATGAAATCATTCGTTTAAAATTAGCCTATAAAATGGATAGATATCTGGTGGACGATTGTCATGAGCACAGTTTCCGTGCAGATTTGTCGCATAAACGATCCAATTTTAATTTTCCAGCGATGATAATACTAACAGAGCAATTTCATAGAGCTCCTATGCGGAACACAAATAGCTTGCTCCTTGCGAACCTTGCAAATCAATCTAAAATTTCAAGAATGCCTACCTCGCGCCATCACTCACAACGATCGATATGCGCATGACGCAGTAAGATCAAGCAGGTCGTTTCTTTGATGACCACTGCCGCGTGACATGACTGGAATCCCCATATCCATTCGCGACACGTTCACTTTGGCCCAATCGCTCTCTTGCCAGCTCCGGAGCCGGAGGTGATGCATCTCGGCAGTTTGTCAGCCTGACGTTTTGGGGCTTCAAGCGAGAGATTGATATTTAACGAGACGGCCAGCGCGACCCGGGCGGCGTTCTGACCTGGCTGTCGGCCGGGCCGACTCGCGCGCGGGGCGTTCGCACTGCGCGCCGCGCGACTCTGTGCCGCAGGAGGAGCGCGTCCCAAGCCGGCGGGGGCGGCCTCCGCGCCAAAGCCAAGCCAAGTCTCGGAGCCGGGGGGCCGCCGGCGGCGGCCGGCGTGCAGCACAACAACGCATGTCGCGATCCAAACAAGCCAAGCTACACGCGCGCGTCAGTGTGCTGAGTGCGCTGAACAGAGAGCACAGAGAGCATGTGAGAGAGTGGTATACCATGTTAACTTCCGACACGGAGCCGATGGAGGTAACGTGGAGTGTGATACCGATGGTCACGGGTTCGCCTGCAAGAGGACACCAGAGTGTACAGAGCGTGACGCGCCGAGGACAGTGGCGGCGGGCGGCGCGGCGGGGGGGGGGGGGGGGGCGGGGCAGGCCGACGCTGTCGCCCGGACGCGGCGAGGGCTCTGGGGTGAGAGGCGGCGCCCGGTAACGGGCAGCGCACCCCAGAGACCAGGAGGCACGGTTGCGAGCGCCGGGCAGTCCACGGTTGTTAGAAAGGCCGCTGAGCTGTCCTGCTGCTGGCGACAGGGTCGGCCTGACCCTCCAGTCCGGCCCGGCGAGGGGACGTCTCCCCACGCCGGCGCCGATTTCTACAGAGCCGGCGTTCGCAGTACGGCAGGAGACTGCCAAACAGCGCGGGCAGAATATTCATATGAGCAACTCGGGATACCAAGTAACCTCCCGGAATCAATCTTTTTTTTAAATGCCTGACGTACTGGGAACCCCGGCGAAAGTTGATTACGAAGAAAAGAAGAGCGAGCAGTACCATTTTGACTTCAGAAAGTGATGAAATACTGACAACGTGTATTGTTATTCCCACGTTTACCGGTACACCTGAAATCAACAGCAGCTCTCGTCAGTTGAACTCTGGTGAAATGCACACACGCAGGAGAGTCGAAAATCCAAACCTTGAACAGAGGCACTGACAGCTTTACGGGTGAGTCGTTTAAATGTAATGTGTCAATGGGACTTACGTAAAACTGCCGCTTTAAGCTTACGAAACGCTCAATGAATATTTTTTTAGAACATATTGTTCATGCATTGAGGCGGCAAACATCGTTGTGTTAGTTAACCAGAGCAACCATTATTTTAATCATATAAGTAATACATCACACATCGCATAGCATGAACTTCCCTTAGGAAAAGGGGAATCTGAGCACAGTACACAATCCATCAGCTGGAATCGGAGATGTCTTTGCAGCCAGGACTGATAATATGGGTGCAGGCTAATCAACTTATCATGGAAACACTGACACGCGGACTATAGAAGCAAAAGATGATTCAAAACATTTCCCTCCTGGCGAAACCGTAAAAATGTCATCTTCAGAGTTGAAATTTGTGACAAGATCTCTGCCAAAGAGGAAAATGGCAGCATGCAAGACCATGACAGCATTAATATCCATGTCAGGCAGGCAACTATTCGCTAGCGCACACCCATGCACTAAGCCAGAGCGCCTGCCTCAGCAGACACGAGGTGAACCGGGCGGTTTAACAGCACCCAACGGACACTTCCAAAAACGTTTGAATTACTTGGTATCAGGGAAGTGTTATTGGGGGGCGGGGGACGGGGCGAGGAAGGTCAGGCGACAATGAGCGGGCCCATGCTAGGAGGGAGGGGGGGGGGGAGGGGGGCTGGACCCGATTTCTGGGCGGCTCTGTGGCCCGTCGATGTTATAAGGATCTCCGAAAACGCTAACGTTCCACGTAACGTGTGCCCGTCGACGCATGCTGCACATCATTTTATAAAACAGGAATTAGCAACCACCAGAATGACGCTATTTTCAGCACTTCGTTGATGGTTGAAATGTTTGACGTCCTTTCGTATTGCATTTCCATGTATGGACGTTATTTTGAAGCGACACTGCTGCTCTACAACAATGCAATTGCATTGAAATTTAATTTCAATGCAATATTATTTGTTATTGTCAAACAGTCTAAGGAAGAGTATCAGCAACAAATGGCTGTCTGTTACAAAACGCTGATGTTTGATTGGAGTAACACAGTCGTAATATCTTCATTTCTCAGCGAAAAAAAAACAGGAGAATAGAGATGTAGATGTGCTAATACCTCGGCAACATGCTTTTATCGAAACAATAGCAGAAGTGCCAACAAAGGCGTGTCTGCGTCCGTCAACAGGCAAAAAAATAACGTGCTAAAAATGTGTCAACAGACACATTTTCGATAAAGGCATGTAGCCAAAATTTCAACACATCTATATCTTAATCTCCTCGTTTTTCTCCGAGGAATAAAGCTATAACTGCTGTATTATCTATATGAATAATATTTCTCGCAAATGCACTTAACAACTTACGTATTTTGGATAAGGAGACATTTAATATGATCATTGATATTATAAACAACAATTAGCTATCTCAGTCAAGATATGGATTGTCACAAGGTGTGTCGAACATATCTAAGATAATTTGTTAAAGATAATTGCACCCTAGCACTTCCTTGTGATACTTAAACTCGTCAAGAGATGGCAGCGGCGGTGTCGGAGGTGTTCACCGAGCCAAATATCGTTATGTTCTCGTGTTCTGGTCTTTTTCGTGGTGTTCTTGTATCCGCGATTTTGCAATGTTTACTTGCATTCACATGCTCGGTTATCGAGTTATTCGTAAGTTATTCGCTTACAAGTATCATTCCCTTAATAAATAACAAGCGAAGAAGCCATGCCCAACTTTTTATATTACGCAGCACATAACGTGATTCGTCATTGACGCTTGCGCAGTCTGTTCAACATTGCTTGATGTTTTCACCGTATTTGAAAATCGTGCTCACGAACGCCAGATCTGAACGGCTAAACGATAATATTATTCCTGGTCTCGGATGTCGCCTGGTATGGGCTGGCAGGATTTGAACATCGCTGCTGTGACGTCATGCATGTCTGAATGGCGTTGAAATTGTGTGCACACAATAGCAACGAACGAAACACAAACGAAACAGTCTTCGTGCACACAAACGAAACAGTCTACACGAAATGGTCTGCACATCTTTGCAGGCGTGGAGCTCATGCACTAGAGGGTTTTAAGTCTCAAGAAGAGCAGGGCTGTGAACTGCACAACATGATGTTCAAAATGGCTATTTGAGCCGAAAACCTGATACAAATGTGGAACATCGCCTTTAAATCACGTTCTTACGATGACAAAAGCTGACATTCAATGTCCCGGAAGGCATTAGCTAAAAGACGAATCAAGCTACAGGCAGACTATTAGACCGGGAAAGCGTCTGTGCACGCATTGGAACTGAGCCGCACAGTGGAGCACAGAACCCTAATACTGTTGACAGTGGCGGCGTTGGAGATGTCGCTTTCACACAAAAATGCCTCCCCGGACGCTGCAAGACGAGACACTGTGTGTATCCTTCAAGTAACTGATAGAAACCTACAAGATGAAACCGTTCCACACTTAAAATGCTTACCGTGGCCAAAGGCGCGTGTTTGGGTAAAACCACTCGCGAATTCTTTTACTATTTTACCCATTGCATAGAGTGGTTTTGACTCCCTTTACAGCCTTGACCACTTTCAATGTTTAACGCCCCGAACAGTGCTTCTGTAGCCAGCATTGGCAGACTCGCACCAATCATTTGAGTAAGACGCGTAGCGTCTTGGCTGACAACGTCAAGGCATTCAGTCTTGCATGAAAAGCGTTCTTTACGCTTCGACGTCAACAGCATTATTAATTCTGCACTCTGCTATGAACGTCTCTGCTGGAATTAATACCTTAAAAACCAAAATATTGTGACGAGTGCGCGACATCTACGCGTTACAGGAAAAATGAAGAACGGAAACACTGTTCCTTATGCGCCGTATGGAAGACCACCTGAAATACCCGAGCAGTGCGTGCTCTAATAATTTCGGGAGATCACAGCTGCAAAATTGCCTTAGCTTTTATCGGATACAACGAGAGCGAGCACATGTGTTGATGCAGGCCATGCTTCACCAGCACCCATGCACCCAGGCTGGTGCTACCACGTTAACGGCCGGCCATGACGTGCAGAAATGATATTCACTGAGCTCGCATCTCAAGGTTTTGTCGGGTACAAAACAAAATACGTCTTTCCAAATAAGTTGCATAGTTCTTTAACATTTTCTCGGATGCAAAATGATCATCAGCACACGGAGTGAGCACCGGCAAAGACAAGCTCATGATTATCTACTCCGCAGCAGAAGCAAAGGGGAAATGACAGCGGAAAGAAAAAGTGAAAAGTTGACAGGAATATCACGACTGTGGCAAACATGACGCCTTCCATGTGCCATTAGTGCTGTTGGCAGCATGACGTTACTCATGAACTGCGGTGAGGAATCATGTCCGCTATCTCTGCAAAATGGCGAGAAATGACGACTGATGCCTTCCGCAAAAAAAGCTTTAGGAACTAATCAGGTTCTTGGGGTAGATGACTGACAGCCACTGTGGCTCAATGACAGAGTTGGTCGGATGAAGATACGACAAACCAGAAACGGTTGCCTTACCAGATGATTATGAGCAAGAATCAGCGAAAAGGCCCAGGGCCTTATAATCAGGGCATGACTGGCACCAGTACCTGAAACGTCGAGTTTCCCAAAGGCTTGGCTCGGGTATAGCCATATATTTCGACGACTGGGATTGTCCGGGAGGCCTCTTGCTCGTCGGGGTTATTTGGCACACATTCGTCTCGTGGCTTAACGTTGCTATGGGTGTTGCCTTTGAAGGTTATCACGGAGCTGAGTAACGAAGCCCTATCTCCGTCTTTTGGTTGTCCCTACCATGCGAAACCTTTGGGATAACGCCACAAATGAAAATTCGTACGCGTTTTGGAACCAGGGAGGATGTGCATACTTCCTCACAGAACCATCCATATGCAACGAGTTGGCTTTAATGACGGCTGTCAAATGACGTTAAATATGATACAACGATGCTTATATCAGCTGGTAACTGAGACCAATTCACTTGGAGTGAAAAAAAACACCAGAGGCCGAATTACCAATGCATCTGAACAAAAAAATACCAGCAAGAAACATTGGTTATTCCCATTTATGTTATGGCCTGAGACAGCCAGCACCTGTTTTTAGTAACGTGCTAAAAATTAAAAAAAATACGGGGACGTTCTGTTCCACGTATGTGTCGTCTTACTCGGCCCGGTCCTCTTTGGAGTAAAGGCTGAGCCAAGAGCAGACACAGAGGTATCGTGATGTCGCATTTGCGTCACGAGGGTAGTGTTTGGTGGCAATAAACGCCCTTGGTCGTCTATAGTGGTGTAAATTCGTCCTCCCCTCCCTCCTGCGCGTGGCATTATGACTATGCTTAGGTGGTTAAATTGGCAATGAGTCATATGAGGCCACGTTTTGCTGGCATCCCGTGCCATCGCACGCATCCCCACGCTGCCATCACCTGCTATCACACTGATCCTCGTGCGATAAATATGCGACGTGCTTCCTTTTAAAAGCTGGCGAATTAAACGGCCCATCGGGGATCTGGGCCACGCAGCGTCGTGCGGAAAAGGTTCGCGTGCATAATCGGTCTGGAATGAGACAAGTTAATTGGTAAGACATAACTTTTAAAAGATGGGGCTACTTTCTAGCTGACATTTTATGCCTTTTGGCTGAAAATTTGTAAGCCTGCCGAGAGCGGGTTGGGTCACTCTGTCAAACACAACGCTGCTTACATTTCTCTAGAGATCTAGAAGTTTAGTAGTGCTCATTGTCTGTCGTGACCATGAGGACTATTGTAAACATGAGCATTTTCAAAGCATAGCTTAAGGAACTGTAAGACGGCTTAACGCTTGTGCAACGCCAAGCAAGCTCAGTGTTGAAATTAGTTGAAATAGCCCCCTTGCAATAAAAATATACAGTTAGTTTAGTTAAGCAGCACGCATGTTAGACTATCGGTCGCGAACCTTGCTCACACAGTCAAAATGTAAGAGCATTCAAAAGAGGGGAAATATCATTGAAATTAAGACTCCGGGTGTCAGGCCCGAGGCCATACACTTATAAAAGAAGCACCTTACCAAACGGCTAAAACGTAGACAGATAATGTGCAGAGCTGATTCTAATGCAGTGGAATATCTCAATGATTGGTCGATATGCTCTTTTGATCAGCGCCTTTTGCAAAGCTTATGATTGGTTTACTCCAGGAACAGAAAGCACGCATCAAAAGCCAGAAAGTTGATGTCTTTCTTACGTACTCATGTTTTTGGCTTGACCTCTTTCTTTTTGGCAATTTTATTGCCTGCTATTTATTGCGCTTCACACCGAGCTCTCTTTGCAAAAAATGTGTCGTAGCTGTTGCATTCACCATGCAGTTTTGCCTTCCGCCATACGAAATGTCCCGCTCTAGATAAAGCTGTCGGTTTACCCACCTCTTAGTCGGGCTTGAAACATAATTTTACAAAAATCCCTTGCTCGCTAGCATTGGCTCGTGTTCTTGAAGTGTACGCCTGGTATGTCAAAGTAAAGATGATTAAAATCTCGCAACAGATACTTGGTAGAGCTACATAACACCAGTTCACGGCATCTTACAAGCCGGAAAGCGCTTATGAAAAGTGATTGGCACCAGATGTTAGGGTAATGCCTGACATATGTGTGCCATTAACCCACGCAACACACCCCCATCTAGTATAGTGCAGCTTTGAAACAGTGGCATGTGTTGAAAACACAAGTTCGCATCTCACCTCAACAATGTCCCAATACTAAGACGTATCATGTGTAGACAACAACCCATCACTGCACGGCACCCGCACAGTGCGACTATTGGAATAGCATGACGAACGCTCCGACAGCAAAATCGCCTACATTTCTAACACACATGACAAATGCCAGTTATTCGAGTCCGCAGGCTTACGAGAAACCGAAAGGAAACGGATGTAGGGAGCTTTGATTACTTACAGTCAAAAGGTCTTGAAATGTCTTCAAGATGGTCATTGCCCTGCGACCGACATTATCCCACCGCTTTAGTATTCTAAATAGGGGGTGGGGGGGGGGGGGGCACGGTTGTCGTCCAATTAGATCTATCTGCGTTTTCTGACCAGAATATTCTGGATATTGGTGAGACATTTAGAGCCGAGAGAAAGCTGCCAATGAAACTCTTCCAAAAACCTTTGGCAATGTCTCCATGATAAGCATAACATCTCCTTCGATCTTGCGGCCCTTTGTGTCGCGCTGGGGCAAGACGTGAAACAACACACACTCGCTGCTCTCGTCGAAGAATATGGCTGCTTGCTTTCCTCGGTACGTCGGATACATATCAGAGCTGTACTATATCGGCTCCCAAATATCGGTTCCCAAATGCGGACATCTGGCTATCGAGAAGCCGCGGAGCCGGCTCCTAGCGGAGAGCTGTCTGCAGAAACTCAGGTCAAAAGTCCGTGTCTCCTGACGATGCCGAGCAAGCAGACCGCACCCGCCCGCCATGAAACCGAGTAAATTGCACCCACTGGCTGGGGCCACGAGCAGACTGCACCCACTGGCTGGGGTCACGAGCAGACTGCACCCACTGGCTGGGGTCACGAGCAGACTGCACCCACGTGAGGGATGACGAGCAGACTGCACCTACGAGAGGATTCACGAGCGAACCTCACCCACTGGCTGGGGTCACGAGCAGACTGCACCCACGTGAGGGGCCACGAGCAGACTGCACCCACGTGAGGGATGACGAGCAGACTACACCTACGAGAGGATTCACGAGCGAACCTCACCCACTGGCTGGGGTCACGAGCAGGCTGCACCCGCCAGCCGGAGGCAGAGGTAGGGGGAGCTGGTGACACATCCCCATGCCACAAAAATAAGTCCATGCCAAAACAGTTTGAAGCGTTTTAATCCTAGGCCCTACGAGTGTTTTCCGGCTGCCGACATCCCAATGGTTGGAGCGCACATCCTCAGATTCAGCCATTCGTGGCGGGGTGCGTTCGAGTCGCTGCAGGCGATCACTATTTGCCCCTAACTGAGGCGTCCTTCGGCCGGTGCCAGCGGCCACGCTAAAGGTCAGGTGACGTCAAAGGGCTGGTTGGACGGTGCCGAACATTACGGCACATTAAACTTTCGCCACAAAATTTCATCGTTGACGTGGAATTTTACGATCGTATAATGGGGCCAGGGCTCACGCAAGAAGCGCAGCTTAGCGTAGGCTTTGATCACAAAAATCCGTCCAATCAAAAGGCTTGACCTACATTTCGGAAATGAATATGAACATAACAGTTATTTTTACTTAGCTTTTCATATCTGTCTCATAAGCTGTATTGCACGTCGCGTTTATTAAACCCTGTTCCTAATGAAAAAAACAACAACACGATGGAAATTTGAAGCATCCATATCATCGCAAGTGTAAATGTCTTTCGTAGACAACCATCATCATCTACGGTGCGGCAATCGCAAACTCAAGGACCTTTGTAACAAAAGACGTATCGATGATGAGGCTATTTGTTGCACCAATTTAGTTACTCGCCACAATAAAACACTAGCAATACTATCATGCAGAACATAAAATAAAATAATGCCTGTTTAATGCATTGACATTGCAAGTGCTATATGACAACTAATTGTAACAAATGCATGAAGAAGGCGGCCTGTACCGCATCACCCTTCACACTAATAATCTCAGACGATCATCATGTCCTTTGGTGTTCGTGTCATAGCTACCGCTCTAACAACATAAGAGCACGTTCACTGCACGGCCATAAATAAATCCGGAAGCCTTTAGACACAACACGCCGCGGCTGCATCGAGTAACGTGTTACATTGAACGTTTACGACGTGGTAAAATGAAACTAACTGCGGGCGCTCACGAATTTGCATTGATTTTACGCCTGGACTGCATTTGTAACTACCAGGATCGGCTTATTATGGAGCTTGAGCGTCGCGCCGGCGTAACTTGTGCCCAGATCTCGACGCAGGGAGATGGCGGCGGCTTTTTAAGTCAGTTTCTATCCTTACTGCTGGGCACCAAGTAGCAGGGATATGTCTGAGGGATAGTCAAAATAGTAAAAGCACAAAACGGCCAATTGCTTTACACCTTGCTCGCAGCGATTGTTTTCCAGAGGTGGCGAGGTTTGCCCTGCGACTTACGTCGCAAACGGTAAAATGTGTAATTAAATTGCATCACTCAAGGTTTTTCACGACATTTGCCAGCCTTTGATTTCTACACGTAACACACCCATACTCATATGCTCATTGCGCCTCTGCCGACTGACCAGGATGCCCTCAGCTGGGGCCAAGCGCCACAAGTAAGCTGCTATCGCCGCAATCGATCACAGGCCACAACAGGCGGCCGGCGCGGAGTGCGGTCCGTTCGGTCGGCGGCAGCGGCGCCGATGAGGGCCCGCACCAAGCGTACACAGCGCCGCCGCCTGCCGATGACCCCACTGAGCTGTCGTCGGCACACCGTACCGGCTGACCTGTACCGTCCCCTGGTCTGTGCCATCCCCGCAGGGCAGACGCCGCACGACCCGGCACACAGCCCGCAGCGGAGTCTGGTGATCCGCGGAGCGGACCGGTGAGCCGGCTCCCGCCACGCTCCGGCTTCAGCTCCGGCTCCCACCGGCTTAGCGGCGCGGGCGGAAGCCGGAGCCGGGACAGGAGCCGTCGCATCGCGCCACGCCGCCACGTGTCAACACGTACGCCCGGTCCGCCAATCCAATTAGGCGCCGTCGATGGAGCGGACACGACTGATCTCAGCTGGCAGCCGGGCTGACGCGACGGACATCGGCTGGCAGCCGGGCTGACGCGACGGACATCGGCTGGCAACCGGGCTGACGCGACTGATCTCAGCTGGCAGCCGGGCTGACGCGACGGACATCGGCTGGCAACCGGGCTGACGCGACTGACATCAGCTGGCAGCCGGGCTGACGCGACTGACATCAGCTGGCAGCCGGGCTGACGCGACTGACATCAGCTGGCAACCGAGCTGACGCGACTGACATCAGCTGGCAGCCGGGCTGACGCGACTGATCTCAGCTGGCAGCCGGGCTGACGCGACTGATCTCAGCTGGCAGCCGGGCTGACGCGACTGATCTCAGCTGGCAGCCGGGCTGACGCGACTGACATCAGCTGGCAGCCGGGCTGACGCGACTGATCTCAGCTGGCAGCCGGGCTGACGCGACTGATCTCAGCTGGCAGCCGGGCTGACGCGACTGACATCAGCTGGCAACCGGGCTGACGCGACTGATCTCAGCTGGCAGCCGGGCTGACGCGACGGATATCGGCTGGCAACCGGGCTGACGCGACGGACATCGGCTGGCAGCCGGGCTGACGCGACTAACATCAGCTGGCAGCCGGGCTGACGCGACTGACATCAGCTGGCAACCGGGCTGACGCGACTGACATCAGCCGGCAACCGGGCTGACGCGACTGATCTCAGCCGGCAGCCGGGCTGCCGGCAGAGGTGGAGCGCGGCGGGCGGAACGGGAGAGGAACTCCCGGGCTGGGGCGGACGAGTGGCCAATCTCCCACGATATGGAGGGACGCCTCAGCTCCCGCACGGATGGTGGACGAGTGGAGTGGTGGATGCTAGTCCAGGTGGACAGACGGTGGATTTCCAGCACGAAGTGGACGGGCGAAACCCCCCCGCCCCCCCCCGGGTGTGGAAGCACGGCGTAGCTCCCGGATAGAAGTGGACGAACGGCATATTTATGGGAAAGAACGTGGGTGTGTCACCTTTTGGATAGGATCGAATGAAATTAGGTCAATATGAATAACGACGGCAGATGTCTGTGACATAAACACACACACACACACACACACACACACACACACACACACACACACACACACACACACACACACACACACACACACACACACACACACACACACACACACACACACACACACACACACACACACACACACACACACACACACACACACACACACACACACACACACACACATACACACACACACACACACACACACACACACACACACACACACACATATATATATATATATATATATATATATATATATATATATATATATATCCGAGCTCACGGGCAATGCGCCTAAGAGATCGGGCTGATCGCGCTCTGAGATGGAGATCCCGGTCGCAGATGGTCGCAGATAAGCATCGTCGAGATTGGAAACGAAGCTGACAGACATGCCAAACTCAGGCCTCTCAGTCGGCACGAGCCGGTTGCAGTCGGCTCGCGGAGAGCCGGTCTCGACGAGGCTTCCTGGAGAGCGAGCCAGAGCCGGCGGCGCCGCGGCTGGCAGCAGGCGTCTGCCGCTCTGCTGGGTGGCCACTCGCAGATGGGCCAGCGACCCGCCGGTCCGCTTTTTGCTGGATCAGCTCCGGTAGAGTGTGGGACAGAAGAGCAGAGGGTAGAGGGCAGAGGAGCAGGGGAGCGGCCTGGTGCGAATGACCTCGGGCGGAGAGGCGGAGAGATCCGCATTGCGAGCTGGTGCCAGCGAGCTTATGGTTTGCCTTTCGGAAAAGTGCCGGGACGCCTGGACGAGTTGCGCCAGTGATGGGTCGTCTCTATGCCGTGGCTTGCTCCCGCGGGAAGAACCAGTGGGCGGAGCTTGCGAGCATGGGGGCGTGGCCAGCGCTGCGGGCAGCGAAAGGGGTGGCGGCTCAATGCGGAAGGCAGAGCTCCAGCACGTCCAACTGCTGTGCAGGATGACCGGTTTGTAACTATTGATACTCCGTGAAAGTTCGCACGCTATGATTGGAAAAGTTTGTCTCTGGTCTATAGGCAAAGCTGATAAGATGCAAATGTAATACAAATAGAACTGATGGCTTGATCAAATCATTGGGCTCTTGTATGCGTCGTTTTTATTGAGTAACGGGGACAAATTAGATCACTCACTTAAAAAGGTGACTGAGAAGTAGAGTAGAGTAGAGAAGTACTTCCTCCCTTTCAAATGCCCTATGCCTTGAATTACCAGGCAGCGTCAGTGTCCTGAAAGGCATTCTTACCACGTGCTGGATGCTCGATTTTTATTTGAATCTGCGTGCAAATCATTGCATTTGGTTTCCCCTTCCGATGTATCATTTGACACCTTGTCTGACCTTGACTTTTCCGGAACAAGCAACGCATCTTCCCTCTGTCCGGGTCGCTGGACGCGAACAGAAGAGCGGGGCAAGCATCGGTCGCCTGTGGCCACGGACGCTCTGTTTTTGTGCCCGGCTCGGTGGCGGGCGACAGCGATGACGTCACCAGCTCGATTGAGACCCGTTCGGCTCCGCGCTGCCCGGCCCCGGGCGCGTCGCCACCCAGTGACGTCATCACCCCATGCACCTCCTCCGCCGCGCACGAGAGGCACCTCCGCCTCGAAGCACACAAGCCCGGCTGGAGTAGGCTGCCGGACCGCCCCTCATCACCCCACCTGCCGCCCACCGAGAGCGGGCCAGGTGCCACGCCTGCGGACGGCCGCGCGGCCAGCAGGACTGCGCTCTGGCGTGCCGCTCGCCCCGGCGCGGCACCGGCGCGTGTTTTCAGACGTCGCCGGCTGTCGGGGACGTCATCGGCGCACCGGCGGGTCGATGCCGAGCACCCATCTCCCGCGCCGGTGGCCGGACGCGGCGCGACCCGACCGCGCTCGACGGGCTGTGCCCGCCTGAATAAAGTGGCGATTTATGCGGCGTGGCCGTCCTGGCCGGCCCATGACCGATGGGCTCTCGTGGTACGCCTGCCGCGACCCCGGCCGGGGGGGGGGGGGGCTCTTTTGTGCTGAGAGGGTCGGGCGCGGGGCGGAGCGCCAGGCGAGCCCACGCCCCCACCTCGCAGTGCGCGGTGCTGATGTGATAGAAGGCGTTTTGGAGTACAAGCTAGTCGGCAGGGGAAAGAGGGAAGAGGGAGTGACTTGGACCAGCTGCTGCACGGAGGAAATAGGCTCATAGAAATAGCATTTATAGGATTCAAACCGGATTACAAAACCGGAAATAGGCTATAGAGTGGACCGCGAGAATATCAGACCATCTTGCCATCACGCACTGAGCTTTTGGCACAACGGATTTTCTCGCTCCACGCGATGAATCTCCGAGTCGACAAACCATCCCGCTCTACATCCCAAAGTCCGCGGGTCAACAAGCCCTGCCCCACTGACTGGGTCAGTGGGACGGCTGTCATCATCTCCAGCCTGTACGCTGCGCCACGCGCCGGGGCGCGGCCCTGCCCGGCCCCGTCGGCCGCGCCGCCGGCCCGCCCCGTTATTACCCGCCGTTTGTGCCGTGGCGCACGTCCAGAAACACCTCGCCGAACGGCCCCCGACCGGGATAACAATGCTCTCGGAGGGATATCAGCACGGCCCGGCACGACCCGGGCATTCGGCAGAGGAGGGGAGGTGGGGGGGGGGGGGGGGGCGGCGGCGGCTGGGTTATCGTAGGGGAGGAGGTCCGCGCGCCATGAGGTCGTGGCATGGCACGTGACGTGACGTGCGTGGCAGCCTGACCGGAAACCAGGCCACGGCGTCACGGAAGCATGCCACCTCTTTGATAACATTCCTTCGAAGATGGTACCTCGATGCCGTTAGTAAGAGAGGCACCGTCACATTCACAAAGGACTCGTGACGCGACTGAGGCACGGCCAGGCCAAGTGACTCGTGTATCTCAGTGACCGTGTCCCGTCGGAGAGCGCCGTGTGACGTCATGTCACGCCATGTGATGTCGTGAGGTACTTTGTCCTGCCGCAGTCACGCCACCTTGCTACCATTGCCTTATTGACGCACTGCCGCCCCAAAGAGGCGGGTTGAAGCTTTTGGTCTGTGGGGCGCAACTTGTGCGTCCACAGCCCAAGAGGCGATGTACGAAAAATGCTAATCAATATATGTCGTCAGAGATGAGACCAGCATTTGACCTAAGAGGGCGCCTGTGGGTGGACGAAGATGCCCAATAGTACCAACATGCTTTAAGCCTGCGTACCCGCCTGTCACTATCCATCAATAAATTCATGAGAGGGCTAAAGGCTTCACAGGCGAAGAAAGCACCAAATTATAAACGAACACAATTACTGGACCAGCCACGCATGCTCTCGGATAGTTGGGTTGAGCGGAAGACTTTAAGCTTCGGAAAGACGCGTGCACTTCGGAACCAACAACCATTTAAAGAAAACTGAGCCTCTGCTCAAAGAGTAGTGTTTTGACACTGACACAGACGACACAGTGTCATCACACTGACAGCAAAGAAACCTACTGTGCCAGGCCATCACAGGCTGTCACAGCGTGTGGCAGGCCGTCACAGCGTTTGGCAAGCCGTCACGGCGTGTGGCAGGCCGTCACAGTGAGTGGCAGGCCGTCACAGCGTGTGGCAGGCCGTCACAGCGTGTGGCAGGTCGTCACAGCGAGTGGCAGACCGTCACAGCGTGTGGCAGGCCGTCACAGCGTGTGGCAGGCCGTCACAGCGTCGGCGCCGGTCACCGGTCGGCCTATTGATCAGGCAGCTGCCGCTAACGCCCGGAGGCGGCGGCGGCGGCGGCGGCGGTGGCTGCGGCGGAGTCAGTCCCTAGTACGACCCGGGCGACAGCGTCCCCACTCTTCTCCACCCGGACAGCCCGCCCCGAGACGCAGCCAGGAAATGACACATAAATTTGCAATAATGACGCGATGCCTTTGAGGCAGAAATCTTGGAACAGCCGGAGCAGTCAGGCGACCCAGAAAGCTTTAATGGCGCGGTGAGCGGGAAATTTCACAGATGAAGTTTGAACGTATGTCAATTTCTAGAGAAATTTCAGATAATCTCTGCATCATTGATCACTCGCCGTTTTTATGACATGTTTCTACTAGTGATGAAAAATTTGAATTGTTACGAAACAGGAAGAGAACGAGTGTTGAAAATTTGTTCAAGGAAGTGAAATAATGCCTTGTGTTTTGATATACATCTTTTGCAGACAGTATTTACGCTCCTAACAATCAGGCCATGCTAAAAAATAACGGAAAGGATTTCTGAAAGCAGGAGGTGAATGTAGAACGAACAGAGAGCCATCAGTGGACCTCAAATCCCTGAGTGAACTTGTATTTCACCGTGGGACTCAATTCCATCAGTCTTTATGGAGCACATGCTTCAGAACAGCTCGGTGCGAAGCTTATATATCAGTGTTATAGTGTTTCCCGACTCATTAGGATAACGTATGGCCAATGACAGTGGGCGCATTCTGACATTCAGCTCATCATTATACCGGAGACTTCCCGGGCATTCAGACCGGCCCAGCGGACCGGAAAGTGGCCTGGGGCGGTTGCTGAGCTCACTCCCCGCCGCCACGATCCCCGGCGCCGCTACACAAGTCGCGTGGCGGGCGCGCCGACGGCTGCTGCCCGTAGCCGGATGGCTGCTGGTCTCTCACACTAACTCTGATAGGCAACAGCTGGTCCCCAGGCCACAACTGGTGACAGGTCCTGGCCGATCGCCACATATGATGAAAGGCTGCCGCCCCACAGACCCACTCTGACGAACACCCAGGATTCCCGGGCCAATGCCGACAAGGCCCTGACCCCTCAAACGAAGTTTGACGGTAAACTTGATCCTCCAAACCACTTCCGACGAAACTCCACGGGCCTCGAGACAAATCTGCCGGGAGGCGTCGAGACCTCGATTTGTAGGACCTCATCTGACGTGGAGCCAGGACTCCTCGGACCACCTCCGACGTGAGACCTGGATTCCTCTGACCACCTCTGTAGTGAGATCCGGACTCCTCTGACCACCTCTGTAGTGAGATCCGGACTCCTCTGACCACCTCTGTAGTGAGATCCGGACTGCTCGGACCACCTCTGAAGAAAAGCCCGAACTCCTTGGACCAACCCTAACGTGTGGTCCGGACTCCTAGGACCGCCTCTGAAGTCAGGCCCGGACTCCTCGGATCACCCCTGAAGCGAGGCCCGGACTCCTTGGAACACCTCTGACGTGAGGTCCGGACTCCTCGGACCACTTCTGAAGTGAGGTCCGGACTCCTTGCTCTGGTAGACTCAATGAATCCTCGGACCGCCTCTAGGAGGACACCTCAACCATTGAACAACATCCTGCACGCCCTGTCTCCCGCAAAGCCTCCTGCGCAAGACTCGGTCCTTTGCACCACCTCTGATTGACGTCTCCCTCCCCGCCAGGGGGCCCCTGAGCCGACCGTGGCGGCGGCCGCCTCGTCCGGTCGTGTTGATCAGTCTATTGCTGTCTCGACCGCACCTCCCGTGCGCTCTGCCTCACATATCGGCCCGCGGCTGACAGCGACCGCTAGGGGCCGCCAGGGGCCGCCAGGGGTCGCCGGGGGCCGTCAGGGGCCGCCAAGGGCCGTCAGGGGCCGCCAGGGGCCGCCAGGGGCCGTCAGGGTGACCTTCAGACGGGCCAGACCTGACTTGCGCGCGGCCCGACGGAGAGCGGATGTCGGAGAGCCCTCTGCTCACGTGGAAGAAGTTCTGCACCCTGGGCTTTGTGCCAGGGATCTCCCCGGAGAGCACACAGAACCTTAGTACAGAGTTCCCGGACTAGCATCTGTCTGAGGTCCTTCGCGTCACTACAAGATAAATGGTAAATAATTCTTAGCATCACGGGCCTCAGGGGGGCCCCTCTTGAGACACGATGCATCAAAGCTTCTATGCATTTGTCTATTATTTCCTCGGAGCCTTCTTATCTTGGGCCTTGGCTTGCTGTAATGAGCACAATCAAATAAATTTGCGCGACCCTCGAGTGTTTCGACTTTGTGTTTTCCTGAATTTGTGTGGCCCCGCACTAGCAAGGGAATGGGAACACTTTTGTTTGCCACCCCCTTGTGTATGCCTCTGGACCCTCCCGCAGCGTTTCCGATAGGTCGTATGATTTGACCCCGCCGTGGTGCTCTCTTCCACAGCGCCCTACTCCGGTCGGATTCTGCTTGATCGCAGTGATAGTAATGCTGCTTTAGTCATGTGCTCCAGCTTTGATGAACCGGGATTGTTCGACCGCTCAACAGCTCAGTGATTTTGCTCGCCAGTTTGAGTGGAAAACTTTGTTTTATTATATTGCACGAACGTAATATTCCCAGCCAAAACAAAAGACCAAAACGCAGCCTGCTGGCGGAATTCGTTTCAGCAATACAATGTGCTGCTCTCCAGAACCATTCTTTAGGAAGTTACCGGTGTGCCTAGCGTTGGCCGTGAGCGCAGTGGCATGCCCCTATGGTGCACACAGCATGGTCCGGAGTGACGCCTGGCAGGAGTGTCGGGTTTGACCGCCCACCTTGGCTCCCTGAAAGGACTCCCCCTGCATGCGACTGGCCGCTGCACAGATCTGTTGTGGGTGCTGGTGACACGGCTGTGGACTTCTCCGTCGGTGGGCAGCGGCGAATCAAGAGAAGCCGTCGATGAGTTTGTGAGGGGCTCATCACATAAGCTAGCTATCTGTCTTGGCTCACAGACGGCGTCGGCGCCCCGTGAATTGGGCTCAAAGAGCATCTAGTTCACTAGGTTAAGCCGTTTTGACAGCGAAGAACGTCAGAACAAATATGCCAGACACAAATTCCGCTCTATTGTTGCCAACGAAAGACCACTCAGCCAACACAGCTTTGGACAGGATGTAGTACCTTCGCCAACATAATAGCGATAGTGACACCCACACCTCGGTCCCCACGGAACATTTTAGTTCCCTGCGGACATTTTAGCTCGCTTTTTAAAGGCAAGGCGTTGGTGATTCCGTCACATTTGACCGTTTAATGCAGGGACCGTGCTGAGCGAGCATTTATTTAACGTCTTTTTTATTTAACGACAAGGGTCTGTTGTCCAATGTCCCCTGCCGCTTTTCCGGCCGCGTTGTACTGTATGACAAAAGAGCCCGTGACACGAAGGAAGACTGCAAATGCAGCGTGGCGGCAGCACTAGATATCAACAGCTCTTTGACAGGTGCTTATGAGGCCCGGTAGATGGAACTGAGAACATCTGCGCTATGTTTGATGCAGAAGCACTTAGCCAAAGTCCGGCGCGTCAGACACGTTTAACACACACACACACACACACACACACACACACACACACACACACACACACACACACACACACACACCACACACACACACACACACACACACCACACACACACACACACACACACACACACACACACACACACACACACCACACACACACACACACACACACACACACACACACACACACACACACACACACACACACACACACACACACACACACACACACACACACCACACACACACACACACACACACACACACACACACACACACACACACACACACACACACACACACACACACACACACACACACACACACACACACACACACACACACACACACACACACACACACACACACACACACACACACACACACACACACACACACACACACACACACACACACACACACACACACACACACACACACACACACACACACACACACACACACACACACACACACACACACACACACACACACACACACACACACACACACACACACACACACACACATACATATATATATATATATATATATATATATATATATATATATATATATATATATATACATATATACCTATTTATTTATATATGGGTGGCCTTTTGAGGACTTCAGTGTTATACTCAATACATGTTACAGCATAGGCGATTGGCGAGCCTGAAAGTCATTTTCCTCCTGAAAGTCATCAACAACTCAATCGATCAAGCTCAGGCGGCGCTCCCTGGCGGCTCCACCGCCGACATCGACTGAAGCCGACGTTAGTGGCGCGTGCGGCGGCCCCAGCCCGGGCGCCGACAGGTACGGCACAGGCCGGGAGCCGGCCCGACGCCCGGCGCGCCGCCGGCCGGCCGCCCGACTCGGCCGGCAACACGACCGGCGAGCCGCCAGCGTCCCCCCTCGGCCATTGGCAGCTGGGAACGGATGTCGTCTCGGCCGGGCAAATGTCAGATTTGTCCAAGGAGGTCATAGTGGCTCCTGCGTGAGGGGCGAGCGGCGGCCGAGCTGGTGGCGGCCACTGGCGGTCGACGCGCTCTTCTTTATTATGTTGTTTTGTTAGCTCTCAGCCTTAAACGGAGCACCAAGTGAGGGCTGTAGTGTGTTTGAACTGTTTAAACAACATATGGTCAGCAGAAATTCACTTACCACCAAGGCAGAGGACAGGGCACTGTCAGTGTTGCGAAGGACACTATGCGCATTTTCTTTGTTTTCAGGTCATTGTGTGCGTGCTGAATGTCTGGTTTGTCCGACATTGCAGGACCCTGGACCGATGGGTACATCAGTAATGCCCTAGGCTGACGCTCGTGTTCTTTTTTTGCCGAGAACTGCCAAAGGCCTTTCACGACGTTGACAACGTGTTTGTTCCACCTAATGTTTGTCATGTGTGCCCGTGCCGTTTATGTCCGTGTGCGAATCTACAAGTGTTAAGGGAGCATCAGCAGAGCCAACCGCTTTGATGCAGTCATATTGATCCAGTGCTGCATTGATTTCGGGACTCTTAGGCAGCAGTGAGCGGGCATGTTCGTGAATTATTCTGGACGTAGGTAATGACGCTGAAGTATGTTTGTGTTGGATCCAGTGGTCTGCCGCATATGGTGGCCTTCACCAGGCATGTCAATATACTTCTAATGCCGACCTTTCCGAAATAGCATGTTTTCCATGCGAAGAGTATTTGCATTCTTTCCCATGCCTGACGCATGATGTCAGCTGACACACTTCCAGCCATTGGCATAGAGAAGTGAGTGCAGATCATCCAGAGAACTATTCGGAAGGGCTAGGAAACAACTGAGATGTGTTTTCTCAAAGCCCTCTGTTCAACTCTGGTACGGGTAATACTGATGGAACTGATGTTACAATTCAGAAAAAGATTATGGAGATACCACAGAACATTCAAAGCATAGAAAATCATAAGAATTACGCTGAGAAACGCTTTATTAAAGTTGTTCTCTTCGCGACACCCAAGAACAAAAACGTTCAGCCACCTCTTAGAAATCTCAGTTCTCATTCCATTCATTGCACGGTCTTGGTATCATCTGCCTGGCAAAACACAAAGGACGACGTCACACTTTGGCTGGTGCCTTTTATCCGAGCTCGCCAGTTTGCGACGGCGGGACCGCATCATGTATTCGACCAAAGCCTCCTTATCGTCGGGCCGGCCTGTGCGGTCGGCCGCCTCGCCGGCGCCTCCCGTTCTCCGCCGCAGTCCGCTATCTGTCGCCCGAGTCGAGCCACAAAGCGGAGAGCCGTGAATCGTTCTCAGAACGCGTCCCGCGTACACCCACGCCAAGGGCCGCGTCTTGCCAGCGCTCCCCTCCCCCCGCCCGGGAGGAGAGGGGGGGGGGGGGGGGGTCGGATCGCCGTGGGAGCGCCGAACGACCTCCGCTGGGCTGGCCAGACGAACGGGTCGGCCCGCCGCCCGTTCCCCGCCATCTAGATTGGCTTTGTTTCAAACGGCAGCCCAACTTTGGGGCCCGGCCGGCGGTGGCACGCGAGAAATGACCCCGCAGAGATAGCGACACCGCGGTTCCGGCTCAGCCGACCACCGTATCCTGTGCCGTCGCACTGCGGCACTGTCGCGCACCGTCGCACCGTGGCACTGTCACGTTTGGCACGACCAGTCCCAGAGATGCACGCTGTGTGCAGGCAATTAGCTCGGGGCTCTTGTCAGGCGCGTGACGCTGCCGGGCCCGAAATGAGATGCTGAACGCTGCAGTGGCGAAAACATCTGGCAGGCTTTAGACGCGCTGGTACGAACCCAGGAACACTCTGCATCTATATGATTATAAATGCTAAAGCATAAAGCACACACGCACGCGCGCAGACGCACACACCCGCGCACACACACACGCGCGCACGCTCATAATATGTACATGGTACATGTATATATATATATATATATATATATATATATATATATATATATGGAAAGCTGTAAAAACTTTATGGCAACGACAGCAATCCTATTTGTGCGCTGAGAGGTGGTGATGAATATGTTAACTGTGGCAGTTGTCATCTGTAGCGATGTCGCTTAAATGTTCTAATATTTCATGTTGACTTGACTGAACTTGTACCATGCTCCGCCCAAAGGTAAAACCCCTCGTGTTCATGTCGGGCTTTTTTGCGTGTTAATGCCATTTGATTCGTCTTCTCCAGCTGAATTGGGTTACCGAACCATTAGTTGAAATTTTCACAAACTTTTAGCCGCTTTTTTAGCAAAACGTTTGTGAAAACTTTAATTAATGGTTTAAATAACCGAATTCAGCTTGAGAAAACGAACCAAATGACATACAAAACGCAAAATGATCGTGAATGAACATGCGGGGTTTTACCATTTGACGGCAGCTTTGTATTCGTTCTGGTGCTGATGCGCAATGTATCGAAACGTTGGAAGTTACATGAATGATGACAACAGCTGTTCCTGCCATGAAGTTTTACTACTTCTATATATATATATATATATATATATATATATATATATATATATATATAGATATATAGATATATAGATATTACGGAGGCATCAACCACATTGGTCACATGACGTAGGAATTGTCGAGTGAGTGGCGTCAGTGAAGACCTCTGCTTTTCAATAGTTCCACGAATGCGCAGGGGGGCGAACATTTGCTCCGCTCCGTTTGTCAATGGCTGTCACATTCAGTCAGGATCAAACAGCGGTTTTAACTGTATCAGTCATCCTCAGGGCTAAAAGTGCACACTACAGGGTATTTGCTCGCTGGCGAGAAAAGTGAAACCGTAACCTTTGAAGCACGCCAGCGACACATGCAAGCGAGTTGTCGGAGTTGCTGCTGACATGCACGCCATGCATGGTCTATCCATACCATCACTAGCCTGGCCATGTCCAAGTCAAGAACAGCGCAGCCTATTAACCTGATACATGCCACCACGACACCATGTATCCAGAACGGATATCAACGCGCTGCTCTTCGGGCACTACCGACGACGCTCTCATTGGATTGGGTGCTCGACAAGATTCTAACAGCGCACTCATCGCTCTCGGAGTGGCCCGGAGGTTCTCCACGCAACGGACCGCATAATCCCACGATTTACGCGGGAGCACAGCCGATTAAGGCACTTTTATGCCGGCATGAGCCCACTTTCGGGAGCCATTTGCGTCGTATAAAAACGCTGAATCAGTCGGCGCTGGGAGCATGCACTCGAGCACAGAGGACCGCGGCGTCTCGCCGCGGGGGTGATGCGGTCCGCTGCCTTTTCCACCCGTCAGCAAGTCAACACTCTGATGGATCGTGGAAATTAGGCGATCACATCAGGCTCTGCAAAGCCGATTACACTGTGGCCAAAGGCGACAACAGTGCGGTTTTGGTACTCATCGACCGGACGGAGAGGAAGTCGCCGGCCATACCTCCGTAGTCGGGTCTCAGACGTTTGTCGTACCCCTGTTGCCACATGTCGAGGATGGCCGATATGTTGGTGTCTCCTTTGCTCCTGGGAACACGAGGTTTGCATGTGTCGTCAGTCTAGGGAAGCACCGAGACGCATTCTGGGGCAAAGCATACATCCAGACGCAAGATTGCAGGCGTTTGAAATCCGGACACCCGGCAATGGTGGCATACTCTTCCTGGAGTGTGGGAATTTGTCCTTTCTCATAAGCTACCGCCCTGACACGAGAGTCAGGTGAACATGCCGCCCTGACTCAGGAGTCGGGCTAACCTGCCGTCCTGACTCATGTGCCAGGTTAACCTGCCGCCCTGACTCATGTGCCAGGCTAACCTGTCGCCCTGACTCAGCAGTCAGACTAACCTGTCGCCTTGACCCATGGGTCAGGCTAGTCTGCCGCCCTGACTCATGTGTCAGGCTAACCTGCCGCCCTGACTCAGAAGTCAGGCTAGCATGTCGGCCTGACTCATGTGTCAGGCTAACCCGCCGCCCTGACTCAGCAGTCAGGCTAACCTGCCGCCCTGACTCATGGGTCAGGCTAACCTGCCGCCTGACTCGGCAGTCAGGCTAACCTGCCGCCCTGACTCGACAGTAAGGCTAACCCGCCGCCCTGACTCGGCAGTCAGGCTAGCCTGCCGCCCTGACTCGACAGTAAGGCTAACCCGCCGCCCTGACTCGACAGTAAGGCTAACCCGCCGCCCTGACTCGACAGCCAGGCCAGCCTGCCGCCCTGACTCGGCAGTCAGGCTAACCCGCCGCCCTGACTCGGCGGTCAGGCTAGCCTGCCGCCCTGACTCGGCAGTTAGGCTAACCCGCCGCCCTGACTCGGCAGTCAGGCTAGCCTGCTGCCCTGACTCGGCAGTCAGGCTAACCCGCCGCCCTGACTCGGCAGTCAGGCTAACCCGCCGCCCTGACTCGGCAGTCAGGCTAGCCTGCTGCCCTGACTCGGCAGTCAGGCTAACCCGCCGCCCTGACTATGCAGTCAGGCTAGCGTGCTTGACTCAGGCGTCAGGGCGCCAGGTTATGTCTGGACTGGCGTCATCATTGGTAAGCGTAGCTTGCACAAGGCAAACGGACACTTCTGGTTATTGATTGAGGCTCTGGGTGGGCATAGCTAGAATTCAACAACTCTCACAAAAGTACAAATGCTTTGATGCGCGCTCCCAATCATATTTTCGGTAATGTTTGCATGGCGTGTGTGTCCGTGCTCGCGTGGTCTTAGGCCCTTGAACTCAGTGGCACGCAAGGTCGATGGAACAAATGTCGGGCCATATGTGTCACGCAGTCTGTTCTGTAAGTGTGCATGATCACTCCAGCAAAATCTACGTATCCTCCTAGCCTTAGTCCCACCCGCTTCCCGAAAAATGCATGATGACATGAATACATTGTTGTGAGTGGTCTTTACAGCTCAACGTCATTGAGTAGTTGTCAGATAATCGCTCTGTGAACACCTTAACGTATAAATTACCCTGTAGGTGAATGACAGAAGATGTCTTAAAAGCAACGGCCAACAAACTGATTAGATAGTTAATTAGATAATTAGATAATTAACTGATTAGATAATTCGCACAATGTTCGCTGCTTTGAACCATGGAACCGTGGGCACTGCAATACAGAATCTTACATTAAAGCAAGCTGGCATTGCAACAAAAGGCCATCCCCCTATTGCTGCTCTAAAACACTCCGGTCTCTGTGCTCTGTTCCCCAAATCCTTGCACCTGTCTCCGACGCCGACGACAGCCGTTTCGCCCTCTGACCAGCGTGTGTCCAGCGTGTGTCCAGTGTCCAGTTCGTGAGCAGCGTGTGTCCAGCCGCAATGAAGCACGGTCATCACATGTCCGGGTCCAGATCCGCCCGGCGGTCGCGAGGCGCCGCGCCCGCGCGCCCACGCGCGGTCCCGCCCAAGCGCAGCCGACTGACTGAGGTGGAGTCGGTTCTCACGGCCGGCCGCGATCGACTGCCGCTCGTCCGCGGTGCTCGGCGCGATAGCTCGGACGGCCGCAGCTCGGACTGGCTGCCGCCCCCGCTCCGGCCGCGACGGCCCCAGCAGGCGGTCGGGGTGCGCGGCGCACGGCTTCGTGGGAGCGCCAGACGGAGGGCGGCTCGTGGTGCTTATTAACGGGGACAGGGCTCGCGCGAGTACAGCGCGTGCATCACGACACGTTCAGCAATGTTCTTTAAATGTTTACGATTGCACCGAAGGCGATCAAGGGGTCCACATTCCAGGTATTTCACGAAAATGTACCGATGGGATGGATACCTTTCGATCGGGCACGGACTACGCACTGCGCTAAGAGCATGGGGGTGTGAGTATGCGGTAAATCCACACTGCGCTGTTACGCAAGCCTCAATGGCCTGCTCCTGGTCTGAGGCGGACACCGCGGGTCTGCTCGTGTGAGCGGGTGTGAGCCCGCGGTCGGACCCCTACTGAACCGCGCTCCTTGTCGCCGCCATGTCTGCAAAGTCGTTGCATAAGGCGGTGGCAGTCGTCGCTGTGGCGCTGCGCCCCCTGCAAATGGAAGGCCTGCGTCTGTGAGCTGCGAAGCTGTCAGCGCCGAAAACATTGGCAGCCGTCGGTAACGTCCGGGGGATTCCAACCCGCGATGGCCCCGGCTCGTGTTCCGGATTCTGTGCGTCCTCTGTCGCATCGCTGAAGTGGTCCCCGACCACCGATCCGTGCTGATCAGAGTGCAGTCCGGTGGCCACCCAGGCCGCCTCCGACGCGTAAATCAGTCTGTAATTACCGCTCTGAGGGCGGTGTTTATCTAGGAGTTTTATCGCGGAAGGACGTGGGGAGGGGGGGGGGAGGGGGGCTTTCACGGCGGGCGGCCTGCCGCTACTAGACCTGAGACACATTGGGGACCGCCCGTCGACCGACCCCTATCCGTGTCGGGCGCGCCCATTTTTCTGTGTGGGACGCACCCGGAATGGACGGGCGGTTTATCTCCCGGGTTCTGGAGGAGATCATCGAGTTGGTTGGCAACGAAGCGGGGTAACGGATGCTACTTTCAGGACTTTTTATCACACCTAGCGTTATACAGATGGTGGTAAATCGCAGTGTTGCTGCCGCGACTATCACACAGGTTTCTATGCCTTCTGTGAAGTGGCGTCACTCAAATGACCTGTGTCCGGCAATATCTTCACAGCTTCCCTGCTCATTTCAAATATTACACACAGTCGTCACAAACCGCGATCATCTAAGTCCAAACAAATATCTTTTTGAAGCCGTGCATATGTTGACCAAGTTCAAGCTCCTTCGGCCTTCGCAAACCATCCCGAAGCAACGGAATTACGGAGAGAGGTCAGAGGTGGGCTTAGTAGCGCAGCCATCCTGTCTCAACTGCAGAATAGAATGCTGGTTCCACAAAGAACCCCGGCATGAAGTGGGTCCGGATGTACGGGCTTTTAGAAGGAACTGCGAGCTGAGAAGCAGCTTAAGGCAGGTTTGCCCGGAGGATGACTGCAGTAAGAGCCCAGCGTGACGAGTCCTGCAGTAACGCCAGACCTCTTGCCAAAAGCACAAGAGGTGAATGTTCACGAACACTGCTCAAATCGCTTTATGCCTGGACCGGGGCCTAATGGAAGGTCGGCGCTGCCCATTGTCTCGGTCATCACACCGACCCCCAGGCCGTCTGGCACGCCCGCATCATAGGCCTCCGCCACCAGCCTCCCGCCCACAGGGAACTGGGCGGCAATAGTTCGCCCAACATGCCCCGCCCGAACCCCGCAGCGTCGCTGCACACGTCACGCCCGCGCGCTGCAGAGGAGCTGGGAGGCGGGGCGGAGAGTCCCATGAGGTTTCCAGCTCACTCCCTGCGGCGCCGGCGCCTGACCTCCCCCCGTCGGCAAAAGAGCCCGGAGGGGGCGGATGTCTCGTGAGGTCACCTGCACACCCCCTGCGACGCCAGCACCCGACCTCTCCCCGCCGGCAGAGGGGCCCGGAGGGGACTGTCGTTCCGAGAGGTCACCTGCCCACTCCCTGCGGCATCGGCGCCCGACCTCTCCCCGCCGGCAGAGGAGCCCGGAGGGGCCGGGCGTGTGGCGGTGCTGTGCTCCGGCCGACACCTGCAGTCGGCTCGGGCCGGTGCGGAGGAGGCCGCTTCCGGCTGCAGCGGCGCGGCGCAGCGTTGCCTATCGACCTGGGTCTGGCGGCCGCCCGGCCGCCCGGCCGGCCGGCGGCTGCCGCTGGCAGCTCGGCTGCAATCCCGACAGAGGGCGGCGCTCCGGGCTCGAGAGCGGGACGGCCGGTCCGCTGCGGCCGCGGCCCCGGCCAAGCACCGCTGGTAGGTGGAAACGTGCACTGCGGAGTGGGCACCTGCCAAGTCGGTGCCTTTGGCGGGCACGCCCGGAACGGAGCCAGGGCGCCGGCGCTGGACAGTCAGACGGTTGTTCTTAAGACCACGCAAACAATTTGATCCGTAGGCTTGGTTTTCGTGAAAACCACATGGCTTTCGAAGCTCGGTTACCGCCGGGACTGGATATGACAAGAGACGTGGATATTCCGCGTGCTTAAAATCCGTATGCAAAATGCAAAATTCCGCATGCGAAAAGCAAAATTGGCTGAACGACGATATTATATGAGCGGATATATTGTAAGACATTGCTATTCGTGACCATGAGCAGTGCCCTGAAACGTCGGGTGTTCTCATAACACCCAAACGGTTCTCATAACACACACCCAAACCTGAAATCATCATAAAATCAGCACCTCTTGATGTGCTGAGGCTCGATTGCCATTGTTTTCCGGAATTCCCGGCCTGGCTAACATGTTCATGGTGTGCGTGATAGGAGACTTGGAAATCGTAAATAGTGTTTACGGTTATGGATCAGAACTTGTCAGGTTATTGTCTCCTCACGCTGCTTTTATGCGAGAGTACACTGGCCCTGATATGTGAGGGAGGTGGAACAAAACATCGCTGAACATCTCGTAATATCACTGGAATGAGCATCGGCTTACCCCGGAATTTTTATTAGCTTGCATCGGTGAACAAATAACAAACCTGCATTATTTCCACGATGGAAGTTGCGTTTCGGTATGTGTAACGGCAGCGGCGGCAGACGGTATGCTTCGGATCACCGGCATTCAGAAGAGTTAGCATTACTTTAAAATGTTTGTTGATTCGGCGAACCGTTCAAACTCGGTGAGCATCTGCATATCAAAACCGACTTCTGAAGTAATTCAAAGAGCCATCCTACCATTTCTGAAGGTTGTCTCCGTTTTCATCCGCGAGAGCTTAATCCCAATACCAGGCAAACTTTGATGTTTCCTTTTTCCGATCACGCGACTGAGGCAAAATACAGACACAGGTGAACTTATCATATTACTAATGCCGAGTACGAACGTGCCCATTTTTGTGTTGCCCAAAAACGTGCGCCTGCTTCCCGCTGCGCTGAGCGCCATCCTGGCCCCATCGCCGGAGTTCGCCGGGATCACGCCCTCTGACCCACTTGACTCGCGGGGCGTCACGGCGCGCGCCGACGGCGGTGCTAAACATGGCGACGGGCCGACATCAGAAGGTGCCGCGGCGTCCGCGCTGCATCAGTCGTCTCGCTCGTGTGGCCGTCCAAACACCATCGGGCGCGGCGGCGCGGCGCGCGGAGCGTGCAGCGGCAGGGTGGGCGAGAGCGCCGCGCTCCACCGGCCCAGGGATAACCGGCGGAAGTGTGGGGGTCCGGTGCGGCGTCACAGACCACCGGGGGCCCATGCGTTGGGTGCCAGCCGGCGGCGGACAAGTCAGCGGACAGCCGAGTCTGAGGCTGTGTTGATTGTCCTGCCGCGGCGCGCGACCCGACCTCGAGGAAGTCGGCCGGCACGCCAGGTAGCAGGCGGCAGATTAAACAGGCGATTCATAATGAAGCAAAAGTGCGCTGCCAGTCACGAATGGGAACAAACTTTTAATTAACACAAACCCAATTATTACGGCGCATTGCGCAGCAGTAATGCGTGGATCACGCGGTAAGCGACATAAAACGCGTTGCGATGGGTTTGTGTGCGTGCAAGTGACGCTGAAGTGGACGTAACATAATGAGTTCTCGTAAATTATTAGGCTCCATTCACACTGGAGCTGGCCACCGCAGTACGCCCAGAAATAGAGCGCCGAGTACCACGCCACCAGGGCGACGACCGCATTATGTCCTTCCGCCCGCCACGACACAGGAGCGTCGCTGTCAGCCCGAGTAAAGCGTCATCCGCATATCTCTTTCTCGCGGTAGTTCGTGGTACCACGTCAACAGTCACGTCCATTCACGGTTCGCCATAAACCGAGCCTACGCCATAACCCCAGCCATCGCGCGTCAATCCTGTCCGACGCCGCGCCGTCTCCGTTCTGCCCACTAGAGAGCGGCGGTCGCCCACGCTCCACTCAATCAGGTCACTTTGCCTCGTCGAGAACCGTCCCGGGGTCACCCGCCTGGAGCGTGAGCGTCCGGCGCAGCCCAGCGGCGGTGGCGCTCCCACCTCCCCCCCCCCCCCCCCCGCCGCCGCCGCGCTCGCCGGCGCGGCAGGTAGCGGCGGCGGCGGTTGTTGCGCGGCGCGGGCGGTGGGCGGCGCCGATTGTCGCCGCATCGGTACCGCTGTAGCGGCGGGACACGGCGCTGGCACGCCGGACGCCTGCTGATGGATGGCACCCCGCCGGCCCGCCGCCGCCGGCGCATCCGTCATACTCGGGCAGGCCAGCCGCGGCCGCGCGCCCCCTCCCCGACCGGCTGGGCCGGACGCAGCCTCAGGCGGCAGCGCGCTCTCCACGTTGGTGCCATTGCTCAGGGAGACTCCGTGATCGTTAGTAGCAGCGCGGTGGCCCACGAACGCCGGCAGGGCATACCAACTCCTAATGTCGGAGGCGGATGGAGGGGGAAACACTGACACTGACCATGAGCACGGTCGTGACATCGACGGGAATTGGCACGGGCAGTCGACCTCGACACGGGACGATCGCCTTCAGTGTAATTTTACGACGCTATGGTACATTCGTGACGTCGTGTTCATGACCATGAACGGTGCACCATTATTACGAATGGGCTAGGGCTGGCGAGTGCCTTCTTAATTCTTGCCGGACATGCAGGCAATACCAAGAAAAAGCATCCCCACTTGAGAGGGATATGTGTACACTATACTATAGAAAATCTAGATATATCATAAAGTTAGGAATAAACTCATCACAAAAAGAGACGCAGGGACGATCACGGGAATAAGCCACAGCATTTGGAGCATTTAACTCAGCAAATTTGAGAGTTAGCCCAATTTCTTCCACACAAGAGTGTTGGGCATCACAGGACGTTGCTCTTCAGAGCAGGAGTTCTAGAGTCTGTTTGACATTCAGAGTATATGTTACACATGAGTAGGCCTTTCGTATGCCTAATATGCACCCTATAAACTTAACACCAGAGCCTTGAAATTTAGATAGCGTCTGGATCTCAGACTGTCATCACCGATTTTTATTAATTTTGACGCCCATACAAATTGATTATTTACATAATCGTTAATCTCATATGCGAGCCAGTTGTGCGCAGCCTGACATCACATGATCGGCAGTGACCTAGATGAGTACCTACACATACACGTGCACACGCGTGACTTAGGCGTCAGTCAGTTCGCCTGGAGTGGTGTATCATATTCCTAGGTCGCGGCTTATGCTCAGTGTGAAAGTGCCCGATGTCTCGAAGGCAAAGCTGCGTCAGTGTAGTCAGCAACGTAGCGCGCATCATGCAAAGACTCGCAGTTAATGCAATCATATTAATGAGAAGTATGCTAGAATGGTACCGTAGCCTTATAGTGATCATCCCAAAACCGACACACTGTCATTGTAATCCAAATAGATGGCGTTTCCCTTTCACGAGGCGCTTAGTTCCTCGCATCCCATCTACCTCGAGTCGTTAGCAGCTTGTACGCCATACTGCTTCTCTCTTTTTCTCTCTCTCCCTCTCTCCCTCTCTCTCTCTCTCTCTCTCTCCCTCTCTCTCCCTCTCTCTCCCTCTCTCTCTCTCTCTCTCTCTCTCTCTCTCTCTCTCTCTCTCTCTCTCTCTCTCTCTCTCCTCTCTCTCTCTCTCTCTCTCTCTCTCTCTCTCTCTCTCTCTCTCTCTCTCTCTCTCTCTCTCTCACTCTGTGTTGTTTCTCTCCATCTCGTCTCCTTGAACAGCTCCTGCAGTTTTTTCCCCACTTCAAGAGTTACGTTGGACAATGACAGACGCCACGCAGTCCTGTTGCCACCCGAGCAGCTCCACTTCCGGGCAGGTCGCCTGTTACTGGACCAATAGGGACCCGCTCGGATATAAAGCGGCCAGCCGAGTGCACGGCGCGCCCCGGGCCGCCCATAATCAATCGTAATGAGAGGTTTTGCGCCGCAGCTCCCGGTGCGTAAACTGGCACACTACAGACGGAAATGTTCGTCAAATGTGACGCGCAAGGCAATTACTGACGCACGCGCACGCACCCTCACAACTGGCGCAATCGAGAGCTCGTGCGAGCCGCGGTGCGCGGCCGGCACGCAGTTTACTGCATAGCATGCAGCATGGTAGCGGGTCACAATACAGCACGCCGAGAGCGTGGCCTTTGGCCATATGTGCCACGCTTGCGGGGAGCTTCGCGTCTGAGCAGCGATGTGGCTTATGGGAGACGGCTGTTTCAACAGCCCACTATGGTGAACGATGGAGGAAGCAACCGTATTTTGTAAGTGCCGGAAGAAGTAAATGTATCAATACCCGCAGCTGTCACATGATATCGGTTAACCATTCGCTTCAACACGCAAAGACCGCGCTGAGCACCTCATATCCCCTTCAGTTGCTGTTCGGAGGTCCAAGCTGTCTGACACTACGTCACTACCCTGGACACTTGGTAGCGTGACGTCATGGCGAGCTTCACAGCAGCAGCGGTAGCAAATCTACTCGGTTTGCAGTGCAAACACATGGCGAAACTGATTATGCCAAAGGTCAAAGTAAGGCGGTGAGTGGTTAATCAGTGTCGCAGCGTGGCAACTACTCGACAGCGGGCTAATTAACATGCGCGTAGACGAACCCTCGCCGGGAGGGGTGCAGGAGTTAACGATGCATTCAAACCATTTAGCCATTAAGCGTGGCAATTCTCAAGCTGCTTGCACCGGGCCGACAAATTTTCAAACCCGCTCGCCACGCCCCAGTTCATGATGGAGCGTAAGGCCATATGTGAACGCTCGACCGACTGCACCGCGTCATCCTCGAGGCTATCTCACCAGCCATTCGCATGCCATTGTGAGAAGCGCTCCGCTTGGGGCAAAACTATCTCTTCTCTTAACCTGGAAGCTTAAATTCCATTTCACATGAAATTTTAAATTAGATGTCATTCCAGATCACTGAACAAAGGCGTAGTTTTGAAAGGTGCACATGGCGGAATGGTGCAAATCAGCTCTCCATTACCCTCTAAAATGCATTTTCGCGCCGGGTAAGAAGGTTTATCTTCGAAGTGTCTGTAAAACTGTAAGGTGGTTATGTAGGTAATGCAGTAGTTATTTTCTTGTTTTCCCTAACAAAGATACTCTCGGTCAAGGAAGCATGAAGTAAAGCGTTAGTTTTGGTATTGATCTGGCTAGCGCAACCCTCAGGTATATATGATAACCTGACTCACGTCATTGCCACTGGTGGCACTAGATCATGATCAAATTACATGTGCTCTGTTATGCTGTTTGACGGCCAAGCGTGACCGTTTTTGGCCACATTTTTGTAACTTGAGCAAAGGCTATCTAGCTATTTTGCAAACATGGTCTCAAGTTCATGTCTCTCTCGTTTTTATTGCCTATGCGTGTCCAGATGTGCAAAGAAATTGTTCACCGCCAGGTTAAGTTGCCATACGCTTTGTTGATATTACACTGTGGATTGTGATAGCCATAAATAAGTCAAGACAGATTTCGTTGATATTTGTTTGTCGTTTTGTTCCTTTTGTACGTGGGCTTGTTCTTCCTCCTGGTGCTGCTGTAACGCAGTGCTCCCAAAAAACTAACAGATCTAAGTATGGATGTTGTTTTTTCACTGATTTGCCAATTTTCATCTTCATTCATTTTCGTTATCCCCCATGGATCAGCCAGAAGCCAAGCGAGTAGTTTAAGCGATCTTGAAGACTATCTATCCCGGAACAAAAGGTGAAACGGCAGCAGGACCAAATGTTGTATTGAGAGTAGTGAGAACCCAACCTGGGCGAGAACTTGACCGCAGCATGCCGCTTACCTCTTAATTTCCTTCCAAATACCAGGTCCATCACAGCGCATTTGCAACATTTGCATCGGGACCAGGCGGTGTGGACAATGGACTCAACGGCTATGTTCTACCCTGGCAAATGCCGCGCTCGCAGCCCCATGGAGGCCTCGCAGTCGTACCGAAATGCTCCATGTGACGTCATTAATGCCTTGGAATGCACCGTTTGGAGTACGCGGGATACAGAACATTTTCCGTGTGCAGCAGGGAGAACACTGCCCGCGTTGGGAATCGAACAAAACGGCGTGTCTCTGTAGACTGCGCCGCCCAGCTCGGCGGTCCAGCGGGGCAGCATGACGGTAGCAGACACCGTTTCGGTCACGGTTCGGTTTGATTTGGTGGTTCAGCTCCTTATGTCCATTCAGACCATTTCGAATAAACGTCATTTCCATGTTAGCACCAGACAACAGACAGTCTTGCCCAGCCAACCGGGTAGCATATGACGAAACTTCTCGTCTTTCCAGACGGCGTAAGTTCAGGTCCTTTGAACCGGCTGCCCAGAAATCACAGCATAACTCCACGGCTTCTTGGATGTGCTAGCCGTGACACGGAATAACTTATTGCTCCCCGAAAGACAGATTGTCCTCGATCAGGTGATATGTGGCAGGGAGTGGCCATCTTGTGTGACCGTTAGATAGCCACCACAGAGGAGTAGTCCACAGATATAATCAAGCTCCTGACAGGATAGGACAAGACGGGACAAAGCAGGTTCAAGAAAACGAAGATGCGAAGTCTAACGATCGCCGGTCCGAAAAGTGGGCTAGGAACAATTTTGTCGAGCTTCTGGGAGCGTAGCACCTGGCCTTTTTCCGGAATCCTTTTTTGAAATGGCAAATTGTATGCTATTCGAAAGCGAAAGCCTCGGCAAGGGTACTAGCTTCACATGTAGCACATCCTGACAAGCAAATGAGCAAATGACTAATGACACCCAGGATTCCGGAAAAATAGCACTACGACCCAACCCCAATTGAGACGTGACATGCGCAAACACCCGCAATTATTTAGCAATAATCGCAACAGAATTGCTAGCGTGAAGGCTTCGCACGTAAATGTGAACAAGACAAGTGTTGTGACAAGTGTCTCGGCGGAAGCTTCCACTACAATGTTAATGTACTTTTGTGTGGCACTCGTGCTTGTTGGTTTGCCGACCAACATTTTTCAACAGCGTTTTGATGACAGTCACACGCAAACATTGCCCGAATTGACCTTCCTCAAGGCCGTACATGTCATGTTAAGCTTGCCAGTCGTGTGACGTTGCTGTTTGTGAACTTAGCATGAAATGGTTTGCTGCATTAAATCCATGGATCAAGAACCACTATTGCGCAGTGTGTGTGACATTCCCAGTATTTGCCATGCATACAGCTTGCTGCTCTCACGACTCAATAAGATGCTCCAGTGACGTTACATGCTAGAAGCGGATACTTACCACAGGCCATTATGCATCTAAAAGCAGATATATCTAATACCGCTAGACCGAAACGGTTATGCCCAGAGTGTGTGGTCGGCAAAGACGGAGACTGTGCATGGCATTAAACTAAACCCACACTGTATAGGGTAAGCGGCCGATGTATGGGCTCAACATCTTTAAGCGCAAGCAAATGAGGTATTGATTTCGGCTGAATAACGCGTGCGTTTTATGAAGAGAACCGTCGGGTTAGGTTGCCCGTAACTCGCCCGGTTTACCCCAGTTTGTCCACTTTGCCTGTCAGCCTACCATTTTACAGCTTATGCATTTTCTGTTTATTTATACTCGGCTGCTGGTAATTTAACATAGGTGTTACCGATCTAGGGGTATTAGATGTCTATGGTTCTTAGGGTTGTGCACTTTCTCACCCAAATACAACTTAATGTGTATTTTTCTGCTAGCAAGCGCTTTTATCAATCAAGCATCTAAGATCGGCCACTGTGGCATAATCGCACCTCATCCGTCTCCTATGTCTTCGAGTCATACACAATGCAAGTGCGAATTCCTGCCTTGCCTCACCCTCTGCCCCGCTCTCTCCAAAGCGACACTGCCGCCCATCCGTGCACTGATCCCTGTCCGCCACTGGGCCCGTCGTGCAGCCACACAGCTGGGTCTGCGTGCCACCGTCGTTCCAGTCGATCACCCCACTCACGCGATTGTCGGCATCGACAGCGCGCCGCCGCGTACACGGCGTTCACGGCGCGCGCCTTACAAGCGACGCGACCGACGGGAAAATGACCCGCTCGACTCGTCGGCGTCCGGCGACCTTTCTTCGGGTGGCGGCGGGGCGGCGATGGGCGCGCTGGAGATGTCGACGAGCGTGGCAACGAGCCAACCGACCGCCGGCGCCGCGGCGGCGATGCATCGCGGCCGTTGCCATAGAGACGACGCGGCCACTCGCGTGCGCGAAAAGTTGGGTGAAAAAGAGACGAGCTCAATGTGGCTGGCCGTGGTCCGCTCCAAATGGTCTTTGAGATTAATTAGAGGCCAACTGTTGGTGTGCAAGCGAAGCACGTGAGGGAAGCATGCGAGAATGGAGTAATGGACACAACCGGGGGTAACGGTCTGATCACGCATGAGACGCAGCCGAGGGGGGGGGGGGGCGATGGCCCCATCTCTCAGGTATGCATTTTTTATTTTTGGCCATGGAAAATCCTGCCAGAAAATACAAATTGAGCGTTATGTGTTCTTGCTGAACGTATTACCACCGCCCTCCTCCCTTTAAGAGAATTCTGACTGCGTCCCTGGGTCTAACGACCGCTCTTGAGGCGTCGCATGCGTCAGCTGTTGTTTGCCGATCATCTTTGTCATCAGGTCGCCGTCATCACCGCATTCATCACGTGAGAATGATCTGCCGAATCCAGATAAATGAGATACGGATCAACGGCGTGTTATTCACACAATGTGTAACGATCAGCACAAAAAAACAGAGCACACCTAGAATAGCAAAATATGGATGGCGAAATGCTGTTGATTCGGCGAAACCTTAGACAAATGATGTTTTCATGCTTTTCCGACATAAGCATAACGGAGAGTTATCCTTGCCTCGATGCCTGACTATGATAAACAGGATTTCAAGGAATGTTGCCAACTCTTTGTGGAAATTGTGTTAAAAATACGGTATGCGTCTATACCCGGCGCGTCCAAGGCACATTGAAAAGACAGCTTTTTAAAATTCATCCTCAGTAGCTCATTTTCTATATGTGAAATGTCTTTTTTGTGGCATTCTTCCATTGCAATTGCCTAAAAGAAATCAACTTTGCGTGTGCGTTTAACATGTTTTGGCATGTAATCAAACAACATGATCTGTACCTTTTCTGGAATTACAATGAAATTGTGACTCTTGGCCTTCACTCTTTTTGTCATGCATAACATAAGAGCTTACAATTTCACATTCTGACAAAATGCTATTCAACGTATCCGAACTCTGCGGAAAGCCGTCGAACCGGACTGCAACGCATGAAACAAACGTCAGGAGCCGTCAGCATCACCAAACCCTCACCGCTAGCATTGCAACCAGCAACCTGGGCCGTTTAAGCCCACTGGCTAGCCAGCAGGAAACGTATGCCTTCCACCAGGAGAGTCCCTGTATGTATGCTCTGCAGTGAGAGAAGTACATAGCCTCAGTAATCTCTCATTCTCTCATGTTGGGCCAGTCTATCTAATGCTTTCAGCCTCCGCATGAAACGAATATCATCTACAACGCCAAAAACACCATTGGAGCCCCTTCTAATCATTCGTGGATGGCTGGAAAGGAAGGAGGGAGGTATTGTCCGCAATCGCTGCCATGTCTTAGTGAGCACTTCTGGCGTCGTGAAAGTGATAATTCCCCCCCGAAAATACAGTTACCTGCAACACAATTGGGGTCTACATGTGTCTAACCGCGCTACATGACAAAGCTTTTTTCCGTACCCACAGCAGTTCTTCAATGATGCGTTTAGGTACTGACTTGGTACACCTGGCGACCTTCTGGGAACCAGGATCCATTTTAATTGTTTTGATGATCTGCTATAATCCATACACAATTTTGAAATAAGGATAACACTTTGACAAAGCTCACTACCTTATTTTGTCTATTAGCCCCAGGAAAAGTCGGCTGAGCTGTCTTTTCCCAGCTTCGCGCCGAAAGTGAGGAAAGTAAGCAGCGTGAGTTCTTGATCGCCCGGGTGGCTGTCGGAGGTCGACTCAATGTTTTAAGAGGAGTCGTAGCGTCCGTTTCCTGCACTGGCATCTGTCCCAGATGTAGCTAATCGGTAAAACTGTGCACCTCTTTGGGCACCACGGGCACGGGCCTCATTGATGTCCCTCATGTGACATTTGGTGTCTTGGAACCCCAATAACTGACACCGTAAGGAAAAAAACATAGACTTTGAGAACATATACCCTCAGGCCCCAAGAACTTGTGATGTCCGCTCTTACAGTAGCCTAAATGACGACTCTGTACTTCATTACCATGCGTGAGCTAATTGTACACGTGATATGTAATTTGGATCGCCACCCCTGTTGAGCGTATACAATTATTAAACCCTTAATCACAAGATGCTTCCGACGGTTGAACAGACTGGTTTATTCGATGAACTTCGACACAAATAGCCGCATTAGTGCATCTGATATTCCCATTTTCCCATGCGATGGTCAGGAATCTGCTTAATGAATGCAATTAATAGTCGACCCCGGGCCTAATTATAGAACGCATGCCAAGCGGCAATCGAAATTGGCCAACTAGCTAGGAGCTCAATTTCAGGCCCTGCCGGATGTGAAAAATTCCGATCACAAGCTTGAACTTTGACCCGGAACTTGATGGGAATAATAATTCGACGCGAGTTCTTAATGACCTAAAGGTTAATGAGCTAAATTCAACAGCAGCCACGAACTTCCAAATCTTCGTCCTTTAGCATCATGACCAAATTTTTGAAATAGCGGACGTTTGTTCGGTTTATTCAGCGCGCGTGTCTAGCGAGAGAGCCCGACGAGGGCCAGAACAATGGAAAGTTTGCACAGAGTGTGTGGCAACATTCACACACATGTGCGCTACAGACATATCCTATATGCCTAACTACGTATGAAATGTACCCAGACGCATGTAAAAGCAATTCTGGGCAGCAGAGAGCTTTTTAAAAACACTTGGTGTGTTGCATAGTGGTGTAAAAACGTAGCTGATTAGTACCTAGTTGAAGTGGTTGTGGTGATATAAGACAACTAAATAGCCGTATGTACAAACTACAAATTGGATGCTATCAAACCCATATAACTGTAAATGTAACGAAACGAAAACGTCATCATAGCCGTTCTCATGACAGATTAATGCATTGAACAGCTTTTTTTTTAGTCATTCAAGCTTTTAGAATGTTTCTATGAAGGTTCAGGTTTGTAAGCCCTGTACACTCTAAGTACTACAAGCAAGCCCTGTATGTATTGTAAGTACTGCATGCCTAACAATAGGGACACTGGGGACATAGGAGTTTTATTTGTGAGTAACATAATACTTGCCATAACAATATTTGTCATGTCAGTGTCACAATTTGCCATAACCTCGTTTGCCATAACAATATTCACATAGCTGGTAACAATACGTTGGGCAGGTGAATCGTCTCGATCTTCTTACGATCATTGGCCTCGCCAGCATCCAAAGGCCCAACGCCGTGGGCGTAAGACCCTCGGGGATGTTAAAGTCCCCAAATGAAGGCCTGGAAACCTTCATCACCGCAGGCCTTTTCGTGAAAACTAACCGCGTGATAAAACGTTCTCCATGCAATACGGTTTATTGGATCGCACTGAACTGGGGCAACGTGGTATCAAAGCAACCAAGCCACGCTTGAAGACGACTGTGCCTGCTCCCACCAGTACCAAGCCACGCTTGAAGACGACTGTGCCTGCTCCCACCAGTATGTGACCAGTGCCCGCTGCCTTCGTTGGCACCAAAACAGCCCCTCTCCAGATTTTTGGGGATAGTTGCCTAACGATGCGTGTGCTCACTGGTAAACCTGGTGTACCTGTACACGGAAGAATTCAGTACACTTGACGGCAGACTTTTCGTGGTTGGTAAGACCAGCATGATATAGCCGCGACATGCTGCCCCTGTCTTGACGTAAACGACAACGATCCCTGACTGTATAACCGCCATGGTCGATCGCGCGACGGGGTGTGCAACGCAAACAAGCTATCCGAGGCTACGTGACTCAAGCTGAATAATACGTCCGTGCTTCTTTGTTTGTACTTTACAGCGAGTGTTATTCAGACATGTACCTGAACTCGGAAATAGACTGCAACCCGAGTCCTGGATCTCGCGTGTTCTATATCTAGGGTGGTTTTTGAACTTCGCTGAAGGACCTTCTGGAATTCAGGATCCGTTGATATGATACGGAAGGATTTTGTATGATCTTAGATTTTCTGTATAATTTTTGGGAGGTGTCATTGGGTCTTTGATCCTTTTACAGTGTCACATAGAGACCTTTTAGGACCCTACATTGACGTAAAGTTTAGTTTAAAGATCTTTCAGACAGCTGAAAGGACGGTGCTATCTGCGCTAGGCCTTATAACTGTTCGTAAAATCATATGAAATCACAAAAAAACAATGCTGCCAAAACTAAAATGTACACAGACATCAACTTAGGTTACGCACGTCATTTTCACTTTATCCTGCTACGTTTTACCACTTATCTATCATCACTCACCTTGGATACTTTTTTAAGGAGGCACATTTTGGTCTCTAGGAAAAAATGTGCTATCGGCTGATTTTTTGCGCCAGAGCATCATTTTCTGGCCATAAAACACTAAATGATGCTTGAGACTAAACCAGCAATATCATCAGATACGGGGACATTTAACGAACACAGCCCAGAGGCGTGTAGGCTCCTTTTCAGTTATGGGGGGGGGGGGGAGGATTGTACCTCTATTCAGGGATGTAGTTTCCTATTGTTAGTTATAATTTTTTATCAATCATTTTTCGTTGCTCAGCTATTTCCTCTCCTGCCCCCTCCCTCACCCTTACGTATTTTGCAAAACTGCATCCCTGTAGCCGTACATTTACCGACAACATGGTTTTACAAGCTCCTGAAAACAATATCCCTCTTGGTTTTGCGACGCCATCGTACAATCACCTGGGTGCGCAGGCAATCTTCACTGTATTCGCATAATCATTACCGGTGCAGACCTTACACCCACCAACATGATCCCAGTCATTTAGAGCAAAGCCCATGCAATATTCCTACCAACAGATGCAAACGACATTTTTAAGCTCCTCTACCACCCTCATTCAGTTTCATATGCAATGTGACGAGAAAAAAAAGCGTTTTATCTTACGCGTGCCCACCGATCAGTACGCTAAACCAGAGGTGCAGCGGGCGATGTGAGAGGCCTACAAGAGTGATGCTCAGTCCTTTACCTCAAAACCACTGTCTGCTACTCTCAACAGCAGAAAGCCCCGGATGAATCTTTGACATGTGTCGCTCCAACGTCCTCCGTTTACCTCTGGAGCTACAGCTCAGGTATCCACGAATAACAACCCTCCTGGATCGGTGGGATTTGTTAGGATATTCCTTAAAAGCTGGCGATTAGCTTCGTTCTTCTGGCCAGTCAGATTCTCACGACATGAACACAACAATCCGCAGTCCACAGCCTTGCAAGGAATTCAATTCATTGCCGCGCGGCGAGCATTCAAGCCCATCCGTCTCAAATGGCACGACGCTTTAAAACTCTGCGTAGCACAATGACCTCGTTTGCCGCAAGATGTTGTGCTCAGCCACGATTCTTACGACTAGTAATACGCCTAGTTATTTAGTACTTTATGCTGTTAAGTGTGTGAATTGAATCCTGACTAAAAAATCTGTGAAAAGCATTGATCTGAGGGGCACTGGAAAAGCACTGTTTCACCACTGATAAGCCAGAAATTATCCTGCTTAATACTACTACGTTTGGCAGTTGCTTGTGGCTCAACTTGCTCATGCAGAGAAACGTCAGCGTTTTCGACATGCACTGTACGTATGCTCACGCTACAAGCGTTAGCAAGAACAGGTCAATACTAAGCTTCAAATTTCGTCTGGCTGGGATGGACTGTTGTAATATGGTCTGACCTGTTGTGATTTGTTTCCATTTTTGCAATCTTGTCACCACTTGCCTTCCAAAGCGTCAGTTTGTGTCACCGACCATTTCCGGTAAGCCAAAACCCTTTCCACCCCTGCATATAAGTATCATAAGACAACGCGATGCAAATATGGGCTGCTGGCTTTACCTTAAAATAGCCGAATTCTAAGATGGTCCACTGCTTGTGCAATAGAAGGCATGCTAAGTGTTCAATTGAATTGAAATTATCGTACAACAATAACGTACGCTCTAGCCGTTTGGTGATATAAAATAAGTTTCCTGTCATGATCCTGGCTCACAAAGTCGAAAATAAACGCATGCATACATGATACCATTTATATTTTTGGATAAGGTCCTTGAATAAGTTTGATTCAAAATGCGTCTTAATTAATAACTGCAACGTATATTATCATTGTCATGGAACATATTAATACATTTCAATATATATATATATATATATATATATATATATATATATACATATGTATATGTATATATAAAATATATTGCCTAATGAAGACAAAACTGTTTCATGACTTCTGCTGTATAATTAGATATGTCAAACGTCTGGTTTATTTTGATCACCCTTTAAATTTATTTGCCTAAACATATTGTGTCAGCCATGCCTTGCAGCATTATTGAGGTACCATGGTCAGAAGCAGGTATTTTAAAGATGGGTTTTGGTTGGTTTTGGGGACTTTGAGCCATATGCTTCTAAGCAATATTCTAACGTGCCAGTTAAGCTGGAGAGGCATTTGAGGATGGAGTTTATACTGCTTCTCATAATATACGCATATTGTGCAAGTGAAGCACACTATAATACACTGCAAGATTCGTCATTCGAGGCCAGCATTTACAATTATTTTCCAGGTTTCGAGGCTTCGAAAATCAATTAAAATCGGACTGGATGACATGATTAGCATAATCCAAACAACCAACCCAGACGAAATAAACACCACAGTTCAAAAATCGGGTACCAGTACTGCAATGGTTAAGCAGCGAGTCGGGAAACTGGAGGTACGGGGTTTCCCCGCGGTACCCTCCCTTTTAACCAGCGCGAGAGGCAGCGACGCCATTAAGCCTGAACAGCTGGGTGTGATACAAACCCCCAATGACAAAGTCAGAAAAAAGACTCCAATCATACCAACAGCTCGTCCCCAACGTCCCCCAAAACAAATTGGTAAAAGTACCTCCAAGGAGGCACAGTACAGTCACAAACACGGCGCAAACCTGACATGATCAAAGCCTCACATGATGTACTGGTGTAATGGTGGTGCCGTCGCTGTACGGCCCGGCAAATGGAAGAATGCCGACTCTTTGACATTTGTCTCAGTAAATAGAATAACCCAAATGAATAATGCGGAGCATGGAGTTTAAATCCTCCTCCTGAAAACTTGCCCGGAAGTGCGCATTCTCTTCGTTCACTGAAATGAAGGATGTGATACTAAAAAAGCGAGGCTGGCCGTCGGACTCCCACACACCCATCGGTGCCCATCCCTCGTGGGTGACTGGGTTATGCCGTAGGACTGGGACGGCTGCTACACTGCTTCCTATTGCAAATGGGTACGAGAGTGCTCGGAAACTGCATTACAAAAGGAAGCCTGTGACTGATATACGGTGGAAATGACGTAATGTAGGAAGGATTTGTAACCCATCTTATTAACAATTTAACTCAGTACGGGTACTTCACAGCCCATTGCACATTTCAGTATTGATGCGCGTGACCTCCCCCATTTCCTGATTTTCGCTGTGAGGCGTCTGGGCTGAAGGGAAGGCGTCTGGGAACTGCAAAAGGGAGGCTCAGTGACCATATTTAAGACGTCTCTCCCTCTCTCCCTCTCTCTCTCTTGCTCTCCCTCTCTCTCTCCCTCTCTCCCTCTCTCTCTCTCTCCCTCTCTATTTCTGACCGTCTCTGTCACTTCCTTTCTCGCCATTTCCCTCTCTCCCTCTTTTCCTTTTTCTCTTCACCCCTCTCATACCTCTCTCTCTTTATCTCCCTTGTTCTCACTCAGTTCGCCCGAAGCTTCCTCTCTAACTCACGTTCTATTATTCGTTCCTTCCAACCACTCTCTTCTTCCTTGGCTTAAAACTCATTCCTTTTTAAGTGTTATTTCTACTCTCTGTGGGGGCATTCCTAATAAAAAATAATGATGTCCTTAAAACTATCCTTGCATGCTCGTATCCCCCTTATCGGACCGAAAAAATGTCATCTACACATTCCTTTGATTCTCAAAGCAGCAGCCATCACAGAGCCGATCTTCAACAGAGCTGACGCCGGTCCAGACGGAACTCCCAGTCGCGCACCCATTTCTCGCAGATTGCTTTGGTGCGGCTCTCATATCCGCCAGCCGCATGACAGAATCTGCAGTGTTGACATTCCTGCACCCGGCCGATCCGGATTACTCCCCGTCCGTCGCGCACTGGCAGCAGTTCTCCTTCCCAGCCTCCTGAAGGTTTTCGGACAGTTCTTCTGTTAACCTCACTGCTACGTTTGTCCTTATGCCGTCCTTCGCCAGACAGCATTCATTCGTCCTCATTAACCATGACAGTCTCCCTTGCTCCTCCCAGCCCTCCGTCGAGTCCTCCCCTACCCGGTCCCATCCTCAGTTCCCCACCCAAAGTCCGTCCCACCCTTCATTCCCCTCACCCCCCCCCCCCCTCAACCCTTTCCCGCGTGTCATATCGGCCGCAGCCGTCGTCACGTGCGCCGCTGCCGTTCCCGTGACGCTCGTGGCGGCCGGTGACGCGCGCGGTACTCACGGGCGCGGCGTCGACATGGTGCGGGAGGGCAGCTCACTGGCGGCCGGCAGCAGCGCCGTGCCGCACAGCCAGACGAGGACGGCGCCGGTACGCGCCATGCGGCCGCTCAGCGCTGCGCGGCCATCGGAAGCCGCGCCGGCCGCCGCTCGCGCCGGCCGCCCGACACCGATTGGCGGAGACGGTCGATACGGCGCCGGCCGCCGGCCGAGAGCGGCGGCGCCGGCTGCGCAGAAATCCTGATCAATGCCGGCGTGAAATTCGGCCCGAGATGTTGTCTCGCCGCCGCCGCCGCCGCCGCCGTCTCTGCCGGAGTCGGCAGGTGCCCGCCCGCGCTGCTCGGCCGGACCCCGTGTCGGGCGGGTGGGGTCGCTGGGGCTAGGTCGGAAAGGTGCGGCGGGTGGGAAGCAGACTCAGACAACCGTTTGTTTGGGGATACAGCTGTGCTGGTGTGGCTGTAAGTCACTACCACGTATGCACCTTTCCGGCGGATTATTGCACCGGACGTCCCGGCATTCACTGAGCCCAGGCAACAGCCCGACGCTGAGGTGACTTCTGCACTGGCGGAAAAGCTCCAACGCAAGCGTGGTTTGACCATCCGCATCTCTTGCGGTGCCGGCTGGCCGCCGCTCACCAACGACCTACCATGACGAGGTCAAGGCAGAGCGACACAGGCAGCGACGGAGGAAGTAGCTATTCGGGTCATTCACTCCCTGTTTTGTCGGTTGCTGGGTCTATCTCACTTACAGACATGCATTCTCTCCTCCTCTCTCTTCCTTGCTCTCCTCCCCTTTCCTTTTGCTTTCTTGTCCTCTCCCCTCTCACAATTTTTATGTCTCCTTCCTACTTCCTTCTCACTTCATCTCTGTCTCTGTTTCTGTCTCTGTCTCTGTCTCTGTCTCTTTCTGTCTCTCTCTCTCCGTCTCTCGCTCTCTTTCTCGCTTTTTTCTCTCTCTCCCTCTCCATTTCCGCCTCTATCACTCCCTCTCCTCCCTCCCTCCTCCTCCCTCCCTCTCTCTCTCCCTCTCTTTCTCTCTCTCTCTCTCTCTCTCTCTGTCTCTCTCTCTCCCTCTATCCTCTCTTTCCTCAGGGGTGCACCTCGTTTCATGTCCGGCTCATACTTAAAGTCGGGGATTGGGTTGGAGGTCCCACTAACTGTAAGAAACAAGGGACCAAAGCGGGGATAAAACACTTTCTTTATTTTGAGGGTCAGTATAGCCATTTTCTCATGTTCATCCACAACTTATTCGGCGAAACTACACCCCAGATTCTCCCCATTTGTTGATTTTCCCCTCTTTCCTCTTCCTTTCCATCAATCTATTTGGCTCTGCCCTGTCTTTCGCTACTGTCTTTCGCTGTTCCCTCTCCCTGTCGCTCCCTTCGTTGGCTTATTATTTGCTCTTTTCTTTATTTTCTCTCTCATGTCTATTTAAGGCTCCTGTCCAGCAAATTTATTATGTCTGTCTGTTTGTCTACCCTTCTATTTTTTCCATGTTTTGTGTTTGCTATACTGCCCATCTATGCCGACTAATGGTTAGCCTCTCTGAATGCTTTAAAACAAAATTGATAAGACCATATATGCGTTTATGACACCTTGATTTCACGCACGAAAAAATAGGTCTGCAAGTCGCTATGGGGGGTTTGCAAAGAGCTATGGTACACACACGAATTATGCGAATGCACAGAAATTTAAAACGCTTTGGCGTATAGGCATGCCATCTGATGCTAATGTGATTAGTATTTCATGTGCTTTTTAGTGGCTATGATGTTTCTTTAGCGGGGGTCCGTTTGTGTTACTAGACTTGGTCAGATCACGCTTGTATCTGACTTATACTACGTCATTAAGAATGCTTTTTGTATCTCATTTGTAGCAATAGAGATAGGCGGGAAATGAAAAAGGCGGCTCTAACTTTGGCATTGGCATTATCTAGTCCCGTCCAATACGCTGGCGTTCAAGCTATGCTCGGAAATCCAGAATTACGCTTCATTGTCAGCAGCACTCCTTAGATTTCCGCATTACCACAGTAGGGCTGAGAGACGGTGCAAATCTCAAGCTTGCAGGTTTGCGTAAACAAAATAAGAGGCGAGTAGTTATCAAGCAATCGTACATGATATATTGCGATAACACCAAGTGTCTCAAGTACCAATCGAGGCTGCGCTCGTTATCACAAGCTTGCATACTTGCAAAAATGGAAAACCTGAATCCTACCTGGTGTGTGGAAGATGGCAGATGCTTTGATTTCCGGCTAACCCCGCCAGCAAAATATGACAATGATAATCATATCAGCCCCGAGCCTCTAATCCTCGTAACACTGCCCTTTTCTAAGCACTGCTCCAGACGCGGACGGCCAGGCCAAAAGGTCCTGATGTGTGCCGAGTGCAAGGTTAGAAATACGCTCAATATGAACGGTAGTGTGGTCATTCAGGATTCCACATAGTAACACCTGATGTATAGCACCATGCTGCAAGCTATCGAAACACAAACGCAAACGGCTAACCCGAAAGGATTTTATGAACAGATCAGACTATTAGGTTAGAAACTCGCAACAGGACGCTGGTGTTCGAGGCAACGGCCAGCGTACCATTTCTAAGCATACCTTACCTGAATAAACCACTCTAATCACGTCCGAAGAACCACACTCTTGACGAATCACGCCCAGAAACAGCTTAAATCATGTTCAGAAGCCCTCGCGGTGGCGGAAGCTGCACCGGCATACACGCAAATGCCCCCCGGATATTATTAACAACTGCCTAGGTTTGGCACCTCTTTTATTTCACCCCGGGTCCCCATTATGCCATTGCATTTCCCTACGTAATTGCATGTTCAGACGTATATTGGGATTAGCGGTCGTTTTCGAAGTTTTGAAAGACTGCCTGGCTTCCGCGTGACAGCAGCATAAAGGAACGGCGGAGCGGAAGCAACGCGTCTGATTGGTGGATTGCGAGTTCCACGCACTGAGCACATTGAAACGTTTCACTCATGAAACGTTGCGTCTAAAGGTGATGTTGAAGCAGTCAAAACCTGCGCTTGAACTCCTTCAAATGTCGTGTAACTACACACTGTTAACAAACTTGCAATGCTCGAAACTTGCAGGCACGACCTGCGCTTCAATTTGGGCACGGCTTGCCCAAAGCGAGCAATAGACCATACCGCTCCAAGCCTTGTCTGAAGAAGGTTCTCAACAACTCTTCGAAATTTTCGGGATTTTTTTAGATGAAAAGATAATCTATTAAAGACAGCAAAGCACTTGCCACTTATGAAGGAAACATTTAGAATTCCAGACACACCGTTGTCATTTGAATCAACGTCAATGTGCTTAAAACCATTGAGGTAGGCAGGTGATAGCGCCTAAAGATGTTGCGTCAGTGATCTGGATAAAGCGAAAACAGAATTGGAACAAGCCACATCAGTAGTATCCAATGGCGAACAAAGCTGAGGTACATCGTATCCAATATGCGCAAGCATAAATGACTAGCTGGTGTTTTTTGGCGTAGGTATCATAATGCATTAATACAATGTGCAAGTGCATATATATATATATATATATATATATATATATATATATATATATATATATATATACATAAAGTAGTAAAAGCTGGATGACAAGGAGAGCCGCAACTATCACTTATGTAATTCGTCACTGTTTCGGTACATTCGATACATGCAGCCAGTATCAGCTTCCCAATACAAATTTTGTCTCCGCAGCCATTTATGAATATTGTTGTGCGTCGTGTGGAGCATCTTACGTGGGCTCAATCCTCTGTAATTTGCACTGCAGAGTGCAACAATATTTGGGAAGGTCTGACCGTACATGTAGCATTATATCTTCCACAGACCGTTCGCCCATCCGAGACCATTCGTTTGCGCGTGACGCTCATTTTAAACTGAAAACTTTTCCACATTAGGGCGTTGCAGCAATTCTCTTGATTTTCGGGTTTTAGAGTTACTTTATATTCACAAAAAACTGAACAGCTTGGCGCCTGTATATCTTTGCAGCCTGTAGGGTAGCCTTTTCATACGGGCCAAGAAGATATTTCGTCGCGTGATTCCTGCATTTTGCAAGCTGTTCTGTTTATGCACAAATGGCCGTGTTGAATTGCGTTAACTCTGATCGTTGCAATGTCTGGCGATATTGATTAAATGTATATAATATATATATATATATATATATATATATATATATATATATCTTATGTGTGTGTGTGTGTGTGTGTGTGTGTATGTGTGTGTGTGTGTGTGTGTGTGTGTGTGTGTGTGTGTGTGTGTGTGTGTGTGTGTGTGTGTGTGGTGTGGTGTGTGTGTGTGTGTGTGTGTGTGTGTGTGTGTGTGTGTGTGTGTGTGTGTGTGTGTGTGTGTGTGTGTGTGTGTGTGTGTGTGTGTGTGTGTGTGTGTGTGTGTGTGTGTGTGTGTGTGTGTGTGTGTGTGTGTGTGTGTGTGTGTGTGTGTGTGTGTGTGTGTGTGTGTTGTGTGTGTGTGTGTGGTGTGGTGTGTGTGTGTGTGTGTGTGTGTGTGGTGTGTGTGTGTGTGTGTGTGTGTGTGTGTGTGTGTGTGTGTGTGTGTGTGGTGTGTGTGTGTGTGGTGTGTGTGTGTGTGGTGTGTGTGTGTGTGTGTGTGTGTGTGTGGTGTGTGTGTGTGTGTGTGTGTGTGTGTGTGTGTGTGTGTGTGTGGGTGTGTGTGTGTGTGTGTGTGTGTGTGTGTGGTGTGGGGTGTGTGTGTGTGTGTGTGTGTGTGTGTGTGTGTGTGTGTGTGTGTGGTGTGTGTGTGTGGTGTGTGTGGGTGTGTGTGTGTGTGTGTGTGTGTGTGTGTGTGTGTGTGTGTGGTGTGTGTGGTGTGGGTGTGTGTGTGTGTGTGTGTGTGTGTGTGTGTGTGTGTGTGTGTGTGTGTGTGGTGTGTGTGTGTGTGTGTGTGTGTGTGTGTAGCATTATAAACAGTTGGACCAGAATAATTGCAATAAGCAATTTTTAATATGGAGGTGCACGACAGAAACCAGTGTTTACTAGTGCGTTACACAACATACCTTGATTGGGGTTCACGATGGGTAAATTTTGCCTTGCCCCGCCACCAATATCCCAGCAAAACATGAGCTCTTGAAAAAGCTAAGTAGGCTGCTGAGAAGCGACAATGGAAAAACTAAAAGTTAATGCGTCAAAAAAAACATATACGCTGCCTCTGCCATGCTCGCGTCACTAACAATTGCAGGTCAGATACATTGGGTAACTTAACCACATCAGACATTTATGTGTGTATGCAAAAAAGCATAATCGGTTTGAAAGTTTGAAAGATATCAGTTGGAAAGCTTGAAAGTACTGCTGTCTTAATAATCCCTTTTTAAATTAATAAGCGCAGCCAAACTCTGGAAAAATCGGTTATATATACGTGTTATTCAACGCCACAGAGTCCATTTAAGGAAACCACCGCAAAACACTAATCGGTGATACAGACATTTTATTGCATACTACACAAAATGTGTAATATATTTCAGTACACATATCTGATGCACTGTACGAGTAGGCAAATTATTGACGCCATGGCACAACAGATTGCTTCCCTTGATCAAGACGACGCTTTAGTTCAGCATCACTCAGAAAAAAAACAGTGCGAGCCAGATCTTTTGTGAGATACGATGCTTACTGAGGCCAGGCGAGGAAGTGCGCCTGCCGAAGCCCGCAAGCTCCTTATTTCACTATGGTCGAGTTATGCCAATGCTACTAAATGAAATGGAAAACCAACCAATGACAACGCTAATGGACATATAATGGTGGCCGAGCTGACAACTTCAGATGAGCCGGGCTCCAGCGGAATCGCGCCCCCAGATCCACAATCGATTCCGTGTTGGACAGAATCAGATTCGGCCCCGTTAGGTGCCCAGCTGAATAGGATTCGGCATTGATTCTAAAAGGTTGCAACGGAATCAGAATAGGCGCGATTGAAATTTCAAAATGCGTGTGACATTAAATATATTTTGTTAAGTTTGCGGAGGACCTCTGGGATGATTGTAGACATTGCAATGAGAACACGTTTGCCTAATTGCATGCCAATGATTATATTTTAAGCATAAAAGCCAAAATGTACCACCATCTTTAGGTATCGGGTCATCTACGGGGCTTAGATGCCAAATGTCAACTCGCAGATGGCTTGATGGTGTAAGCTTGTTGAACATTTTGCTTGTTCTTAAGGACGATGTACTTAGCTGACATGGCGAACGTGAAATTGCGATATGCAACTTTGTGAATTACCGGCTGAGTTGGGGGGAGTTAGGCTAGAACGTTGATGTGTTAAAACGCCACACTCTTCCAAGTTCTTGGCACGTATGTTAGTTCCATTTTTCTTGCTTTGTCCTAGCCTATCCCGGTACAACTGCTGCTCGGCACTGGAGCCACTGCTCACGATGCTGTGTCCTGTACCTCGCGTCGGCTAGGTACGCGGCCGGCGGCAGGGGAGCGGTATATGAGTCCACAAATCAGAACGGTGGGGACAAAATCGGCGCAGCATGCCGGAATGATGAGGCCCGTTCAGGCAAACGTCCAGAGCACGGTGCTGAGGGCCGGAGATCCTACCAGGAGTGATGAACAAAGGTCCTCTCAATGATTTTTATTCCTCTTGTAAAGGACGCCGGTGATCATAAGGTTAACAGGGTGGGGAGAAACAGACGGTAGAAAACCTATCTGACAAAAGGGTATGCATTTCTGGGTGCGAGAAAAAGCCAGAATATCCGGACGGTATCTATTTTGAAGCTTGATTTCTGTTGAGTTTGCACTAAAGATATCAACAAAGGAAGCGCGTGCGCTTAGTGAGTCAAATCATATCATTTTGCGAAGACTCTTATAATTCAATAGCATTTTTTTTTTTAATGTACTTCCATGTTGCTGGTGGTGCAGGAGCGGAACGAATACGCTGCTTTCCGCAGAATCGACGTCTTCTGGCAGTCTAAACAAGCTCAGGCCATTTGCGGCCCATGTGACCTAAAGCTTAAGCCCTTGTAAATGGCTCATAACCAAGAACGACACCAATGTCCTGGCTAAAACTCGTCTAGAAGACTATGACATTTCGCGGTAATCACAACGACTCCGCACTATGTTTTGATTTTATAAGTAAAGTACAAACGTTTTAATTGGACGCATTTCTGGGATCAGACCCCACGCTAGGCAGTGGCCATTGCGTGAGCCCGTGACCCCGCCATCTGATCGCAAAACTTCAGGTCAACGGCAGCATTTTGTGGCGAAAGTTTAACGAGCAGTAATGCTCGGCACGGTCCGCCCTGCCCTCTGGCGTAGCCTGACCTTTAGCGCGGCGACTGCCACCAGCCACAGGCCAGCCCAGTCTGGGGCAAATAGCGAGTGCTTGAAGTGACTCGAACCCACCCCGCCACAGGTGGGTGAATCCGAAGACAGGCGCTCTAACCAACTGAACTACGTGAATGGACTCAGGATTATTTGACTTTGGTTGTTCGCGTAAGTTTGCAGGAGGATCTTACGATTTGAGAAGTGCCGGCAAGGTGAGATATCTGTGAGCGTGGAAATAGACTAGCGGCGTCTTGTGACCCTCTCGTCGCCTTCTGGTCACCAGTGACCCTCTGAACTCTGTGTCAGATTCCACACTGCTCACCTGGCCGATGCCACCACTGAACAATAGCATTCCCGAAGGGAGCGTTTTTGCCAGAAGATCCCACACCCGTTTCTAGTTATATGCATGGCAATACATGCCTATTTTTGTGCGCCTAACTCCTCGGGTGAAAAGCTTGAAGCACACAATACAGTTTAAACGGAGTGTTTCACATTTATACAGGAATTATAATTGAAATAGACATTTTGAAGACCATTCGGTGCTGTTCACTCTCGTTTCCGAGCTAAACGGCCGCGAAAATGGGGAAATAAATATCGACGAAAGTATTTCAAAGCCACCTGGCATTCATGACGTCATTATGCCGTCATGCAAATCCTGCCAGCCCATAAGTCACGCGGCGATCAAGACCAATAAAAATATAATTGTCGAGGGGTTCATATCTGGCGTTCATGAGCGCGATTGCCAGATATAGCAGCTGTCAATTAGCTCTCAACAAATTACGTGCAAGGTACGATGACATGATAAACCATGCTGCATTGAGCAGCATATTTACTTGCATATTTACATATTTACTGACAGAGGTCGCGCTGTCTAGAGCAGTCTTTTTCACTTAAAAGTGATATATGTATATATATATAGAGAGAGAGAGAGAGAGAGAGAGAGAGAGAGAGAGAGAGAGAGAGAGAGAGAGAGAGAGAGAGGGAGAGAGAGAGAGAGAGAGAGAGAAGAGAGAGAGAGAGAGAGAGAGAGAGAGAAGAGAAGAGAGAGAGGAGAGAGAGAGAAGAGAGAGAGAGAGAGAGAGAGAAGAGAGAGAGAGATAATATATATATATATATATATATATATATATATATATATATATATATATATATATATATAACATTCCAATATAAACAAAAGTAAAAAATGAGCTTGTTGCATCATATATGACGCTGTCTTCAACATCCTCAAGTGTGAAACATTCCCTCTAAGCACCGGCCCCACGCAGAACGCTTTTCAGAAATTTGAAAGCGTTCATCGTGATTGATGCACAAGTACACGTTTCTGGATGCAGGGTCCGATAAAACGGTAATTCTGCAAGCCATGAAATGAACTGATGATGATGATGATCGGTATCCATATTCGTTGACCCCTCTGTTTAAGCAGCCTAATCAATGGCTCTTGTCTTCGTGGGCACCGTGTGCAGCCGATGGCAGTTCTTTAGGCCCTAAGAGCTTCGCGCTTGAAGTCAGACGAGCCTAGATTTTAAACCAAGATGGTAGGCTGCGTAAGATCGCGAGTCCAGCCTGAGAGTTTTACGGACGTTTCATCAACTAGCTCGGCGCATTATGAATACGCTCTGACCTTGTGGGACTCCACAAACCAGCATAACATTCGGTGATTTGCTTTGCAGATTGGTCTCCCCTTTGAGACTCCAGGAATCTTTTTCAGAGCGCCGTGAACTTTTAACCTTTCAATACCAGACCCTTTCTTGATCTTTGTAACTTCTGGAGTTCCTTTTGGATTTTTTATTATTCTTATATTGCGATTTGGGTCATAAGAATTCGATGAACCTAAGAACGCCCAAAAAGAAAAGAAGACTGGCTTGAATATTACACTTTTGCGGAGAGTTTAAAATGATGCATGCACTCGGCCAATGTTAAGGTCTGCGAGAAGTCCTTTTAGGTCCCGGAAACCTTTCATATCCCGGGAGCCTTCTACGAAGTCACCCATCGCTTTGTTGAATCATAATCATACGTCTTTGGCACCTGGTGCAGGTGTGTACTCGAACAGAGCTCTGCTTTATCCGGAAAGGTTGCATCAGAGGGCTCCGGGGTGGTTTCGTCACGCCAAAAAACCAAGGTCTTGACCTCGTACGCATGTCGCTGCTGCTCGCCATTTGCAGTAGTCATAAAACCTTTGAATTCGAGTTTCATTGGCTTCAGACGTTTTACTGAACGTTCTGGCAATTTCAGGCCTTCCAAAGGTTTGCTTTACATGTGTATTGTAGCCACACGGGACGGATCCCACAGCGTGTGGGCAAAATGGCGAATTTTCTTCCCGAAAGGAAGTCATGTGGGCATAACTACGCTCTTACTTCTGGCAGTGTTATGTAACTGACCCATTTACATTTTTAAACGAACATTTGTTGTTTGCCAAAACTTGTATCAACCCGCTTGTTTCATTTTCTTCGGGAATGGCTGATGATGCCTCTGGCCACGGGATGGTGAACAATGATGAAATTCAAGTTTACAATTGGCAGCTCGGACCTACCAGCCGCCGCTCTCACCGCCGCATTTACCCGATGGTTACGATATTACGAATGGCCTGGCTTGTTGCTAGTTTCGGTGATGTCATTCCGGTGCATCGCACGAGGCTGCTTGCAGCTTGCTTAAGCACTGGCATTTGCGAGACATCATTTAGCACATTAACAAGGTAAATGTTTCTCTAATCGCTCAACATGCCTCCCCAGTCATGGAATTTTGCCTCCAAGATGGAAGCAATGCTGGCATACATGAACTTTAGGAACTGGTTAGTCCTTTAACCAAATGGGTGGTTAGACAAAACTGAGCATCAGGAGGAAGTACTGCACGCACATACCTTCCTGCAGTAGCCGAAGAGCCCATGAACATCAGATGTGTTGTACACGAGATAAAAACACGCGTTTTTTCATTTGTATTTCTATTTACACTTCTCACCGAAATGGAAATAGCCAGTGACACCTTAAATGAGAGGTCACAAATGACATCTGCTGCCAGCGATAATATATTTGACCCGCATTAATAGGCATGCAACTAAATGCTGGCATGAAAAAGTTGACCTTAAAAAATTGACATAAAAAGAGACAGACAGACACATAAAAAGAAGCGGGTCAAAACATGCGATCTCGTACGCCATGCATAACATTTTGCAATAACAGTGAAACGCCGGTAAAAATCTTACGGCTTTGCCGCAAGCACAACATTTACCACCGATTATGCGAGCAACGAATGAAGCCGTACATCGCCTGGCTTAGGTCCTCTGCTAGGTTGTTGCATTGCCACCAAGTCTGGGATGAACGCTGCATTATGTTGCACACAACACACATTTCACTGGCACCATGGGTAATGCATGTTTATGTACCTTATTTCAGTTTTCAAGATTTATCAAACAGTCGGTTAAATGGGTGGACACAACCATTATTTGGAAGGATGCTAATATGCTCATCCTGATTTCGGAAATGTTAGATGAGGACATCACCACTGCTGTGAAAGCCCCGCGGACCTTAACGGTTTTCCCTGACACCTCCAAGGGCTTGTAAAATGGGCAAAGAGGTGACAGAGGCAGGAGCCGGAAGGGTGGGGTCATATACTGATCCTGACTACAGCGTGGTCCAGAACTGCTCTGCTAAGGAGGGATACATGACATTACTTTTATCACTGGCTTCAGCTCCATAGTGAGCGCTGATATCGGCTTGTAAGTGATGTCTAAGGTTAATTTGTTATTGGACTGCAACTGCAGAAATCTTATTAGCGCTCAGGGGCCATGGCTTTACTAATATTTGAACCCGGCACCGGCGTGGTGTTCGAAGGTGCTAACCGCTCAGCAGTTACGCCGCTAATAGGGATGCGTCATTGCAGTTCAAATGTATTCGCAATGTGTGCGATCGTCATTGGTGAAGATGAAAATATTTATAAAAATGGTGAGATAGTGGAGGTCATAGGCATGAGAATTGGCGCTTCCATGGCTCCTGACATACACACGGCGGTAGGGCAACTTTTGTAACTATCCAGGCGGAAAGACGAAAAAGTGATACTGGGATTAAGATCGATCTCGTGTTTCCTTCTTCGCGTTTAAGAGTCTTGTGTTTAAGCGACACCCACGAATGATGCAATGCATGAATGCAAGCAGAAAAGCAATGCATTGCTTAAGACAGGAAGTTCTATCCACAGACGACAGTGGCTGAGGGCCGTTTTTCAGCGTTGCTGGCTAAGGTAGGCGAGCACAGGGCCCGACATGCTATCCTCTCCCAGCTGTGTGCTTCTAAAAGACTGTGAACAATCCACTTTATATTGGACGGCAACAGCTGATTTAATTTTTGCATTAGTTATAACATGTTTCTTGATTCCTCTAACTGAGCAGTGTAACGCCCATACTGCATGATTGCAACGAAACAAACACAACTTATACGTATGATTTCAAGAAGGGCATAAGCATTGATTGGCTTGGGTGCACGTTAAATTCGTGATGTGAACACCATAATGCAACGTCCACCACGCATTTGGTTGTAATGCGGCAAGCCCGTAAGAGATGCACAGCTAGGCGATGCACGACTCAAAACGTCACTTGAGTAAATGGTTTTACATTTTGTGCTTGCAGCATAATAATTAGTAGCAAATATTGTGGTTAGAACGAAGCTGCAAGACTTCTACTAGAGTTTGCACGGCTGTCGCAGAATTTGGGAAATAAGGTATAACATCGCATACCCTTGAGCCACTGGTTTTACAGGTCTGTGTATCTAAACTTTTGCATTTTACTTTCAGTGAGAAGTGTAAATAAATTCATATTTGCCTTTAAGGATTTTGCAAATTCGCAAGAGAGTCTGCAAATTCCCTAGTTAAGTTTCAAACTCACGGATGTCATACTCGCTGTAACACACACACACACACAAACACACACACACACACACACACACACACCACACACACACACACACACACACACACACACACACACACACACACACACACACACACACCACACACACACACACACACATACACAAGCAATTATTGAGAGGCATGACATATAGATGGATTCACTAGACCGCGCGTCAGGTCTGATTAAACCATGTCGCATAAAACGTGACTTGACATTTTAAGGCATTTAGGTCCGCACTGCCCAAATAAGAACCTAGAATATACACATAACATTGTATTACGTCAATTTTGAGCGAAGGTGAATGGTTCAAGTAACTGGCCACAGCAGCGAACAGCTGTCAGTGACGTCAACGCCCTTGCTTCTAGCGTGACAGAAAAAAAGGCACTCAGCTCCTGTTTTTAGCATAATGAGTTCGAAGTTCTTATGTTGAGTTAATGATCTTTTATATGCTAGGAGACACTACTTGAAGAACATTGCGCCTCTGGTTAACGATTATGTTACCGGTACTTAATAAGCCGAGCTGTGCTCAACCTCAAACGCATCACTCCTTTGGCTCATTTAGCATTCTAACGCCGTTTACCAGCATCTCCTGGCATATTGCAGGTCCGCAAACTTAACAAGAACTTTCAACTCATCGTGTCAATGGAGGAAAGTATCCCAGACGGAAATGCTGAGAAGATTGATGATAATGTAAATGCTCGGCACCTGGTCCTGGTGGTTGCAAAAAACAGGCAGGTTTGTGTACTTGATTCGCTAACAAGATAAGATTTGACATGAGCATTGCATTACGGCATAGCTAATACTGCTGTTTATATCTTAATTTGCCAGCATTTGCCGGAAATCTTAATGCATCAAATGGTGTTTCTATAACACCGTTGAGTAGGAGATTTCAAATCTAGAAAGCCACTGCTCGGACTACAATTGGGGAAAGTTGCAAGGCAAGCCGTTGACGAAAGGTATTTTACCAGCGATCTATGCTTGGCCCTTAGATCTAGAATCATTGGAAATGCTAGCCGGCTTCATAAGATGGTGATTTTGGGACGATGAACATTGTATGGCATATTTCAAAAGCACATGCATTTAAGCATACACAAGGAATTCAAAAAGGCCTCAGGGACATTGGATGAAGATGTAATGCAGTAACCTACAGGTAAGCATTTTTGAATAACACAATTTCGGATGCAGAAGGTAAATGGTGCGTGTCCGGGAAGAAAACATGTGGGTGCGCCGTGTAAATTCTTTCTGAAAATCCCAACGGCATATTGTTAGCGGAAGACCGGAGACCGTGGCGTCTTGACCACTGCTACCCACTGCCCAGGGTGTCTGGAGGGCTTGGCATCGATTGCTCTCCCGCGATGTCGGTGCAGCCGACCGGGCTGACAACGCCAAAACGCGACGTGGATGTGCCCTGAGTGGCGTTGTCGAATAAATGGTACATCAGCAAGTTGAAGAGCATCGGAGTGGTGCGGCTGTCCCGCGGAAGTCTGTTCTCTGAGTGGTGAATGCTGGAACGGTCAATCTGCAACTCATGCGAAACAGCTGCGTTCCAGACGGTTCAAGGCGGCTTCCATCAGGACGGCTGGTAAAAATGCTGCAGGTCGCCTGCCATGAAGCGCACGAAGCAGCCCCATGTTTGGGTGAGCTGTGGTAGTAGCAGCTGTGGACTACAGAAGGAAAGTCTGCCAGGAGCGGCGCTTGACAGCTCCTATGAGCCTATTGGTGCGTACAAGTTCCTAGCTACCAACAGAAAGGTGAGGCATGTCACGATTGCATCAGCAGCTGCGAAAAGCTCGTTTATGACGTGCGATGGCTTGCTTGACGTAGTCCGTCCACGCAGCTTCGAAAAGCTCGTTTATGACGTGCGATGGCTTGCTTGACGTAGTCCGTCCACCACGGCACTGGACTGCGCCGTGGCTGTCATCAGGAGAGTGGAATTGGCACGGTAGACGCGTGAGAAGAATGGCTGTGATCCAATTTACTCTCTGCTGCAGGTGGCGAAGCGCACATCGACGGCGCGGTATGTTCCTTCGAGTACGACACTGTCAGCTTTGCGCAACTTCCAACGGGGGAATATACGAGGAGCGGCGTCATCGGTGGACGTGAATGTGGTATGTATTGTTGCGGGTAAATGGCCACTGTCTCGAGCCAAATCACCAGGCGTCTGTTGAACTAGGCTAAGTCACACGTTCAGCCGAACACAAAAAGGACACCGATCGCAGGAGAGAACAATGATAAGCCAGTGGCATGCTCCCTGCAGTGAAGTCGCCCTCGTCCTCGGCGATTGAACTTCTGACAGTCGCTGCTCCAGGCAGGGGTAGTCGCCGACTGGTCACAGATGAGGAGAAATCGACTTCGAAATTGTGCGACAAAATGGGGATGGCGGCGTGCAAGCTTTGTGTCCTCGAGTGAAGTGCTTCGAACATACATCAAGGGCACGGACGCGCAAGTGCGTCTAACCGGCAACGGCCTGCAGATGCATCCACGAAGAAAAATGTGAATGGACGAAACCGTTGGAAATATGCGGACCTGCCACACTACGGCGGCACTGCGCTCCGTCTCATCTCAACGACGCGGCACTTAACTCGTTAGTTTGAAAGCCTAAAAGCCAGTCGGGAGAAAACGTGTTTCTTGCCCTGGATGATGGTCAATGTTGTAATGGCGTTGTTTCAGTCCATCCACTACTTAAAACTCGGCGGTTCCGTTGGAAAAAAGCCATTGAGAATGGTTTTAAGGGAAGCCGATCCCAACACCCCGACTTTCTGGGGATTGACCACATACAAGTCGGTGCCACCGGGTAGGGCTCATCACCACCGGCCTTGTGACATAGACCGCGCCCTGCCCATAGGCGGTCTCTACAGCCGTGCGATACCGACGGTCCTCTCGTCGACCTCTGGCAGTCAGCACCAGACTTCAGAGTCGTGACTGTATTGCCGGCTGTCGGATGGGCTGATTCGTGGCCATCCACCGTCCGAGTGCTGCAGGGCCGGTGGCACTGGGGTCAGGAGGTCACGAGTCACCGGGCGACAGAGCGCCCTGCCAGGGCGGTGCCGGAGGCTGTCGTGGCTGGGCTGTTCGTCTGGGGCTCAGAAGAGACGGCGTCGGTCCGCGACAGAAGCGTCACTGAAGGAAGCTCCAGTGGCCTCCGTCTGCGTGCCGCAAGACTCTGCAGCCTGAGATATCGTCCAGGTTCCACGAGCTTCTGACTGCACTCGAGTTGCCTGGACGTTTGTGTTGGGGTTGGGTGGGGTGGGGGTGGGGGGGGGGGGGGGTGGGGGGGGGAGGGGAGACGTCTTGAACTTCGACGGTAGGGCGGGCCTTTCGGTGTCTGCGACAAGCCTGTTCTGGCTTTCATATCACACACCTCTTTACATGCCAGGCGTGACCAATGCGTAGAGTCTGCCGTGCGTTCAGAACTTTGTCAACCAAGACACTGGACACGAAACATATCAACCCCTTCGTGTGCAGCTTCGCCCCACTTCACACATCTGGAGCTCCGTTTGCAGTGTTTGATCCCTTGACCGGAACGCTGGCAGAACCAGCCCAGTGAACTGAGGACGGAACCGCCTCGGCCTAACGAAGACGGCCAACGATGAGGCGCTCCACTAGTCAGGCTGATTGGCATCTCGTCATCGACCGCCCAGGTCAGCAGTCAGCCGGTGGACATGGCTTACCTATTCTCTCTTCTCGAGCCAACGAGACACACGAATTTCATGTCAAGCGCACAGATGGCAGCCTCGGTTGTGTTTCCAGCATAGTGTGCCCGGCCAACCTGCTGTCCGCTTTGCTAGATCTGGTTAGAGTGCCTGCGACTGGAGCGCCTCGTTTTAAGCACTCACTATATGCCCTTGGCTAGAGTGGCCAGCGGCAAATGATAGCAGTCGCGCTTAAAGTCATGTAACGTTAGAGGGTTAGACGGACCGTACTGGGCATGGCAGCACGTTCAACTTTGGCTGCAAAGTCCTGACGTTGGCCTTGGATTTCAAGATGCTTACACCGCAGTGTGGCTGGACCTCCAATGTATCACATCTTTGGAGCCAGGCTTGGTAACATTCTAAATGCTAGGCTGACATCGGGAATGTCAGACCTTAATACTCGTATGTTTGAGACTAAAAGTCCAACGACATCTGGTCTCTCTTACTTGTGTGGTCATTAAGATGAAGACCAAAAACACCATGTATTGCTCTGTCTTCGATATCATCAAATCAGAGTTTCAGTCCTGCGTAAGACAGATCGCACCATTCCAAACCTTTGCGAGCTCACCCACAACGAGCAAGTCAGTATCTACCTTAGAGGTAGCTGTTCGCAACTTTGCACCAGGCGGCAGATAGCAAAAAAATCCAAGCATTTCTTCTTCAAACCGAGCGATTCGCTTACGAGCTTCCAGCAGGTGCTGAATGCGGACGGGTGACTGAGTGGCGCCACCGGGCCAGGTGTCCGCCGCCGGCCGGAGACGGAGTGTGACCCACAGCGGCGGCGGACCCGTGACCCGTGTCAGCTAACAAATCGGACGGGTGGGCGGTGGGTCGCAGGTTCCCTGGCGCTGATGACTGCTTTTGTTGTTTGAGCACAAGTAAATAATCGGATGGTAATGCCAAGGCTCACACATATGCTGCTTAATGTGGTTTCTGATCCCAGACATCCATCCAACTAAAAGATCTGGATCTTGTCTTTAAAGATCAAAAAAGAAGTATAGTGAGCATCGTAATTGCCCAAAACTCCACAGCCTTCATAAGAACTTCAGCCTGGTCGGATGGCGCAGCCAAGGGGTGGGGACTCATGAGACTTTAGTCCCTCTCCCCCCCCCCCCCCTCCCCGCCAGGTTTGAGTGCAGTTTTTTTCCACGACACTAATGAGTATTATTTTGGGTCGCGGTGATTAGGAAGGCCATTTGATCTAAATATCATAGACTCTGTCACGGACAACGACATGAACAGCCAGAACATAACGAGAGTACCGGATAGTCGAGTGGACATATACGGTACGGAACTGAAACAGTCGTTTAAGGCACCATGGCAGACCAGCATCGATAGACCATTGATATGCTCGGTACTTTACCTATCCGTGTCTGTGGAGTCCGTTAGTCTGTTGTTTGTATGTGCGTAGGTATTGCCAGTGGAGACGCCGACTTTGCTGGACGAAACGGTTTCATCCCGCGGGAGCACCACCAGTTACGAGCCGACTGGGTCGAGAGTGTATTCGGAGGTGTTATCAAGACGTGCCAGCATCAGCATGAGAGTCATGACGTGGAAGTGTCGTGGGCCAGAGGCGAGCGAGAATCAATCGGGGCGGCAAAAGGGTCGGACGTGTGCGAATCGTCAGGCGTTTCTTCAACCATGTCCAGATGTTAGTAGCCTGGTCGAATCCTTGTCAGAGCTGTAAGAGTCAATCCTGCCCTTCTTCGCTTTCCGCCCATGGCGGGCAAGTGCGAAGCTACACAATCGGGAACGATGAGGTGTGATCTATAACATACAAGCGAGAAAAGGCGACAACAAAATTTATAAAGACAATCGGGAAACGACAAGAAAATCCGGCAATAAAAGCGAGGCTCTTTTCGATGGAGAAGCGACGAGAAAATCCGACAACAGAAGGAAAACTCCTTGTTTCCATAACCATGGGCGAATTCACTTCTCAGTTAAAGCTGCAATAGGAGAACGGCGTTAGCTGTATCCACTTTTACTCAACTGATGCTGTTTTTTATACGTACGATCACCTTGCGATCATTCAAAGCTGCTTACAGCGGACGTCAGCTATGCGTGATACATGCATGCTCCAATGGGCTGCTGAGTACATCATCCCATTAGTGTTATGAGAACAGCGTGCTCAACAATGCTATATGCCCGTTAGAAATAAACCCTCTCCTTACCTATTATTAATTAATCTCACGATCCGCAGTTGAGACCTTGGTTCGCTGTCGTGTTCCACCGACCACGATGTCCTACACCAGCGTCATCTATTGAGCGTCGCCGTCATCTGGCCACCGACCAATCGGCCCTCAGATCCCTGTAGGCGTCATGGGAGCAGATGCAGTTTGGGACAGCGCTTCCTGGGCCAGGGACGCACTCAGGACGCAGAACAAGGGAGGAGGGAAGCCATCCTCGGTCAACTACGCGGAACACGGGGGAGGGGAAGAGGGAAGGGCCGAAGGGTCAGTCGGTGCTCCATCGGAAGACACCACAGATGCGGGTGACCGGGCCTAACCAGCATGGCCACCACGAACCTGTGTGCGCCTATGTCGATACGTCGATACTCATTGCGAGACGTTCGTCATCTGGACGAACCTCTCGCAGCTTCTTGAGTGGAAGCAATGCTTTATGCTAGCCCTCACTCCCCTCCCACGTCTGTGTCGCAGCCCGAGGCAGCCATGTGGGTTCTGCGGGCCAGCTTCCTCCCGAAGAGGATGAGAACTTAGTGAAGATGAATTCCGGTGAATGTGGGGCATCCTATATTGGCAGCTCACAGTTTTTAGCTGTGAACTCGGACAGCTGGCCATGAGACGCTGGAACATTCGGTTTCCGGCCAAGGCAATACGTGTCTTGCAGGGATTGCGCTGCGAAAGAATGACTTGAATCAAACAAGTAGAAGCGTTATCGCATAATTTCGCAACGATTTCATTCGCCGTGTCACGTCCGAAAGACAAACACACAACTAGACCAAACTGCATTTTACCGTTCACGATTTGTCTGGATTGAAAAGCTTCCTTTTTGCCAGTAATTTTTTTACGACAACTTCCGAGCGGTCGCACAAAATACTCGGGCGCAAAAACAACAGCGCCAGAATGCACGCCACTAACAATGGCGTAAGCTCAAACACTGCATGCCCTTGACCTTAAAATAATATGCCTCAACTTGAGCCGGAGCCGATCCGCAGTTGCGTTTTCCAAAAGCCTATTCCTTTGCAATCACAGATCACAAGTTCGCGTAGTCTTCAATAACCAGAAGCAGCATTGTTAAAACGTTGAGCCGTTAGTTCAGTTGCCAGGAACCTGTAAGGCAGCCGTTTGATCGGACGAGCTTTTTGTGCAATATTGCAATATCGCTGCGAACTGTTCTCACACTCGAGCAGCATAAAGAACGCCTATATGCGACACCAGACTAGCATAATCGCATGGAAGCGAAAAGCAGGTAATATTGCTACCATATGTGTAGATGAATGCATGCTGCCAACCCCGCACGCCCGTGCGCAAACCATGCATCCACCCGCCTTGAAGCATTTTTAAGGAGCGCGGGTGAAGACATGAAACCAACTGAACAGTGTAGGCGAATGTACTGGGCCCAACTTAACCATGCATCTCAAATATGTTTGACCAGTAAGCAATGTAGTAATGAAGCGGAAAGCGGCAAATGACACCAATGCATAAAGATATCTTAAATAGCAGGGCGCTCTGACCAAAGCAGAGCAGAGAGTGTGTAACAAAGTTATATTTCTCGGCATATGTAAGTCTAGGGACATTCTGTTACTTATTTTGCCCTTAATCAATGTCCTCACCTAATGTTTCTCTGTCACTCCAGATGTCTAAGGACATCAATTCCCTATGTGTATAGATGCCTGGCTTACAAAATGCTATCCGATACTTCCTTTAAAATGTCGCCTTCAGCGTCGCAATACATGCTAGTTGCATCAGATCGTTCTGGGATTGCAAGACGATGCCTGATTTTTTACTTGTTTGGGCGACCATCGGAAGGCGTCGTACTCGTTTCTCATTGGTAAACTATCACGTCATTTCTGGAACCTACGACCCTGAATCATTTCCGATGCATACCGTATATAATCCATACCACTGGTGACCGTGTAGATGCTCTCTCTCTCTCCTGACTCGAAAACGCAAGACCGCTGTTGGTTGTGTGGGTGGACGTTGTGACGTGAGTGTTGATGCGTGTAAATGACCAGAAGATAGAAGCTGTGTTTGACAAGATCTCGCCTTGTTGGACTCGCGAGAAAGACTGACACGAGAAAGGTCTCCACTAGTGTAACTATCTCGCAGACAGTTAATTATGTGGTACAGAGAGAGACGGAGAGAGAGAGAGAGAGAGAGAGAGAGAGAGAGAGAGAGAGAGAGAGAGAGAGAGAGAGAGAGAGAGAGAGAGAGAGAGAGAGAGAGAGAGAGAGAGAGAGAGAGAGAGAGAGAGAGAGAGAGAGAGAGGGAGAGAGTTGGGCATGACGGTTCAATGTAACCAAATTGTAAACAGCGGTGTTTGTGAAGAGGCGCGAGAACGCTTAACCAGCAGACCTCCGCCTGTCAAGCTGTCATGAAAGGCAAGTGTCTAGCGTTGTTTTAACAAGAAAGCCGATTTGCTTCTTACTTTTGTAGCATCGTGAGTACAATGCATAAGACGACCTTTAACGGGAGGTACAGGTTAATCGAAGACATCAAACATCTGTTACAGTATATCATAGGAATACTTGCAACATATCCCAGTGTTTACGGTCACGATTGGGTAATGCTAGGCAAAACACAGTACGGCTCAAAACCTGAGCTGCGCAAAAGACAGAAAATGTTTTGGATGTGTGCAAATTCTGTTAATCAGGGGAGGTCAACATCTTTCAGTTAGTCAGCTTCTCACGTTCTAACACCTGATAATGGATGCTGTGCGAAAGGTTGCCCGTAACGCTGAAGGCCAAGCCGAAAGGCCTCCGTAGATCGTACCTGTATGTGGTTGGAAATGAACGCACCATGAGCATCATCACAGTTTTTCAAACCCCGCGTTTTAACACCAGAGACACAGCGCCGTACTAAGGGTTGCCTGAGACACAGATAGCTGCACCGAAAGGTTCCATGTTGACGTGTGTTTGGACAAGCGTATCTACAGCCGTGATCATCTCACTGCTCGTTCCATGCCCCACAAAGTGATTTACTGGTTTGTATGAATGTAATACCGAACCATGACTATTTTGAATGGTCAAATATTCTGAGCCGGCAGCTGTCGTCGTAAAACGGTGAGTAATTTTGACTGTTCAGGCCAGGACCATGTACTTTGCGTTACGGCCTCTCGGCCACCACTGCTCTGTTTTTTGTTCTTCTATTATTTCAGATGCATTTGTTGGTACTACTCGTTTGTGACTACCAAAATAGATATGACTTCCTCCTCTCTCCCTCTCTCTCTCTCTCTCTCTCTCCTCCTATCTCTCTCTCGCTCTCTCTCTCTCTATCTCTCTCTCTCTCTCTCTCTCTCTCTCTCTCTCTCTCTCTCTCTCTCCTCTTCTACATCTCTCTCTCTCTCTCTCTCTCTCTCTCTCTCTCTCTCTCTCTCTCTCTCTATCTCTCTCTCTCTTCTCTCTCTCTCTCTCTCTCTCTCTCTCTCTCTCCTCTCTCTCTCTCTCTCTCTATCTATCTATCTCCCTCCCTCTTCCTCGCCCTGTGGTTTTCAACGTTGAGGATGTATTTCCAGGTACGAACATAAAACTGGCAACCACAATACGATTATGAAGAGTATGGCCAGGAGCGTCAGTTTGCATACTGTCGGGAGAGCTTGACCCCCACACCCTCCTCAATGCTTACGATGCCCCTCAATGCTCCTCGGAGCCCTCTGCCTCCCCAAAATGCATTAACGCCCAAAGTGCATAAGAGCCCTTCTCTCTGCCTAAATGCAAATAAGCAGAAAAGCACTTTCTGAGCCTATGAAAAAGCGCAAATTTCCTGAGCTCATTGTAAACTAGATACTTACGCCACTATTCTGCAGGTACCTTGTGCTCTTTTGAATCCAACTCTCTTGTACGTTGGGCCAGTCTGCAAACGTTAACAGGTTTTTTCATGAGATACCCAGTGGGATCAACGTTAAAAATCGGCCATGATATCGAAACTTTCTAAATAAAAGTGTACCCCAGATGAAAGATGACCAACTTTTTCCGTGACAGTGACAAGTGTCCAGTCATGACTGTGATGGCATTTGACTGCCAGTTTCATGCAAAGCATCTAACAGGGAAATGGTGGTCAGATTTTCTACAGCCGTCATATAGAGACTACAAAAGATGTTCCAGGCGGGCCCCTGGCTGGTCCAGGATGCGCAACAGCTGAGCCTGCTGCGGGTGGCCGGTTATCCTGTCGGTACGGTCGGCGGTGATGCATCCCATATCGAGTCTAAGATGACGTTGAGCTCTTGAAGGTTCTCTGGCTTGTCCATGCGGACGTGGTTTCTCAGGTGACCACTCAGCGTGACGTCCAGTGGCGACCAGTGGCGACCAGTGGCGACCAGCGGCGACCAGTGACATCCAGTGTGCTGCACGCGGTGCCACGCCGTCTCGCTGGAGCCTCTCTAAGGGGAGTCGCTCCAGGGCCGCCCAGAGAGGCTGTCAGAGAGGCAGCGACGTGCCGCTCTCAGGTGGTGTTAACAACACCCTCGTTCTCGTCCACAAAGCGTCCTCCATATAGTCATGATTTGATAATGTGAGATCACCAATAACTGACATTGGCATTATTTGTTGTCATTTAAATGACCTCGCACTCTCGATTGTGGGAGAAATTCATTTGCCATCGTTCAGTAAAACATAGCTTAACTTGTATTTGTGCAACGCTGCATAAGCAATAATTTTGCGTAAAGGCGGTCTATTTGTTGCATATTTCTGCGATTTCTTCATGGCCCTGATACTGTTGTATTGTTAAACCGAGATTTTACGACACAGCCAGGGGCCCTCATTCAATGTTTCGAATATCCGTTCGCATGGAAAAATATTTTAGTACCATAGCGCTGAGAAGACAAGTGATCACAAGACGCAGACACCGCTTTCCGCAATTATGTTACATGAACTACCTTCTTAGCAGCCTTGTTGTGCGCCACATTGTGATGCATTGTGGTATGGCGCCCCTTATAATCTAAAAAATATATTTAGTTTAAACTTCTTGAATGGTGTATTCTGGTATGAACGCCCACGCTAAGTAGCGTTTGTTGCTTGAGCCCTTACCGCACCATCTGATCATAAAATCCCAGGCCGACGGCTGGAATTTTGTGGCGAAAGCTTAACGTGCCGCAATGCTCGGCGCGGCCCACCCGGCTTTCTGACGTCACCTGGCCGTCAGTTCGGCCGCTGCCACCGACCGCAGACTATCCCAGTCAGGGGCAAATAGCGAACGCCTAGGGGGCCAGCAAGGAAAGTGCGTCAATCAACTGAGCTATCGGAGAGCTATAGTACACACATTTCGGGACAGGACGGTTTAAGTTAAAGTTCGGTGGCGCGTCTTCCCAATGGTTGAGCAAAGAAAAGTGGTATCGAAGAATGGAATTATTATATTCTGTGTGTCGGTATGTTCAAAAGCGAAAGAGACATTGGAGTGGTGTTGATAATGTTTCCGAAGAAATCCAACCATAAGCACAGCTTCCAAACGTCAGGTTTCCTCAACGTGGTGAACACTTAATTGATATCGTAAACGCACAACATCCTGCTAAAATGAAGATCGGTTATTTTCAACACAAAAAGCTCGGCTCATGCCGCCAGAACACCAGAGTCCGAGATCTTTTTTGCTTGAACAATTTCCAGCACGCTTCAAAGCATTGGTCGCGCTTCCTTTTCAAACGAATACTCCGGTGACCGTCCAGGCGTCAGCCTTTGCCGTCCATGTCCTTCCAGTTATCTACATGTCCGTCGAGGGCATGCAGCTCAGTTTACTTTTTTATAGATGCATCCTAGCAGGACACACTATTCTTTGTAACATCTCGTCTGTACGTGTTACGTCACACCACTCCGTATAAAACTGTCTGTTTTGTGCCTCGGACCACCCTTGATGAACCACACACTACATCTATTTTCGTTCACCACAGCCGGCAGGTTTACTCAGATTTTTTCTCTGAACCCCATTCTAGACTTTTTACAAAAAATGCGTATTCACATCGACTTCAAATGGGAAGTCATTTCTCAGCATGAGAACTGCTTTGGAGCTGACCGAATATCAAAATGGGTTGTTTAATGCTGGCACCGGGATGCAAATTAAAGTGGCCGAAATCCAGGTGAAACCGTGACTTGGGGATAGCTGAGGCCAATTTTTCTGGCTTAGCCCCCCTGCCGATTTTAGGAAATGGGTGGGGTTCTGGGCATGAAAGTCCCCCAAAACTAGGCTGAACATTGTTTCCATAATCTTTTCACTGGCAAATGGTGATACTCATGCGCGTCACCTCGAGCAGACAACGATTGTATAGAATGCGTTATAATTATCGTTAACATGCCAATATGGTTATTTGTGTCGTAAAAATGTAGTTTTTGAAGAGGTACCAACCATTTTAATTTAGGTCAGTTCCACGTTCCTCTCCTGGCAACCATGCCCAGCTGCAGAAATTAATTCTTTATTCATGTATACCAAGACGAATGCAAATGCCTTCTGTAAAGCGTTCTGTGTAAATTGTCAAGAGGTCACCGCATGAAGCATCACATGCCCATATAAATTGTTCGCTTCCTGGTATCGCTGGCTGTTGTACAGCTCGAATTATCAGCGCGATATCTTATAATTCACAATGTTGTCCAGTGATCAGAAGGCAACCCCATTTTTTTCTAACTGGCGACAGTAGCATCTTTTAAATGGCACAAGTCGTGGAACAACTTTCCCCTTATCCCCTAATTTATTCAGCGTCTCAGTAACAGCGAATATAGCACGTTAGAGCATTTCACATGTTGTATCCCGACTTCTCCATGGTGCACACTAAGCTGGCATGTCTACTTCCATCTAACGCAAAGCTCAGACCAGAGTCGGTGTTTTTCTCCACATCACACGCACACATCTCCGATTCGCATCGTCCATTTGCAACCAAATTTACATAGCAGCTGTGCTGTTAGCTTCGAATGGTTCGCCCAGATCAGTGCCAAGCTGCAGTAGTACAAAACATATCACTCGCACAGCGCCGCTGCAAAGATCGCGCGGAAACACTCCAGACAAGATGAAAAGAGAGCATCTTATTGCTGGCACCTTCCACAAGCGACCCCGTTCTTCAATCCCCATCGGCAGCATGCGTCCATCCTTAGCGGCACAGTCTTCCCCTCTTGAGCAAATTCGTGAATGGATTCGTCCACGTCGAGCAGCGAGCTCAGTTCTCAAAGCTTCCGCTTGGTGTGCTGACAAAAGTCACGCCAATATGGGTCAGACACGTACGCACAGTGTAGCCGGTAAACGACTCATCAGCAAAAGTAAGTAAGTTAGAAAAGGACAGGAGCACTGTGGATTCCAGTTCGCTGACGGCGTGCGAGCGAACCCGCACCGTTGTCCTCACCGCGGAGGCTAGATTGTCTAGCTCGTTTGAGCAGTGCTCAGCTGGAACGTGCAAGCCACACGCCGTGCTGGGCCGCCAGCAACGCCCTAATCGACCCCGACCGGTGATGCAGGGGTGGCCCAGGAGTCTGTCGTCGTCAACCCGTCGCGAACGGTGCGCCTCCCAGCGCCGCTGGTACGGGGTGCAGCGCACGGCGGGGTCTTCCGCCCGCCCGCCAGCTCGCCGCCGCCGCAGCGGCCGCTCCTCGGCTTCCATCCAGAGCCAGTCTGGAGGCCGGCGGCGCCCCAGCGCGCACAACTTCGGTGTTTGCGATGCGCCGACGCTTGCAGGCCCGAATGCTGGTGAGTCTATACAAAAATACTTATAAAAACACCGACCGATTCGTTGACGCAGCGCCCGCCCTCGCCGGTGCGAACACTCGGGTGCCGGTGTGAGGGACAGTGACCGTGCTGATTGGCCTCCAGGGCGTGCGGGTGTTCGAGATCACTTCTTGACGAACGGCACCAGGTCCTCAGCCACCTTGTCGCTGACGTGCAGGTAGATGATCCAGTACATGAGGTTGAAGCAGATGAAGGTCACGGGGAACACGATGCGGGAGTACTTGTCCACGTCCGATGGACTACAGCCCAAGAGTTTGTTGACTTTCTTGCTCTTCATTAGAGCTGCGGGAAGACAGATGGCGCTCTTTACCGTCGAAAAGCGGTCTGAATAAGATGAAAGCATTTTGCGACCAATTCATCTTTGGATATGATACCAGGAAACACAACTGTGTCTCCTAGACTCAGAAAGACGTCACGGTTTTCGCAGCCAAATGGACGCTGACACGTAAACGAATGTGTTCAGACAGGAAGGAAACGCAGCTGTGTCACGAACGTCGTGAAGATTCTGATGTGATACACCTCTGTGAGTGATGGGCAGGATAATTGTGGACGTATTCGATATCAGAGCCAAAATCTGTGGAGCAGATCGCCAAAACTGGAAGATTCATCACACCTCGCGTAACAAGCGCTGATGAATGGCCAACACTGGGTGACTGGCGAACGCATTAAGGCGGTGCACCTCGGGCATCCGGTGACGCATCAAACACGTGACACGGCGTGATGGGAGGATATCTGATGCATCACTGACGCGCTCGCCGAGACGCGCTCCGGGGAGAGGCGGAAGGGACGTTTGCACCAAGTGGAGTGCTTTACAGTGACAAGGACCGAACTGTGAGTAGAGTGAAAAAATGGCCATCAAAACAGCATGAAGGAGAAGTGTTCAGTCTATTTTTAAGGGTCTCTCAGTGAAACTCAAACAGGAAACAGCTTGATAAAGCGAACTGAAATGGTAACCATCCACAGCCACGCACACTTCGCGTAGGTGACCTCATTACAACAGGGTGGCGGTAACAGGGTTTTGCATTGGGTAAGACAAGGCACGTAACTGAAGATGTCCTTACATAATGACGGAGGTTTCAGCTTCGCTGGTATGAGTGCTCATCACATTTGGCAATGCGCCGGGAAGGCCGGCTTAAGGAAACAGGGAGGGAGGTATTTAGGCAGGTTTGGTTCGGCGAAACTGAGGACTAATAGTATGACAATGTATAGAGTTGACCCGGACAGGGCTCATCATTATAAGATGACCCCATGGCTCCACTCACAAGTCATGTTGGCCGCTTCCTCATCGGGCCTGCCCCCGTTTAGGGTGTTCTCGAGAATGCACCCCTTAGAGTGGGCTTTCGGGTCATGTACCTTGAACCGAACCTCCTGTGGACAAAAAGAGGCCAGTGACAGCTGAGGTAAACGAAGCCGGGACAATGGTGGCACAGCAGTGTAGGTTGTTGGCCAGGGGCAGCCAGGAGCTCAGGTTTCACCAAGTCCCGTTAAACAGGAGCGTCGGAACACCCGAGCGATCATCAATGAAAATACGTGCGAGCTACATTGCGGGGTGCGTGATACGAGCCACGCCTCAATTTCCAGATATATGAATTCCAATAACTCTATTCTGAGCGATGTACAAACGCGCGTTTCTCGAACTCCCATCAGCAATGGTGCTTAGCATGGGATCAATACACATCCAGCGGCCGTCTTTTCCCAACAAAGCCTTATCCTTCAGCGGCTCAGCAGCCATCGCCAGAAAATCCAGTTCGCCTTACATAACCGGCTGATCAATGGCGGCAAGCTGCGCTGTGGCGCACCCGGACAGCGGGCCGCCTCCAGCGCCGGCTCAGCCGTTAATGCGTCCGCGCTCCGACTGAGGTCACCGCCGGCGCGGCGCTTGCGGGGCCGGCTCGCCGCGGCTCGGCGGCGAGCTCGAGGCGCCGCCCGGGGTCACGGGCGGTCGGGTCGTACCCGGAGTCAGAGGGGTCACTGGGTTGGTCGCCGGGTCGCGAACGGTCCGCACGGTCGCCGTCGGCCGGCGATGTGGGGGCGTTTGATTGACGGGACGCTGACGGGGCGGGAATGAGAGCACTGCCGGGCTGCGCGAGCCGCCCCCGCTCGTCATATCTAGCCGGCGGCTGTCGTGCGGCGTCATAGCAGCCCGCCGCCATGAAATCTTAATTTCTGATTGATTCTGTGGGATGGCGAAGTTTTAATAGAAAAAGTTTGCGACGCACTGGCAATGCGGCTGGTAAAATATGTCCTCTTGGAGCAGCTCGCCGGGACGAAACTACAGACAAGTTGATCTCAGAATGTTCCCCGGCTTTAGCACGTGGTGTTATGGCGCTAAAAGAAGGTCTTCACCCGGAATAGCATCTGTCTGAGAGACACACCTCAAAGACAATGCCGACATTTTTTCTGAGAAAAGAGTTCAGTGGACAGAAAGGATGACTGCAAACTACCTCACAACTATTCTGCAGGTGGCATGAAGCCACAAGGCTGCTTGACGTACGAACTTTCGATAATGCGCGGTTTCATTACATTTATCTGCCGCTGCGTCGTTGTGTCACGGTCTTTGCATGGCGCATCTATCAGTGCATGCGCGCGACACGATCCTTAGCGTTCCGACCCTTGTTCGTTGCGATAGGACCAGCAAAAAGTTACGCAGCGTACAAGATTCAATCCCGGCTTTCTGACGTGGCGCCCCATGCGCCACCAGTGCCGCCACCCCGCTTAATGACATCAACCAAAGAATCGCGAAATATGCAGTCGGCGACGTATGCAGCAAAACTCCAGAGCTCAGCGAACATGTCACGATGACGTCACTTTCTTCGTCGTTGGTAAAAATTCAGAGCCTTCAAGCTACCTTTTTCTGACAAGAACTGGCCATATGAAACTGGGCGCCGAACAACTAATGGCGATCTTGGACAGGCCAGAGAAGGTAGAAAAGTATCCATGATGGCACGGGACAACATCACAATGCCCTGATGCTGATAGCCTATTAGGCCGTTGCAGCTTGACCAGAGCACGGAATCGGTGTTTCCAATACTCAACCACAACGCTCACATATGACATGAGGACAGTAACGACATGCGTAAGTATGAAATAGCCGGCAGGAAAGGCTGCGCATATCGAGGCCATGTCAAGGGACACGTCTGAGAAACCAGAGGTACGGGGCAATGACGACAAGGTCATGTTACAGATGGACCGAATAGCTGACTTACCCGCTATTGCCGTCTAACCAACAGCGGGCGTCAGGACTGTCAGATTATCTTTGCATAATCTGACACTTTCAGCTGTTGATTAAAGACCATCTTAAGAAAACAGACGCCCCGCACTCGCGTACTCAAAACTACGGCAGCATCCAATCGGAAAACGCACCGATCTCCAGCTGCGACAGCAGAATCGACTCTGGTTCCGCCCTCCCCCCCCCCCCCCCCCCCCGTCCTTGACTCCACTGCAGACGGTTCCAAGAATGAGGCAGTCACTCGACCACCGGAAGGAATCTCCATGATAACCTCTGCCCCTGCGTTGACAATTCAGGAGGACATCTTGTCAGAGTAACAAAGAGAATAGTGCTGGTGGTTCCGACGAGGGACTTTTGGTGAAGCCGCAACAGGAGCCAATGCTTCCAGGGCCTTGGAAACTTTCGTGTGGTGTTCCGACAGAAGACGAGTGCCGACTTTAACCATCCCGTATGAAATATTCCCGGTATTATGATAATGCAGTCCTGAAGGAAATGCTCTAGCTAATGGTTTATGATTCGCACTTCCTGACCCGCCTTTAACAAGGTATGATGCAGCGTTATTGTTAGGTCCGCTGTTGCACATCAAACAAGACTAACTCCAATAGTAACATATCACATTTATATCACATTTACATGAGGTAGAAGTTGAAACAGGGTACAGATGTTGGTTGGCATATCGTTCCCACGTTTCGGATGAGGCTGAATCTGTTGAAAACCTTTTCCAGTGATAGCTGTTCTTGAAGCAGGGAAAAGTTATGATCACTTAGATGACTCCTTTGACCAGAGTCGGTATTGAGTACAATCAGCGCCGACTATTTTTGCAACGGGAGATTCGTTGCTGCTGTGGCGGTATAAAGCTGAGTAGTAAAGATGCACCGCTTGTGTATTGGGCTCCCATACGCCCAAAGTTGAAAGCAAAACTTGTGGAGAAAATCAGGAGGATAAATCAGGAGGAGAGGCTTGAGCTTTCTGATTTGCAAAAAAAAAAACGTTTTTTGTTGTGCCCGATGTGCCCCGCCGCAAAAGGCATATATGAAAACTGTGTGGCTGTACACCGAATGACACAATAAATTGCGATCATATACTTTGCCGTGAAAACTGATTGCCTAAGTTGCAATGACTGCGAGGATGGGGATGAGGGCGGATGGTGATATCACCACAAAAAGAAGAAGAAAAACTGACGCGCACATGTGATCCGAGCCAGCAATGAGGAAATGAGCACTAAGGTGTCCTGGTCTGCCTCATGAGGGAAGTTGGCAAAACACCTTGACTGAATTCTTTCGGGGTTTTGAAGCCCTTTTCAAGGTCAGCACTATTCGATGATGTCCAATGGTTACGCTCTTCTCCGTCAAAATTACCGGACTTCTTATCTTGAACGGATACCGCATATTAATGCCAGCCCATAATCGTACCCCAGGCTGGTGCTCACTGAGATCCTCTGAAACCTTCACATCTCGGCCACAGTTGTGCAAAGAAATGTGATTGCTGGCTTTAAACTATATTCCAAAAGGCGCCTCAAACTGCGCCATTAACCCCCGAAAATACCTTCCCGACTCGCGCCCCTACACCTTGGCGAGCAGCACCTGGCGAGAGCGTGCCCCCGGAGGCCAGGCACAGACCGAATTTTACCGGCCGGGTTAGTAGATCGTCCGAGTCACGAGGCCGTTCGGGTCACGAGGTCGCCCGGGTCACGAGGTCGTCCGGGTCACGAGGTCGTTCGGGCTACGAGGTCGTCCAGGTCACGACGTCGTCCGGGTCACGAGTGTGACGTGAGTGACTCCCCGATAGGTGGTGTCCCTTCTTCCGAGTCGACATATTCCAGAGAAAGCTACGTTGGCTCCGTGCTAGAAACTAGAGGACAGATTCCCACAAGAGGCGTAACGTACACCCTGTCAGAAGGTAACGGGAACGGACGCTGCTGGTGGGAGGCCTGCAGGACTTCCCAGTCGGAATGTCCCGGGGACAGATGTCAGGATCGTCACATCTTTCCGGTCAAGACACCCAGGTGGCGAACATGCAACTACCCGCCCGCGCGTATCTGTCTGCTCGTTACACGGAACGAGCAGGCAGATATGGCTCTCTAGGCCATTGTGTTTCGGGACAAGTACAGGTCACATTAGGTATTCTTAGTTCAGTTGCCACGGAGCCGGGATAGACGCAGCGCTGCGTTGGGAACATGGCCGGACTGTACCCCGTTTTCGTTCTAGGATTCTTCGGCGGTGGGTTTCAGAAGGGTAGCGTCCGCTCTGTCACTTTGTGCCCGGAAGGGAGACCGATCTGGACGGTGAAGTACATACGCAGGTGTGCTGCTCTCGGTGGTCCGGGCAGGGCTGCATGGTGCATTGATATGAGTGACCCGTGTGACCCCCGTGGTGAGCACCGTGGCCGGAATGACCTCGCCGCAGCGTGTTCATCTGTGAAGGCAAGACGCAGTTAAACCGGGCGCGGAAATGTCAAGACCTTGAGGTACAACCACAAAGCACGGAAGGCACCGGTAAACAGCTGCGGAGTTTGGTCGTTGCTGTTACAAAGAGCCTTGGCGAGAGAGAATCACGAAATAGTTCGTGTGGCTTGCAATAATGCAGCCCAGGTAGGGATTTGGAGGGCCGTGAACCAGTCCAAGGTTATGGTTTGTAAGGATATGCGGAGTCTGATAATTATAATAAACCAGAGACACGCCTTAATATTTCAACGGTCCCCAAAGCTAAATCTTTTACAATAGAGAATAAGAGCTGGCATTTCAAAAGGCGTTCTAGAGTGTTTTCCTCTCGACCAACTTTGCAAGAGAAAGGACAACTTCCAAACTTCCTTTGGGTCTTGGGAGGGAGTGCAACTCAGTGAAATGGAGGCAGACTTGAAAAGGCAACCACTAGAGCGGCGACCCATCTGATTTCCACGGCGAGCGAGCGTGCGTGACAGCAAACTCCCACGGAACAGCGCTAGGCCAACCGTGCGGCGTATGGTTGCCTCAGGCTTCGCTGGCGTGAGAGGAGAGAAACGACGAGGCCTGGGCGCGGCAAGTAACGCTGCGAGATATGCCGTGAACAAGGGGACGTGCTGTTCTGAGGTTCGCTGCGGGAGGCCCGTCAAGGAAGATGGTACAGACCAGACGCTGACAAACGTTAGACTGTCTATTCCCGCCTCTAATTTTGTAGGATTGCTAGCAGTAGCTTTGAATTGCAGCCTATCCAAAGACAAGGCGGCGTTAAAGCGCTCATGTGAGCACGCAGTGTAATAGTTGGCACTGCTATCATAATAACATGGCACGGAATGCAGGAGGCAGCGCGCCGAACATATGGAAATGTCATCTGAAAATAGGACACAGTCTGGTGAAAAAGGATGTTCTTGTAGGATGGGCACCTGCAAGGTTCCATGAAACCACTGCAGTATGCAAACACAACCCGGGCATTGAAAAGGCAGTAATATTAGCCTTGTTCCTCGGAAAAAAACAGGAGAATGGAGATATATCCTGTTTTTTTCCGAGGAATAAGGCTAATACTACTGTCACATCTATGTGAATAATGTTCCTCGCTAATGCACTGAACAACTTACAACCCGGGCATGGACAGCATTTCGTTGCACCACAGGAAACAGGGCACATGTACCACAAGAACAGGTTACAAGTTCAAGGGAAATTATGATCACGTATGACGTAACAAGCGTAAACACAGAACACATTCCCGAGAGCACAGCACAAAGTAAAGAGAGCGGTGACAAAACGCAGAGCACAGGACAGTGAAAAAAAACAGGTAAGACATGGCCAAAAGTGTCTGCATAGGAGGCAGGAACGCAGGATATCAGTGTGCGTAAAACGAGATGCATGGAACAGGGCACATATGTAATGCTAATGTTGTAATGCAAGATGATAAATGGTACCTTTAACCTAAAATAAGCATAGGCCACCCAGAGGTAACTAACATGTAAAAGTTACTTTAAGCTGGGGCTGGCGACAATGTTTTGCAAAATAAAATGGCGGACGCGTGCAAAGTTCATGAGCCAACATTTTTAGGACTCATCAGTTTTTTACGAAACTTCAGTGCAGCCAACGCAGGTGCAACACATCAATTGAAAAGCTACGTGTATTACAACCTTTAAAGCAATCAAAATTTAGTTTAAATGGCATAAAAACCCACACCATAGCTGTGAATCAATGACCACCCAACGCGCCTGATCACACCATCCACGTAGTGCACCTATCACTCCTTTTATAGCTCTGTTTCGTCTCACACTTGTCCCACACGCATCCCATTAATGCCCGATGAGGACGATCGCATGGCCCCCGCTTGGCCAAGACCGAAGACAGATTGTGGTGAATTGCCATTCCCCTCGCCTCCAAGACAACAGAGGACCAAACGACTGTCATAGGATGGAAGATAATGAAGAAAAAAGGTGACGAATGTACGCCACGGATGCTATGGACAAACACGTCACATTGGAATCGCTAAACAGAATATGTAGGCTGGATGCGAAAAGTGAATCCGGATTGTTCAACTCAAATGCAGTCTTCAGTTATCATACATTTATTGAAATATTGATGTCAACTTTGTGGCAATTGATCCGGATTTTATTGTTCTATACATATGCATATATATATATATATATATATATATATATATATATATATATATATATATATATATATGTGTGTGTGTGTGTGTGTGTGTGTGTGTGTCTATGATGCAAATCAAATAAGTTAATAAACGGATATTGACATAAACCAAATGTGTACGTATATGCACACACACACACACACACACACACACACACACACACACACACACACACACACACACACACACACACACACACACACACACACACACACACACACACACACACACACACACACACACACACACACACACACACACACACACACACATATATATATATATATATATATATATATATATATATATATATATAAATCATGTTATTGCAACTCTACACCATCTAGGGGTGTTGTTGGTGTAGAAAATTATCAATGCTTGTCTTTCCATGCAAATAAGCGCTGTGCTAACAAGCGGCGCAGAATGTAACGTCGGCTGCAGCAGCGTTAGGCCAGTGACATGGCGTAGGAGAATGGTAATGGGACGCCGCTGACAAGACACAATTAACATACACAGCAAACAAAGTGGTGGAATCGGGGCAACGTTAATATGATGGGCAGGACAGCGTTCGGGAAACAAGACACAGTGAGCATCAGAAACGCATGGTGACACATATGGAACGTAGGCGACATGGCGTGCGATGAATAACGGAACAGAAGGGACGTAGAAACAGAGATGCAGAGGAGAACGTAAAGCAGAGGATGAGAGCCGTATGACGACAGCTGCCGGACAACGAACACAGGACTTCAGACACATGGCACATAACTCGGAACGCAGCACACAGAACACGGTCACGGAAACAAGGAAATACACTCAGAGTCCACGGCACAGACCGTGGGACGCGGGCTGCTGGCACGGGATACGGCCCTGAACACAAACACCGCGCGTGGAAAGAGAACGCAGCACGCCGGACCGAGGCGTGGCGCGGACCATGCATCGAAGGGTGCAGGGCATTGCGCAGAAAGGACAGGATGCAGGACATGCAAGACGAAAACTGGACCACAGAACACAAGATGCAAGGTGCTGGATGCGGGACACACGGAGAGAATGAGCTATGGCTGCTTTTGGGTCGACCGGTTGTTGGACAACTAATACACCACATGAGCTGAAACAGAAGAACGCACGTGAGTTGACAAAAAGCCAGAGACAGCACGTAGCAATCAAGAACCGGGGGGGGGGGGGGGGGGCGCATGGAAAATGACGCAGACGCAGGGAGCGGGGTGCAGGACGCGCTACGCCCTCCATTGCAGCGAAGCGTGTCCGGCGCGGCGCGACGCGGTGCTCACTGCCGACTTGGGCGCGTGCTCGTCGGACGTCATGACCATCGACGAGTGGTCCCGCACGTCCCGCTGCATCTTCTCCAGCGCCATCTTCTGGATGGCCATCAGCCGACTTCGCCGCATGCCGATCCGCTTGGCGATGTAGCCCACGTAGGCGTACTCTGAGGGCAGACTCGAGCCAGTCAGGTGGCGGCGGCGTCAAAGGCGTCGCGTCCGACCTCGGAGAAGGCGCCGGCTGACGCTAACGAGTGAGTCAGACACGGACGCTGGGGGAGCCGGTGTACAGCCGGCGAGGCGCTCTCTGTAAGCATCACCTCGCGAACCACACCGACGCGTCTGCGAACTGTGGTGCGTTCGACGAGCACGGCAAACACGGCACACGAACAGACCGGGACAGCACAATGAGAGGATACATCAAACGGAGTGAACACCAGCGGACGACTTCGTGATATCAATCGAGGACACTATTGGGCGAGTCCGGTCAGTTGCGGCGAAAGAAGCGCGAATGCTCTGCGCAACCCTGTAAACTCGGTCGAACGGGTCAGATAGAGCCGGCTCTCTCAGGCAGCGGTGCTGGGCCCGGCGAGAACACGCCGTAAATGCGGCCGGCTGTGTCGGACACGGGCGCTGGGCTTGAGGCATGCCGTGTGACGCGTCCGTCAATACATATTCAGTCAGATGTAGTGAATGAGTGAGCGAAGCGAGTAGGTGAACGCAGCCATACATGCAAGACCAAATTCGAGGGTGTCTCGCCTGTTTGCTTGCTTGCATAGAATGCTGAACTTTTTGACAAACGCGAAGACGTATTAGCGTAAATTACACGGAAGCGTATTCCACACTATTCCGTCCAATGTTTCTATTTCGACAAAATGTATGAGTTTGAAGATTCAAAATAAATCGTTTCATTGAAGAATGCTTGTCTTTTTTATGCCATGGTCCATGGAGTCCTGTCTTCAGCGATGGCATGCAAGGTGTCTTGATTAACAGCGGATAATGACCTACAGCTCATTTAGTCAAAAGCAAGCCGCAATTCTTTCACTGATCAACTACTTCAGTTTTGTTGGTATATTACCAACAGATCAGCGCGTGGCAAGCAATCTCACACACAAAAAACTTTAAAAAATTAAATAAAAATAAATAAAAAAATAAATAAATAAAAATTTTTAGCACACACGAAAAATAAGGAATATTGCATCTCCGTCGACAGCTGTCTGTGACCCATTCCTTGAGCACCGACGAACGCCCAAACGTCAGGAGGATGCGCCCCTTTATGTAAACTTTCGCGTGTGCCCAGTACACACACACGCCCAACTAAAGTAAACTCATTTCGACTTAATGGCTTTGCCGACAGTTGCAGAAACCTCATCACATGCTGATCATTCGCGCAGACCGACCAATCATGATGGCCCGTATTATGAATTCTCCCCATGAGCCACACATGCTATCAATACTAAAAAAAAGTCGCACGGGATATAAACCGACATAAGGCAGATTGATAGTTGAGTGATTGGCGGGGATAATACATTTTTGCGTATGTCCCATACGCTTTATTACAGCAATCAGACAAAACTGATGAGCTGCGTAACTTGATTTCCTGGGAACCTGTTTCCAGCTCCATTATTATCTTAAGTCTAAAAGACAGGTTTTCTGGTGGTGAGGCAAACAAGTTTCTAAAAGACGTCCCATGTCTGTTCCATTCCTTATGAAATATCAGGTCTATTCTGTTCCCTGAAAACTTACATGCCTATCCTGTCCTTTGTAAACTCCCAAGTCTCTCCTGTCCTTTGTGAACACCATCAATCAGAACACGAACGAACTCCGGGAAGGTAAAGAAGGCGGAGTGCTTCTGGAAACGTATGCTATTTCCGCTCATGTTATCGCCACACTTGTCGGCAACTCCTGAGTTTGGCGCGGCTATATATATATATATATATATATATATATATATATATATATATATATATATATATATATACAGTCAACATGCTGAGCTTCATAAAAAATGCATTGCAGCTATTTGCTACAGGGACCATAAGACCTTGTTAAGAAAAACCTCAGAAGCGTGGAGGATGGCTATGGAATAACGCATCCTCATCGTGTCGGTCGAACAATAAATACTGGGGATGTTGACGCACCATGACAAATTCCATCTCGGTCACCAACGACAGGCATTTCGACGGCATCTGACGCATTAGGAGGGGATCGAGCCCATACGATGGCGCGCCTCCAGTCCGCAGGAGACAAATGCAGTATTTTCTTCATGCTGCCGATGCTGCATTTAGGGCGATATCGTCTGTTGAGGCTGTCGACGTTACCTCTATGATTTTCCTTATGAACGTTCTAGGTCAAGCTGTCATTGCTAACATCGTGCTTCAGTGTTCTAAGTTGTCAACCGCATCGATCTGTTGTCCCAAATATCCGCCACAGGAGCAAAGTCCGAAACACAACCGAACAGTTTCCAGCCAAGTGCAGTGTCAAAGATAGGGATGCAGACAGTTTTTATCTGCTGCAATATCTAAACAGTGGCACGGCCTCTACTTTACCCGACTCGATTCTCTTAACATTTATGGGTACGCCCACGTATACGTGAGGCCAGGCATCAGCTGAACACGTACTGTGAAAAAATCGGACTTTTGTCAAGCAATACATGGTATGACAGTACGAAGCGTGGGAAGCTGGCTAGAAACTAACACGGGTTGGCCTCTGCATGAAATGTGATGCTGACATGACATCGTCTCGATACCTGCTTTGCAAGTGCATACATTATGGATGATTTCCTCGCGACTATGCTAACGGGACGATGCCAAACCATGTTAATGGTGCGACGCGGGCACATTCCGGACGAGATCATGACGGCCCGATGCTTTGGAGCGCCGTCATCGGCGACGGCATGCAATATGCACACGTCATGTGTCAGGCATTCTGTGGCGCACTGTGCTGAAGGGTCTTGGCGCAATCAGCTGAGGGGAATACTGCTATGACTCATGGGGGCCTGACCTCCGCGCTCGAGGACGAGGACAGACTTGATGGTGCGTAGTTGGCATCGGGTGCAATATCATTAAGATGAGCAGCAAAAAAACATTAGAATTTTAAACCCAATTTGGTCGCTGACGGTGGTCAAAGCGGTCGGCAACGCACGCTGGTCAAATTGGCTCTAAAACGCGAAATAAATAGCGGAGGACAGACTAAATGAAACAGTGGGCTCACCTTTTACACGCATGCATTGTTTGCGCTTCTTTATTTACGAGTATTATTTACTAGTATTGCTGCTTTACGTCTATTGTTTCGTCACATGTTCTGGTATTTTTTGTGTAATTGTTCCGCATTAATAAGATACAAACATACCGCATACAGAATTAGGTCGACCTTTAATGATACTCGTCCTTCTGCGTTGAAGAGCGTTTGTCATTAAAATCCGTCGATAACGGAAAAACAGCGTTTGCTTTTCTGAGAAAGCCTCTGCACAAGCATCATATTTTATCATGAAATATGGTCAGATTTCGCCGACAAAGCGTATCAGGGTAACCAGATTGCTTTCAGTGAACCCTGAAATTGGTTCTTTTCATCGATCGGTTCAGTAAGAAGACGGCCGTGTGCTTGACTGGTCACGGCTGCTGGCCTCAGCTCTGTGGCGGCATAGACGAGGCACAGACAGCACCGACTGGTCACGGCTGCTGGCCTCAGCTCTGTGGCGGTATAGACGAGGCACAGACAGTACCGACTGGTCACGGCTGCTGGCCTCAGCTCTGTGGGGGCATAGACGAGGCACAGACGGCAACACTTCCACCGTGGATGTGCTGTGAAAATGCTCAACTATCGCAAGCTGTGTGAGTCGTGCCTGGACAAAGTACCGTTATTTTGTGTAACAGTTATGACGGCTTGACATTGTGACATAGGCTTCACGGCTTGACTTGACCTTGACCCAGGTTAAGTACATATTTATGTTCCTTCCCATCCATTGATACCGCGCCTAGCTGCGGTGCATTCAACTTTACCGAATAGCATTGACTACCTTCAACAAGGCATGCGTGTATACCTTAAACCCCTTTAAGGTTTGTTCCACATTCCGAAATGGGAGAACTGATGCCGTGATCTAGTCTGGCTCAAATTCTGTCTCTAACTCGGACGATGTTTTAGGCAGTCTGGTCTGCAGGAGAAATCCTGTGAAAGGTATCCCATGAGAATCAGTGCGAGAGTGCCAGTCTTCGAGTCCTTGGTACATACAATGATCTGATGCTCCCCAGTTCAACAACGCACGTGAAGATCATTTAATGTCAGGAAAATAGGTGCATAATAGCTGGTCGATTGAAGTAAAATCGCCGCCCTGGTCAACAACTGGTTTTCGACACAGCCTGCAATTGGCAAATCCCAGTTCGGTACCACTATTGCACTTTTGATCCCAAGCAATTGATCTTGTCCATCATCCGATAGCGATGAGATAAAAGTGCACCCGAGAAAGCTCCAATGAGACAATGGTGTTAGGAAAAGTCGTCATGGCTTACCCAGCAATGAGGCAAACACCATCACGAAGCAGGTGCCCATGTAGACGTCGATGGCCTTGATGTAAGAGATCTTGGGCAGGGCCGCGTTGGTGGACGACATGAGGGTGGTCATGGTGAGCACGGTGGTCACCCCGAGCGACACCCGCGCCGGCGTGGCGTTCCGGTTCAGCCAAAAACTCACCTGAAAAGACCAGATCACGAGAGCGCTGTGAAATTGTCCTACTGTTTTTCTTTCCAAAACTTTTATCATCCACGAGAAGTAGCGCACCATGGGTCCACGATCGTTCTTAAAAATTTGACATCAGCCGTGTGGTGATGCATGAAAAGAATTGACTCATGAGTTTGGTCTGCCCTCCCTCACTTTCAAGATGCTTCTAATCCGCTGTTTGGCATAGCATGCATTCACGTCGGTGGTGTAATAATTCGGAATGCAACAAACACACGCCACGCATTCTCCCTGCATGAGAAGATTCATCTATCAAAAATCTGTTTTTGAACCCCAAAAAAGCATGGAAAGAAAATGCTACCACTTTTGCAGCTTTACTCCTTTCGTAGTCATTTCGACCAACGCACTGCTATAACGACAGTACCACGAGACAGTACTCACTTCACGTTAGACCAGTGCCAGCGTCAAAGCTTTGAATAATTTCGACAGCGTGAGTAGAAAATTTCTAAGGAACGAAATAGAACACATAAGCCAGTAACGTAATATAAGTATTTCACTTGTTTAATTTTAAAAAATATTTTGAGTTGAGCCCAACTTACGCAAGGCGACGTTGGGGATCGGCGCTTGCCACGTGGTGAGCTTATGATAGTTACGACGCCCTTTCACCGCCAGTGAGTTCACTGCGAGGTACTGCGGCTATGGCACGAACAGGGCTGACGAGTGCCTCGGACCAGCCATGGCGTGTGGTGTTGACCTCAGGCAGGCCCGCGTCCAGCGCTGCAGGAGCCATACCCCGTTTCCCGAAGCCCAGCGCTCCTCCATCGACTCGTGTAGCTTCATGCATTAATGCGTGCTCCCTTGGTCGCCCGAACCCGCCCAGTGACGAAAGCCGCATCGTGATATGATCTAGAGCCGATCAATCTCGCTCAAAGTTTTGCAACGCCGAACCCAAACTTAAGATTTGTGCCCAGTGCTCCAATAACGCCGATAGCCACTCAGACTAATTGGTCGATTTGACACCCCAATTAGGAGAGACGAGAGTCTATTGAAGGAAAATGCACAGAAAAGATCCCATCTAGCATTGTGCTGAAAGGTTGCAGGAGCTGCTGACACGCTGTCGCGCGCGGACGCGTCCTGGTGGTGTGTTTAAAAAAACATCAAAAGGCACCGCGACCTAGCTGACCTGTAATTACATTTCGCCACCCATTAAACGCATCATACTTCAATCGCCCAATACCTGTACGATGAAATGTTTGACATGCAGATTGACGATACAGTTTAGCGGCACACCAATGCTGAACACCCCATCCAAGGTAATTCACCTTGTCCGTTGTCAGATAGGGAAGAGATAAGGATATACCGGAAAAGCTTCACTTTACGATAATATTTTAACTACGTTGAAACGCCATTACTTACCCCGCATTTTACGGCACAAGTATTATCTTTTTATTCTATTCGCGTAGTACCTCATATTATAATGATGTCACTGATAGCATCGCAATGGTGTTCGCATTATCAGATCGATGGCAATGTTGTCCATTCGATGCAAGTTTGCGACTAAAAGCAGGCGATGTTGCACAACCGCGATGTCCCGCACCACCCAACCACCCTGTTTACTACGACTTGGTGCCGCACCCAGCGCCATTCGGCGACAGCATAAACGCGCCGCTCTCCCGGGCCACGGCGCGGCCATACCAGCGGCCAACGGTCGTCACCGGTCCGTATTTCACCAGCCGACCAGCGGAACGTCGAAAGGGCGGACCCGACGGCGACCCGGCTGAGCCCGGAGCCGGTCTGTGACATGGGTCCCGGGGAGGGCCCCTCCCCCGCCGGCGGCGGCCGGTCGATGGCGCCTGATCTGGGTGCGGGTCCACCCAGCGCACAGTAAGGACGCCGAACAGGCGTTGGGCCCTCCCCCGTCATTATGAGGCATCAATGGCCCCGTGTAATGCAGTTATGTGGCCAGGCGGCCCTGTCTGTCCTGCGTCTGTCTGCCTGTCGCATCTGTCTGTCCATGTCTGTCCCGCGTCGGCGTGAACACCGATGGAGCACCCTGCTACTCTGGCGTGACAGGAAATGGCTGAAGTGAGAGTACACACGAAAAACAAAACCTGTGCTTAATGCGATGGGCGCCGGGAACGTAGATTCGGTCGTGGCTTTTACAACATCTTGAGTTTCTTTGAGCTTCCAACTCGTCTATGTACGTGCTCGTTTGATATAATCTAACGGCAGTCTCATTTATGGATGGGTTAGTTCCAGCGGTACTGGACTGCAGGCTGTGCAGCACGCACCAGCGGCCGCCGTGAAACATTCACCGATCCAGTTACAGTATCACGACAACGCCGGTCCACCCACACGCCGCTTACCCACGATATAATGACGATGAGGCTCGACGGCACATACATCTGGATCAGGTAGTAGCCCATGGAGCGTTCGAACTGAATTTGCAGAGCCAGTCGGGAGTAGTTTCCTGAAACGCCGCGACGTCCCGTCAGTGGTGCGTTGCATCATAGCTGTCTTCCTGTTCCGATGGTGCCCACCGCCACCGACACGTTATCGATGGCAGCTGCAAACGGTTATTCCGACGCTACAGCGCGTCATTGCTCCCAAATTACAGCCATTCGCGCCTGTTTCGACACGGGCAATTCATCACACGGTTCGTAATTGGCAGGATTATCTTGATTAGCAGTTCGACGTTTACAAACGACCGCAGAATGCCTAATTACGGGAGAAGACGGCATATAGCGTGCTGTCTGCGTGGGCGGCGGTCCGCACATGCTGTGGTCGCCGGCAGTGCATGCATGAACACGGGACTGAAATCTGAGCCTTGGCAGGAGGAAGACTAGGAGGCCGATCTTCATATCTGGTTGGAACAAGGGTTCCGACGGTAACACGGTGCAAGAAGCTGGTTGTCGCCGCCACCCATTGTTTTCGGTTCAGGAGCTTGCTTGTTTTTCTCTGGTCACAAGCTTCATATTTCTATTTGCATGCATTTTGCAAAACGCATTCGGATATGATTTGAGGTGCTTTGGAAATGTCGCAGAAATAAATCAGAAACCAAATGTGCATGCTGACTGCATGGCGCTCGAACTCTAATTCAGAATACTTGGCTGGCGCTTGCTATTGTTTGGCAACCTTTTAAACCATAAAAGTAAAGAATTTTTTTTAAAGATTTGATCCGAACCCTTTGAATGGATGGATTTCAGGGATCAGAGCTCACGCTAAGCAGTGCTTGTTGTGTGAGCCCTGACCCCTACCATCCGATCGCGCAATTCCATGTCAACGTCAGAATTTTGTGGCGAAAGCTTAACGTGCCGCAATGCTCGGCACGGTCCGTCCTGCCCTCTGACGTCAACTGACCTTTAGCGCGACCGCTGCCACCGGCCGCAGGCCATACCTGTCAAGGGCAAATAGCGAGCGCCCTAAAGCGACTCGAACCCACCCCGCCACGGGTGGGTTCGAAATTGACAAGCTTCTAAAACACAAAACATGTTTTTTTTACGGGCGGATCGCATGTCGTAGAGAGAAGATAACGAGGCCTCCCGAGAATGTGCGACATGCCAGCACTCCCCAGTAAGTCCGGGGAGTAAGTTGGAGGCTTCCAGTTGTGCCAACACCAGCCAAAGACAACTAATCGCGTATGTAGAGGCTGGTCTGTCGACCGCATCGACCCATCAACTAAGCACCTTTGGCACTAAGCTCCTGAGCGTTGCCGAGATTAACCTAGATTCAGCCACTTCGGCGCGCAGCGCCAAGAACCTCTAATAAAGGGCCTGCAATCCAGCCAAAAAGGCCGCCCTTCCGTCTGGAGGGTCCCCTAAGAGCGGGCATTGCTCTTGAGTCCACAATACGAGTGCGGTCGGAAGGGCGCTGCAATTATGGCGCGACGCGGCACTCACGGCGCAGTGTGTGTGGCCATCAGCGCCATTACGCTCCGAACGGCCAGATGGCGGCACTTTGGCCGATATGGCAGCACTTTGTCCGATATGGCAGCCGTAGGAGCTCCTCACTTTGCCGGTCTGTCGAGTCGAGTGGTGTGCCTCGTTAAGTTGGGTCTGGGGCCACTCGGCGCCCCACGGCCAGCCAGTTGTCATGGCTTTACATCAGCCGCCCCAGGAGGCTTGTCACGGCTTTGCAGAACACTTAATGCTATAGAGTGTGGCACGATAGAGAGCTCACAGGGCAATTACTGACGTTTGTTCGATGCGAACCGCGCCATTGAATGCGAAATTGGGACAAAGGCAATGTGTCACATGTCAGTAAGACTGACACGAATCTCGACAGCAGACCGGGCATTAAACAATACGTTAATTCGATGGCATGATATGTGGCAGTGGTATGAGCGAGTTGCGAAGGTTATCATACATTGCATGGAAAACCAACTTGCAAAACTATCGCCGTTTTCACGAAGGATCTCCAGTCGTTTGGTTCAAAATTGAGTAGAGATACGCAACTTGCCAACACATTTTTACGTTCTGTGTTAACAAAGCGGTCAAGAAAATATTGAATTTACCCTTATCCTTCTATGTACTTAAATTTCAATTCGTCTCCATTCATGTTAAGAATAAAATATACATATTGTCTTCTGAATTGACAGTGCATTTGGTAACTAATGCAATTTCCACAATGCGTACTTCCACGACATACTTCAATTGATTCATGCAGCTCTCAGCATCGCAACATTACAATGCTACAAAATTGGAATAATTCATGAAAACGGATAGGCTAGATGATGAAAAGGCACTCATCAAAGCAGGAAAGCTGAAGCTGTTTGCGCTGTGTCGACGATGGTCGACACAGCGCAAACATTTTCCCAGACGTGCAGTGGTTAATTCGTCTGTGGTGACCACTGCACGTCTGGGAACCCAGAGGTCCGGGATTAGATTCCTCGCTGTGCCCGCCCTCTCTGCCAGGGTGAGAGGTAGGCAACGCCATATCGCCTCAGCAGCTGAGTACGATGTTAAGTTCAAATGACGAGTTGTTCTAATGCTCATGGAAAGTAGCTAATAGATGCGAGTTGTTGAAAAGACAGTAGCTGTTAAACGACTGTTTCTGGTGTTGGTGGTGGTGTGCACTGTCACCACCAAAGACTCATAGAACTGTCGAAATGTCTCATAGAACTGTCACTCATAGAACTGTCATTGTCGCTACCAAAGGCGCATAGAATCGAACTTAAATACAACCGAGTTTCTTCTATGTTGTTTTGAACGATGTCAGTGCACATTTGGTGGTGTTAAAAGCGATAGCTGGTCTCAATCATTCATCTCAGCGTTGTTGTTTTTAAATTGGCCCGAAGGTAGGACTGGCCCTTGACGCCCAGGGAGAGAGAGAGAGAGGTGGATGGGGAAGAGAGAAAGAGAAAGAAAGGGAGAGAGGAGGGGAGAGAGAGGCTCAGCCTGCACTTAAAACAGTCCCGTTTTCACGCTGCTGCCAATTCGTGCAGCGATCAAAACAGCAATACGCATGGGCGCCTTTGCCCTCATGCTGCACAAGTGCATACAAACGTCTCGACAGGTCACTTCAAACACGCATGCTTCTAAGAATTAAGGCAGGGGACAATCTGTTATAGCTTCCTGAGCATGCCAGAAGCGGTTGCCTTTTGGGCAGTGAGTGGGGTGATCCATGTGTGTAATGAAAGTGGAACAGAAGTAAACTCATTGAGCTTCTACGACATTCAAGTCAGTGGTTCCCATACACTCAAAACATTTGTATTCTTTCCTGGAGGGTAAATCCCGGACACACGGGTGGAGGACACATATAATTTTGGGCACGTGCCAAGTGGTAACCTCGCGACATTTGCCATCGTCCAGCGAGCAACCGCTTGAATATGTCAACAAGCTCAAGGATTACTCCCGAGGCGATGGTCAATGCGTATGGTTTACCACCCCGAGGTTGGCACAAAAACTCTAAGTGCCATCAGCCCATACTTTGACAGCTCATTCTCCAGGAAATAATAGAAAAGGTTGAGTGTATTAGGCAATCAACCAGCCCTAAAAAAGCTTAAAACGAATCAGTTTCTAAGTGATCAGGCTTGCGTGGGCACGTAGAATCACGTGACCGTGAAACTTGAAAGAATTCGGAAACGAGTGGCCTTATGACTCGATGTGCCTCTTCGGTCGGCCACCAGCTACTCAGAAGATTTAGGCAGACAGGTGGAGATCTTCAGTCTCCGGAAAAATACGTTAATTATAAACCCAGTTTACGCAAAAATCCTCCTTCTCTCAAGTTTCAAGCAAGGGCGAATCACTTCAGGCCAGTCTTCCAGCCAATCACTTTTATGTGAATTTTTCAACGGGTAAATTTCAAGTGAACACGATTCTCAAAAGCTGAATTGCAGCAAAGATTAGTTACTCTACTTCTGTGATCCGCCCTTGTTTATCAACAGTGGTGTGATGAATTACTCAAAGTGATGCAGGGTGTTCCAAACAAAGGCTTCTCATCAAACCGAAGTGCCCGATTAAGCGCAGTTGGGCAAGTGTGTTGAGAAACATTTATGCGTACCCAGTGGGTTCATTTTCAGCGCCCCAGAATTACATCCACGGTCCGACTCGAGAGAGAATGGTGTTTACGCAAGTGAGCTTACCCAGTGACCATCTGACGGGAATTTATCAACTGTCTTTCTCAGCTTTGACTTCGCCAAACGTCATCGTGAAAGGAATTAGGTTCCTCTAGGGCGCTGAACGATCCAACCACTGACGCCTCCAACAAAATGCAAAGTTCCAGACCGCAAAGCAATGCCCAACTGAGCCTACTGCACTTCGAAATACCTGTAGAAGTTTGAAACAAAATCGTCCTCTGTCTGTGACCGATTATTTTGAACTGGGCCAGCGAGACGCCACTCTCCACTTTAACCGAGTCAGTCCCGTCCTTCCAGATATACTCGATCTCAGCTGTCGTGTAGCCAACTGCCAGAGGGAGAAGAGACAGCGCGATAGAGCGGGCCGCCGGTGCCCGTTCGTGTGCTGTAAGCGAAGCGTGTACGTCGGAGCGCCGCTGGCGGCGGTGCGCCTCGTGCAAGGCGGCCATCGAGCGCTGTCCCGTCGGACGATGGCCGACCCGGTCGCGGGCGGGCCTTGGGGGGGGGGGGGGGGGGCACGGTCCGGGCCGCCGGCCGCCGCGGATCTGTACACGAGACGGGCGCGAGGGGAGGGGCAGACGGCACCGGGCGCCGGCGCCGCCCGCTTACCTGTCGACGTCCCGAAGACAACGTCTGTCGTTTTGTGGCCCATAACTACAAACTGGGGCAACTGCACAGTTTCGTCTATCTTAACCGGCTCGGCGCCCCGCCACATATAGCGAATATCTCCAGTCGCGTAGCCGACTGCAGGTAAACACACATGGCCACGTTACGGTGTGGTCGGCGGGCCGGGCGAATGATGGGTCTTTGGGGCAGCACCAGCGGAGGGCTCCGCTCCATCGCAGAGGTCTTGGCGGATCATACTACTGTCCTCCCCATGAGATCGCACAACCAAGCACCCTTGAGAGGTTTCATACGGCCCGTGTGAACACACAAAACACACACGTTTCAGGTTTGAACCTTGACGAATGTTTGGGACTGTTCACTTCTGAGCTGCAGCTATTGAAAAAGAGAATTAGAATTGTCATACGTCATCCGGCCTGAAAATTGGGAGGTTATTTGTCTGAAACAAGATGTGCATTGTCAGTCATATGTAGCAAGGCACGTAGCGTGTCACAAGAAGCTGGAGACACATACATAGTGCGGTCTACATGTGCGTCATTGCTTAAGTTGACGCATCAAACTCGCAGTGTGCAACGACGCATGGAATGGTGTGGTCTTCCTTCAAGTTGTGGGGGCATTTTGAATCCCCGTATCTGTCTCTGGGACAAAGTAACAAGAAATCAAGTGAATGAATCGTGAAAGCCCCATATGTCCATAATTAATTTTGCTTATCCATTCGACCGAAGTTTGAACATCAGAAAGGCATTAATTCTCCAGCAGTCATCAGCTGGAATCCAGACCCTTATTAAAACTACGTCGATCAATCAATTGATCAAGCAAAAATCAGACCAAGGCACATAATGGCACGGACCGACTAAGCAGGGACAGAACGCGACGTCCGTGGCAGTCCGTGCGCTTCACCAATCGACAAACCAATCAAAAGGGCAAGAACAAATTACTTCCGCCGAAGGAACTAGGCCTTCGATGCCATGCACGCACCTCGTCAACCTGATAACGCCCGCGCTTCTTCGCTTTCAAATAGCGTCCTTATCCTCTGCCATCACACTGCGGACCATCCTTCGTGAATGAGCGTGGTTCACACATGTGACACATCATATGACACACATGTCAAGCGCGACACATGTCACACATGTTTATACGTGTGTATTACGCGGGTCGTGTGCCTTGGCGCGCTCCGTAGCGAGTGCATACGTACACGACTCGATCTGAAGTTCGCACAGCTGCCGGTCCATTGGGAAGTACATCAGGTTCATCGGGCACGACGCCGTGATGGTCAGCCTGTAACCAGAGCAGCGTCACGTTGAAATGCCCTTAGACCAGGGTCGACCAGTGCCACAGATCGCACACGAGGCTTTGTTTTTGGCGCGCTGGTCATGGTAACATGGCAGCATGGCAGCATGGTAATGGCGGCAACGGAGGCGAGATAAGAACGCTGGAACGCGCACGTGTTGTCTATCAGTTATTGGTATTGAAAAATAGACTGTGTTCTGTGACACGCCACCCACCTCAAAAGACTTTCTGTGTAAGTGTGATCGTCCTGTTTTTCAGCAGCTGCTGACTCAGATTGCCATGCATGCTGACACCGTCGTCATCACAGCGGGCAAAAGGCCTTAATTTAAATATTGATCACAGTTATGCTTGCACAGCAGAGAGAACACTAGCTTACAGACACTTCGCTACAATCGATGGATGACTAGTTTCCGACGAATTGTTGGCATGCGTTGACAAATGCTGGAGTTGGCAACGGAGTGCCAACCCCTGCGCAAATTCTGAAATTGGCAACGGAGGGCCGTCGTTGCAGGGTAAAAAATATATTGTTTCAGAAATGCTGGAGAGGATTGTCGGTGTTGATCTATAACAGGGTCCATGCTGGATGTTGGTCGGATGGCGAGCGGGTAATGTATCCCACCCTTAGGCGGATCCTGGGGGGGGGGGGGCATAGCCCCCCAAAACCTCTGAGAGTATGTTTTGCCCCCCCCCCCAAAAAAAAAACCTCCAGGCTGGATCCGCCCCTGATCCCACCAGTCACGTCACCTCGCCATGACAGAACAGAGATGCACAGTGCACAAACTAGACAGCCAATCTAAATATTCGAACTAAGTTTAGACTTCAAAGTAAACAGAAAGCGTTCTGACTGAATTGTTCAATGATGTTCTCAAAGCAATTACATTGCATGACCCGAGATGACGATGACTGCATCTGCGAAGATAATAATTTGGGAGCTGAAGCGGCTATTGTTCCAGAGCCATAGGCGTCATTGATCGCTTCCCACGCCCTGTGTGGGAGCTCTTACGTCACCAATGCTCCGAATAATGGGCTCCGTACCCTCCACAGGACAATGGCCAACTCCCGAGGGTGCGCCGGGGGAGGGGGTGGGGGTGGGGGGGGGGAGCTCTTGCTCAGAAACACCGCAACTGTGCGGGTTTGCTGGTGACTCAGTAGTATTTACCAGGTGCAAGTGCATTGTTCATACGACACCATTTAAACTGACAGTTGAATCCCCGCTGCCTGTTCCGAACTGTTTGCTGTTTGGCATACTGCTTGTTTTCGTTCCATTTCGATGCAATGTGCTCAGGCTTATAATAGTTGCCCTTGCAATACCTATGATATATAAAATTTAGTAGATTTAAGCAACGGTATCTTAAATATGATTAAAACACGTGTCCTGAGGTTTGTTTAGACACCAGAACTCCCAATCCATGGAAATGTTTAGAAAAGCGGGCGCGTTGTGTTCAAATCGAGCGCGGAATAGACCGAGACACAGAATTTTCGGGACAAGAGAGCGTGTTTGATCATGTACCGCGTAAAAATTCCTCCCCTTTCAGAACCGTGCAGCACTCAGCCCAGTGAGCACGGTCCCGCCTAACAAACCATGCTTGCCACCAAAACCCCTTCCTCGTCAGCTGCGCTTCCGCCAGGCCTGCACGCTGACGTGGTGACAACGAGCCTCCCTCACCTCCCTGCGGAGCCAACGGAGCGTGGCGCACGGCTGCGCTGGGGCGAGTCACAACAGGGGCGTGACGACGCGGTGCGTGACACCCGGGCCGTGACGGTGCGGCGCGTGACGCGGCTGCCAGCCTGATCACCCCCCGAGGACCGAAGCGGCGAGAGTGGAGCGACCTGGCGGTTCCCCCGCCGCGGCGCCTTATTACCCAGCTGATCTGCGCCGTCGCGTGATCTTATGCGAGGCGCGGAGGAGAGCCTGCTGCCGGCCGCTGGATGTGCCGACATTGACGGGTTACGAGCGGCGGACGGTGTCGGTGAGCACGCACGCACGGAACGAGGGGTGATACGGCGGCCACATCTACGGGGGAGGCATCAGCAATGTTTAACGCTAGCAAAGGTGACAAACTTTATGGTGCAGCGACCACGCCTAAAATGATGCCAAAAAGCTGTTATTTTTTAAATCAGCTGCTGATGTGACACAATATGGCGCAAATGGTGGCAGAACGGTATTGGCAAATCACTTGGCAGGTGGCGTTAGAGCTCAGTGACCTAGCCTGACCTGGCACCAAATCCCTTTTTAGAGTCTGTTGTACAATTAATGTAGCGTTGTAGCACTAGATTTTACAGCGCTTCTATATCATATTTTTTCCATGACATTATTAATGGCCCCACATGCGTGGCACCTTCCATTCTTGACCAGCGAGGGTCCTGACCAAATATTTGTCTAGAGTCGCAGAAGTGAATGTAATAATTTCTGAGAATTACCTGGCAGATTTCATCGATCAAAGTTGCTGGTCGTCCGATGCGCCCAGGCGACTTCACTCGCTTATATCTATCGAGGCGAATGATTTTGATATTACTCTTTCCCCATGGTCGTAATATTGCGTAATCAAAGCAGATTCAACAGCGGGATCTCCTTCAAACCGTTAGCCTGGATGTTGCACTTTTCGGAGTGGATTCGATTCTCCTTGGCTATATGGCGCTGGGGCATGCCTGTGCGTCGGAGGGGTGCACGCTCAGCTAAGCGATGCATTTTTGGCGGCAGTTTGTTATTGTCACTTATTATGGACATTAAGCCTAAGCTTATGGAAATGTAATTACGCATAAATCATATTTTAGAGTATAGCCTAGGCATAGCGTTATAGTAAACCGGCAGTTCAGCTAAGCTTATTGCATTTAGAGTGAATAAATTCACAATCACGCCAACATGTGTTAACTCGGGTGGTTAAGGCGGCAAAGGCGGTTAACTCAGGCCTTTGAGTGTTTATTTAACAAAGGAAACAAACTTAAAGCTATGTGGCTTCTTAAGCGCTATCGTCGTCAAGTGGGCGACTACATAGCAAATTACGTTCGGTGGCTATTCGCAAATGTGCATAATAAAATCATCAGCATGTACAAATGTCTTGATGTTTCATCAGTGCAATTTCCCTACGAATAGCGCTTGTCTAGCCATTGGATCGGCCCTTTCATTTCTTCAAAGCCACTGGCTGAGTGCGTCTTCCTTGAACTGTGAGAAAATGTTGAACGTCTATGACCTGGCCCAGCTGGGCCCGAAATCGATTTTTAGATTGGTATTGCAGCCGCTGCGTACTCGTGGCCGCCGGCATGAACAGCGTAGGTTCCTAGCTGTCCCCTAGATGGCAGCATATACTAAGCCCCTGCAAACACGTCTGTTCCGAAGACATGCGTGCAATGCGGAACAGCCTACAAATTTTACGAGACGTCATGCGCACAATGAATGACATCTCTCCTCCGCCCAATACCATGCTGTGAATAAATGCGGTCTGTGACGTCTGCTCATACCACAGCCGGAGAGACTTTTCCATTTTGCGTTTTCAGCTTGAAAGCTTCAATGCAACGTACCAGTAAACGTGGGTGTTGATTAATATCCTTGCGTGAAGGTCCCGGTTCTCCAAGAAGGGTTTACCCGCTCCCAATGCTTGTTTGGCTCTTTCCAACGCTTTGGTTGGAATGCGAACATGAATGACGAGAAGTTAATAGCACATGATGCCTTCTCCGGTCATCACTTGAAGGCTATAACTGCTATGCAGCTCAAATTAAACTTTTTTTGATAAGTGATACACAAAATTAATTTCCATTTATGAAAGTAAACTGGAATAAAACAGCAAGCAAACTCAAATTATGGGAGAATTTAGACCGTCTCGCCCGCGGCTCGCCCCTCCCCCAAATCATTTGCACAAACTGGTGCCAACAACAGAAGGTAGTGATAAAGCATCGTGGTCATCATCATGGGTGGCGCGACAGGGGGAGGGGCTGGGGCAGACAGGCAGTTGCCTCTCCTGTCGGCGAGCAGGGGGTAGGAGTATGTTTTTGCCTCCTCGAAAGTTTAGAAGGCCCTTTTCCAAACTGAAGAGGTTATAGCTGCCCGTAAATTACCCACATTCAGATCAAAGAGGTCCCTTATTGAGCTAGACAAGAATAAATCGGGCTCAGAAGACCCTTTTCTACGTCAGGAAGCCTCATTTCTGGATCATGAGGCCATTTTTGTGAATAAGATACCCACGCTACATAGGTATGTTAAATATTATATTAGGAGCTTGTTGCTGGCTCAGGATGTCCCGTTACGAACTAGGAGGCCCCTATTCTGGGCTGAGAGGTGTCGTTATTCAGAATGCCCCATTTCTGGAACATGAGGCTTTTTTCATGCGACAGATGGCCGCGGCTTCTTATCAGAATGCCCTGTTTTTGCATAACGCGGCTCCTTGGCTAGATTTAAAGGCCCATTCGGGAACCGAAAGCATCCTTGTCTGAATTAAAAGACCCCTCCATGCATCGGGTGGCCCTTTCTGAAAGAAGTGATCCTGTTTTGGATGGCCAGGCCCTTTGCTGGATAATCAGAAAGCCCCAAGTTTTGGATTTTTGCATTGCTGACATCTATTTACTTGAATGTAATGCATGTACTAACTTGGTAAGACCGCACGCTTGCGGTGCTCCTCCTTAAAACAACGCCAGGGAGACCCCCTGTGACAAGGCCCAATTTGGTCCAGGAGACGCCCTGAAAAATACCATGTGATCTTACCTGATGCTCCTCAAGATATCGCCTGTTGGGTATATTCTGAGGAACTCGTTGGACGTGGTAGCCAGATGGTAGTAGCTAGTTTTCTCGTTGGGGAAATATGTATCAGGTACCCACAGGTTCTTGAGGTATTCAGACCCGATGCTGAGCATGGACAGGCCTTCCTGGGCTTTAAAGCCAAGCCGAGGGTCTTGCCAAAATTGCCGGAAAAAGAAGTCGCTGGTGAAATCCTGAGAAAAGAGTTGTGTCAGAAACGCCGCATTCGTTTGAAATGAACACGATTCCCGCGCTCAACATGAATTGCTCGAGCGATTGTTCTGAGACAAAGCCCAATAAAACTCTTGTCAGTTACGATAAACTATTCTGGACAACATTGAGAGCAGTTTTGATTTGCATGTTCGTGTGAATCGGAAAAGATAGCTGCCTGCTTTGGCGTACCAGCATCATACAGTCTAATCGTTTTGTTGGACGTCACAGTTAAACGCACAAATAAGCAGAGGATTAGGTTCAATAAAATTAAGGTTTTCAGATGACACCACAGATGCACAGAACCATTGGACAACATGTTATTCATAGTTTCATAAAGACGCATAAATCTCGTAGGCCACTGCGGTATGCTCAAGTGATGCAATGATCTTTTACCGTAACGACTTATGCTTTTTACATAAAATGAACTAAGGGGTTTATGCGGCTTTATTTAGCTGACGGTTGCGCGATGAAAAAGCAGAACAGCCGATGTGCAGATGTGCCCAGAAAGGAAAGATGAGGTAGCAAGAGCTGAAGCACTGCATTTGTGGTATGTAGACAACATACACTTTGTCACAGCAAGTTATTGCGGCACCTTGAATAATAAATTTAAAAGTTACATCAGTTCGTTTCTGGGCTCAGTGCACGAAGATGTGACCAGGCTGTGGACCTGACATGGCCTGACCTAGCCTCGGGTAGTGGGCGAGGTTTGTCAGGAGTAGCAGCCAGCCCTGTCTCGTGTGGTGGCATCATTTAAGCCGGAGATAATAGTGAAGCTGGCGACATTTGCGGATTATGGCACTATGCAGCGGCTTGCGCGGAAGCCATTTTTGGCGGTGTCATTCCGTTAGCAGCAATCCATCTTCAGTTTAACACGTTATGTCATGTAGTATGTCCTCTCTGAGGAGAAATCTGTAGATCGACATCACGCATTTTGTTTAGGTTGTTTAGAACTGCTAAAATGCATTCCAGAACACGAATTTTGCCAAGTGGTGTCCAATACGCTTAGAATAGTGCTTCAATCCACAAATGTCACGGCCCATCTAAATTTTGTTCTCTTGGCAACTCACGCAATTTTATGACTGCCGGGATTATATTTTTGCTCACAATTTTGAGTAGAAACAAGTAAGAAACACAAATTAATATCAAATCAAGAACATATGTTGTAGGTATACGCATTAAGTGACTTCCTCGAAATAACCTCGAACGCACCTGATATATGGCCGAATAGTTTTGTTGACAGAGGTGGTGAGCAATAAAAGAACCTGCGACGTAATTTCTATAAAACGACGTTACTATCATACGCAAAACGAATATTATAACACAACTCCGGATATTGCTCTGACATAAACAAAACTCGCGCGGCCGACCCAGCCTGAGGCCAGAAAGCCACTTAACGCCTGGCGGCGCGCCAGTCGGACGACGGAGTCATGTTCGCGGGGCCGCCGCCCCATGCGCAGCCGAACGCCGCCTCTGCCGCGGGAGGCGGGTCAAGACGGAGACGTGCAAGAAGCGAGAGTCCAACCAACGCAAGAGAAACCAAGCAAACAAGTCCCGTTGAGCAGTCGCCTCAAGCGTCTAACGGTCGTCGGAGACACGCATTTTGTACCATGAGCACTTCCGAAACAGATGAGATCGACGTTAGATGCATGGTGATCCCGACCGAGACAGGGATACCTGAAAAGGCCATCAGACTCGCGTGACACGGCAAACTCACGCACTCACGCACACGCCCAATCACGCACGCTCGCGTTCGGCGCGCGGCGCCGAGCCCAGGCCCGCCGCCGCCTCCTCCGCCTCGCTGCCGTCGTTAAAGTGATCGGAGGGCGCGCGCGGTCGGCTGGCGGCGGAGCGCGCGGAGAGCGGGCGTTCCGCGCGCTCCGCCGCCCGGCCCTCCGAGCCGCCACGATCCGTCTCGTGGGGCGATTGAGCTGGCGGTGGCGGCGGCCGCCGCTCGGCAGGCGTGATTGACCCGCGTGAACGGCCGCCGCCGGCGCTCTTCTCCGAACGGTCGCCGCGACAATGCACCGCCCGGTGGCGCACTCCTCGGCCGCCGCCCCGAAGTTATGAATTTTAGTGGCGTTATCAGTGATCCGTCAATTTAATGTGTCGTCGGCAGCGGCCGGGCAGGCGGCGGCGGCGGCGGCGGCGGCGGCAGCAGCGGCCCGAGCTGGGCCGGGGCGCTGTCCCACTATCGCATCGGCCGCCCCACCGCGGCGCACGCGGCCAGAGATAGCCTGGCGTAGCGCGCGTCATCGCTCGCCGTAATAGCGGAGATTTTTTAACCGGGCGATTAGCAGGGCGGCCGTGCGCGTGGTGGCCGGGCGGCGCGCACCGGGGCTTCGGCCGGCGCCGCTCGGTCAGCTGTACACTGTACAGAGTGGGAGTACGCCAGTGGAGCACTCGGTGTGGCCAGAGCGGCCGGCCGGGCGTGTCAGTGGTGAGTGTGACAAAGAAAACGGCAGAATAGGCGGCGTCTAGGCTACAGTTCTGTACCATTCGGACTTCAGACAATGACGAAATACTGACAAGATGCATGGTGATTCCCACGTCCACTGCCGTGCCTGCAATACACAGCAGAGGCGTCAGCATTGCACGCGGGGGCCGTGCGGGGCCCCGGTAGACACGGCAGGACACTCGTTCGTGATACACAGTCAGTTTGGTACATATCAGTCACGGGTTTCTACGAGCACTGGGCAGACTTAGGTGTCGTAGCAAATATTCGTATTGCTTCCTTTGAAGTGGAACGCATTACATACGCGCGTAACATATTGCCAAGGCACGCGATTTGAATCTTTAATGCTCAGTTCGTTCATAAGCTTGATTAATTGCAGTCATCTGAGCACAATATTTATTCTGAGTGGAGACTGCTTGCTGCATGCGGTACTTCATCATACGACAGTGCCGTTCGCGAGACGTGTTCAGCGGCTCACCACAATACGGAATATCCCAATAAGCACGATCGACCAACGGGACTCGAGAGTTAAAAGCCAATCTGTATTCCGACACCGCATCTCAGAAACTTCAAATGACTTTTCGTAATGAAGAAAGTAGGTCATAAATTTCCTCCGGCGGCTCGGCGGCCGCGGCGCGGTCTACCTCAAAATATTGTTATTTTGTCGGCGTCCCCCGTGCGTGCTGCCGCAGCGCGGCTCGTTTAGGAGTGTCCGAAGATGGCCGGGAAGGTGCGTCGTGCGTCTCTGATAAAGTGGGCCGGGGCGGGCGAGACGCAATATTTATGACGTGTGTTGGGTGCTTTATTGCCGGGGTGGGCCCGGCCCAGTGCGGCTGCGCCGTGGCCGCGAGACGGCCGACGGCGGCGGCATCAAAGCCTGGCGGCGGATATTGCGCCCGGTCGGCCGGTAGTGCCGCCCGCTGATTGGATGACGCCGACGTCAGGGGACGGAACACGGTGTGGGGACCACCACGAGAGGGAGACCGGACACAGCGAGGAGACTGATGTGGCGGGAGAGACAGGACACGGTAGGGGAGTCCGGACACGGCATGAGAGACCGAAGAGGGCAGGGGAGACCGGGCACAGCAAAGAGACCGGACACGGCAGGTAGGCAGAACAAAGCGGCGTAGATCGGGACAGGCCATTGACACCGGTGCACCTGCCGAAAGAGGCGGGACAGGACGTAGACAACACAGGACGAGACAGGGTAAAAGGCGGGGTGGAGGAGGCGTGCAGAAGCAGGGATGAATGCTCAGGCTGGGGTCAGGGGACACGATAGAGGAGACCAGAGAAGACAGAAGAAGGGCACAGACTGCACGTGGTGGTAGAGGATGCCCATCACGCTGTCCCACACCGGAAAAGAAGCCTGGTGTAGATGGGGTGTGATTAGGCCACGCTGGCAACAGTTATACGCGGCACATGCGGGGTAGCTGGAAGCGGGCATGGTTACTTGTTTCAACAATTTCGTGTGGTACGTTTGTGGTAGATTGCTCGGTGTGATGCTTCATTGTGTTGTTACTAGTTTGGACGTTTGCGTCTCGGCTGGAAGTGGGCAATATGCTCAACAACTTCTTTAATCTCTATTACGCAGGAATTTTACACAGAACGTAGTTTGCGAAGTTTTACTTGGTGCAGCGGTGAATCGTTTGCTATTGGTGGAATAAATAATCCGTGAGTTATCGCGGGCTGATGGACATCTCACGCATTTCAGCGTAACGTTTTATCATGCCAGAATTACTCTTGGTAGATCCATGGAATGCACGAAACCAGCACTGTTCGCTACTCACCAAACGTTTTCAGTGCTTAGGTAGAAACGATTTACATGCTGACATTAGGCACATCAGCAAAATAGTGTTCTTTACGTGACTTGCACAATTTATCGTTCCAAGAAAAAAAATCCCTTGAATCTCGCCTAATTTACCTCCAAGATGAGATGAAGGCAAGGTGTTGAAATATGCACGAGGCAGAGAAGGGAATTGGTCCGGCAGGCAATGCAATGGCAACGTTCATTCTGATGTGCCCCTCACAAACTACATCTGTGTAAGATCATTAGCCTGTTTTCATCTTTCCCGGAAGCCCTAAGCCCAGCAAACAGAGAATTAATTCGTTTGCCTTAGTTCACACAGTTAAAAAGTTCAACAAACGACGAAACTAGCCTAACTTAGCGACCGCCCTGCACTCCTGTCCCTCCGGCACGCGCCTCTGCTGTGCGTCAGAGCCGCCTGTGTCAACACAGACGGCGCTGAGACGCGCGATCCGGACGTAGCCTACCCACACGACTGCGCCGCTGCGCAGGCGTCGTCCCCCCCCCCCCCCCCACCCTCCCAGCCTGACCGCTTCGATTGGGTCTGTATCACGGTCTGTTTGAACTGACTAGCTCCAGATCGACTGACTCGGCAGGAATCGGAGATGGGCCCGGCCGGCCGCTGTCGGCGGCGTCCGTCGGCTGGCGCGCGGCGCACGTCCGCGCGTCGCCGCCCGGTCGGCGACGCCGCGCCGCCGGCGGCCTTTTCCGGCGTTCGAGCCGCCCGGGCAGCGGTGGTTTATTGTGACCATACTGCCGAACTTTGCACGGCGCGAGGCCCAAAGTGGCCCAACTCGGGTCGTGAACGGCGACCGCCGGTCGCCGGCGGACCTACACATGCGTTCGACGGTGGCGACTGGGGCTGGCGGAGGCCTGGGCCGGCTGCCGGCTCCGCGGACGGCGCGTGCGGCCCCGCCGCGCTGACCGTCTCAGTCCGCGCGCGGGGAAACGTCGGCATGAGTGGCGTGTCTTCCTTGGGTTGCAGGAAAATAGTCGACTTTCACCATGGCGTATTTATGCCTCGTCTTAATAGAAATTTGTAAGATCTGGTCAAAGAGGAGGGTGGAGGTCGCACCGGTGGGTCTCACCACTAAAACAATGCGCATCGAATTGTTAGGCGTTGAGCTTGAATCACGAAACATTATTTTTTATACGCATGTGGGACTTTACCCCTGACGTGACTAATTCCAGAACGACGAAACTAGATTGTGTTTCGCCACGGGTGGAAAACGACGCCTTGTTTGTCAGTTCAAATGTTAGCTTTACTTTACAAAGCTTTTAACAGACAAACAAGTCTGAACTTTCCACGCCCACCGCGAGCACGGAATGTGGCTGGGACCATCTCAATACCCATACAGCCGTCCAAACGCCTTGTAGCTGCTCCATTTTTAACGTAAACTACTGTTTGTGTGGTCTTTGGTCTGTGCTCACTCTGAAAAAGAAGCAGCCTGAAAGCTCATTTCTGCTGCGGAGGCCAGCTCCATTTTTGCTGTCAGTAGCAAAGTTAAGAGAGAAACCGCAGGTCGAAGATCGCGCGGCTCGCGTGCCAGGCACCGGCTCAATCACGGCTGGAATCAGTCGAAATCGAACTCGATACCACGTTCTCTGCAAAGGCGCACGTGAGCCTGAAAAAGAGCGCTCAACTTCGGCAGAATGGGAAAGGGCGCACCAGCCGCGCAAATGGCCGGCCGTGCCGAGCGCGACGCAATCAACACGCTTCGCGGCACGCCACCCCTGCCGCCCCGAGCGCCGCCGGCGCGGGGCTCGTCGGGGCGGGCGGTGAGGGCGCGCCCCTGGCGGCGGCGGACGACGGAGGACCGGCACCGGCACCGGCACCGGTCAGCCGCTCGGCACCCGAGCCGCGTCCTGGCCAGCTGACGGGCGGCGGACAGGCGGCGCGGCGGGACCGGCATCGATTGACGGCGGCCCTCTGGACTCGAACTCTGCACTGCCGGGACGGGAGGGCCGACTGGGCCCCGGACGTCCGCTCTCCACGTCGCCGGACTCCAGCGAGCGCTGTCTCCCCCTCCCCTCCTTGGCGGCTCGTCGAAGCGCCGACGCGGTCCGTGGACTGACACAGTTTACGGCTGACGGGCCCAAATGAACGGCGTCTTATTAGTGGTGCTCAACGCCGTCGGCGGCGGCCGCGTATCGATCAGCTGACACAATAAGCGGACGGCGCCGATTTGTGGAACCTGCACCTGATTGGTGTCAAACTCGTCAGAACTCGCACTCGAAAGTGGCCCCCGGCGGCCCAGCTAGGCCGCGTAAGCCGGACCGCTGTCGACGGCGGGCGTCTCGCTCGAGCGGCAGCGGGAGACCTCTACCGGCGAGGGGAGGGGCTGTCTGAGGGAGAGAAGCGTCGGTGGGCGAGCGGCGGCTCCGCCAGCTCGGTTCGCTGCAACTGTGGCAGCGGCCGCTCTCAGCCTCACTCAGCGCGTCCGTGAGAAGTGAGCTCTGTTGCCCTGGTGCATTACAGGTGCAAGAGACTGGCCCCTTCAGCGGCCTGCCACTGCTCTCTGCCAGCCTGTGCGGGCTGACCTGAGTACGCGAAAGGCGACGTCTCTGACCCCGAGCAGGCGGGCGGGAGAAGCCTTCCTCTGGCTGGCTCGCCGCCGACGGCGCTGAGCCGGCCGGCTAGCCGACGTCGGCCGCTGGCTGCTTCGGAGACGCGCGTAAATCCTCCATAAACAACGCCAACGACCCCTCGCAGGCTCATCATTCAATCGGAACGGCGCGGCTCAGTCGTCAGTGGCCGCTGATAAAGGAAACCACCCCCGCCCGGCCGACGGTGCGGCGAATATTTAGTCGGGATATTGCTGCGAAGACCGCCGGCCAGGTCGACATCGAAGGCGAGAGGCGGAAAGAGCGCGGAGAGAGGGCGAGAGGGTGCGGAAAGAGCGCAGAGAGAGGGCGAGACGGCACGTCGCCTGCCCCGGCAGATGAACTCATCACGCACCGGCACCGGCGCCAAACACTCAATTTACCCGCATAATGGATAGTTTTCGGAGCGGCGGCAAGCGCGGAATGCGGTCGGGGCGCCGCGACCGCCGTCGCCGACCACCTGCCGTCAGCTGGCGCGGCGTCGGGTGACGCCCCTCTCCCCCTCCCCCGACGGCGGCGAAGGGAGGGGCGGGTGCAGCGCTTCGGGAGTCTGAAGTGCGCCTGAGAAGACTGACAATGGGGCCGAGCGAGAGAGATGTGGGACAGGCAATGCTATGAGAAGATTATGTAACTCTACGTGAGGGAGAGTTAGGTGAGTTGTATCATGTTGAGTGGTATCAGGGTGATTTATTCCAGATTTATGTGACGGTTGGCAGTCTTGAGTCACTCAGCTGACGTACAGCAGGTCACTACTTTTCAGTCTACTCCGACCTTACACTTGCACTTGTGTTGGGGTGAGCGTGACACGTCTGTTTTGCATATCGTTGAAAACCACGGCAAGCGAACGGGATGCAAATGTGTGTTTAAGGGCTTAAGGTATAAACTGGACCAATCTGCATGTTATGCTGAGTGGTAGGAAAACACAAGTATCGTACATGTTGCAAAGCTTTAGACATTTGCTAAACAAGAATTTCAGGGTGGCGCCAACTTTCTTCCAAGATATCGGGTGGCGCATGTTGCATTGGCTGTGTAGGAGGCATGTTGTATCGTTGATATAATATACCGACGATATGTTATTAACTAAAATGCCGTCGGTGATTGACTACAAAACAAGGTGTGTGTCAATAGCAGAGGCAAACCAAGTGGGGAAAAAAGCAGCAGGAGATAGAGCAGCCCAATGACTATTGTTGTCGTTCCCAAAAACCCAACCCAACCACCGGTTACCAACCACCGGTCCAGAGCGGCACCAGGAGGGACCACGCGCCTCTCCAGCGTCACTCGAGCCGTGACCGCCGACGCGCCAGGCGGGGGGGGGGGGAGGGGGCGGCTCTCCAGCGTCCCTCGAGCCGTGCCCGCCGACTCGAGCCATGCCCGTCAACGCGCCGGGGGGGGGGGGGGGGCTCTCTAGCATCCCTCAAACGGCGCCCGCCGACGCGTCAGGAGGGGCTGCGCGGCTCTCTAGCATCCCTCAAACGGCGCCCGCCGACGCGTCAGGAGGGGCTGCGCGGCTCTCTAGAGTCCCTCGAACTGTGCCCGCCAACTCGAGCCGTGCCCGCCGACGCGCCAGGACTCCTGGCAGGCCGCTTGGCCGGGCGCGAGGGGCCGCGGCGGTTGTGGGAGTCGCCGGCGCCGGCGGCCCGCCACTGCCCCGTGACGAATGGGCGACGGGCGAGCCGGCGCGCAGGCCCGCCGCCGCCGCCTTTGTCGGAGCTCGCTCCGTCATCTGGCGGCGGTGAGCGTCTGTCAGGCCCCCGGGGGCCGCGGCGGCCGTCATCGGTCAGTTGTCATCGCGCCGCCGCGGCGACCTCCTGCACTGATAGCGGGTCGTCGCGGCAGCCGCCCCCGCGCGCTGCGAAGAGACTCCCGCGATTTGCGACACCATGGCATTGCCAACAATGTGCCTCCACTGTTCAGCGCGCCTGTAGCAGCTTTTGCCTCCACCCGTTGTTCGCCGACAGTATTGGGTGATAATAGAACGTCGCGTTCTGCAGATCAGTGTAAATATCGCTCGCTGTGTCGCAGCGAGCGCACATCAGTGCTCGCCGTGTCCACCCTACTTTGGAGTGATGAGACGTTAGCGGTTCATTGAGATTTTTGCTAATTTCCGTGCCTTGAGCACAGTGATAGTCCACTGAGACAATCATCTTTTTTTTGGGGGGGGGGGGGGGCGGGCCCCGCTTGCTGCGATAAATAGTTACACCTGATTGGCGTGGGCCTTTTTTTTGGGGGGGGGGTTTACGGGACCTTCTGGAGCAGAGGGGACAGATACTGAAAAGCTGGCTAGCCCTGCAACGCCATCAGACCGGCCGTCTTTCAACAGGCATATTATTAAACCATGAACATTTTGAGTGACAGTCAATATCCCTGTTGCCACACCCGCCACACAGTATTCTCCACCCATGCTTCTGAGAAAAACATCCACTTAACTGCGTTTTCAAGATTTTACAAGAATGCTTTCAAGAAATTGCGAAGAGCGGGAATGTGATCGGTGCCGCGCTCTGGGAGGTCTCCGCGAAATAGGTGGACCGCGAAAACTGTTTTACTCGCAAAGTATTCGCCAACACAAGGAAGTGACTTCTGTACCATCGGCTTATTTTGGGGGGGATTTATCCAGGCAACTCTAAAAGAGGTCATCTGGTGCAGAAGTGGAAACGTTTGGTACTTGAAAGGCTTCCTTAAGCTTAGATGATTTATTTTTCGTAATTTCTGCAATATTTGGTGCTCATATACTATTGAAGTTATAGCATAAAAAGGTGTATATGGTGTTTTGGATTCCAATTGCATTCAGTGCCTTATTAAAATACCGGTTGCACATATCAACAGAGCGTAGACTCTTAATAGTCCAGGACGGCACTTACTTCTAAACTCCTTTAAGATGCCTATTAGAATAACCGACTTCTTTAAGATGACTGAAGGAAGCTGCAAGCCATGCATTTCCCATTGCAATACACTTCATGTATCAGAAGGTAACACCAGGAATGTTTTTGAAAATACAACTTTCGTTAACATCAACGATACTGGATTTGTTTGTGATCCTTTAAGTCAAGTATACTGAAAGCCAAACACATACTCGCATTAGATTCATATTTTTGATATCTCGAGGAGTGGCCAAATCGCAGCCAGATCCCAGCAGCATTTCAATTAGCCTTTACACAGCTGTTTTTTACACCACCATTTGTTACGGCGGCGGTGCACCTACCTCCATAGTTAGGCCTTAGTCTCTTGTCATAGCCCTGATGGAGAGAATCCAGAATTGCAGATAGGTTGCCGCCATTCTTCTGACTGAAAGGATCAAACGATAATCGTTAGCAAGGCGCTCGTACTGTCTGGGTATCAGACACTCCGTAAAATAGATAGATATACCTCCGCAGTCGTTTCAAATCTTTTGCATCGCACTCTGCAATAAATGTTCCTCTGTGTGCGGGTACCGAGAAAATTATCCATTGTGCCCCACCTAGAGCTGTGTCAAGGAAGATACAAAGGACCAAAGCCTACTAGCGTTATAAGTATGCTTCAGAAAGACATGTCTGTGAACTTTAGAATACAGGGATAACACGAGAATTTGCGAAAACGATTCCAAAATCATTATTTACAGCACAGCTTAATTGCGTCTTCAGCTACGATTAATTTAGCGATATCCTGCACCACCGGTTGCGGTTTCATAAAACTGCGTTGCTATAGCAAACCGTCTTGAAAGCATTTCCTTCCGCCACGCGCAATAAAAATATGGCAATTGTCAATGTGCCAGCAGGAAAATGCGGCACAAAATATCTAATGATTATGATATACGCCTCAAAATACTTTAATATGGCACGGTATTAATACAGGACTTTTTATTCGGCAAATATATAGGAGCCAGCCACCCGACTCGCGTGATATCGTTCAGAGGAGTTCTTAGGCAATGTTATCACTTTCAGTAAGCGCTGGCTATGTAGTATCACCAATACGGACTGTACAAGAGCTGCCTGCACATTCTACAACACGGGCGAAGACATGGGGGGGGGGGGGGGCGGGAGCGGGCCCCTTAGGCCTGCATTTTTTTACACTAGCACCGTATAGACGTCTCCATCCGTTTTCTCATGCTCCACTTCCTCTGCTGCTCTCCCCCTCCCCCTTACCCCCGCTACCCGTTACGAAAATCCTGGCAGTAACCCTCATCTACTCTGTCCGCCTTGCCCCACCATTCCTCAATACAATTTCAGCATGCAAATGAGGGAGATCGCCACGAACATTTCATGTAAAGGTATGATGCGGAGTACACCATGCGTCTGTGCCCATCCCTGGAGCCTGACTTTCCCTCAGGCTCCCGGGATGCCAGCCGGGGGTCCCTTCATCGTTGTCGAGAATGCTTCTGTTTGTCCGCCTGCCTCTTCACGCGGGCAGTTGTTCTGTGTAGGTCCTAAGATCCCGGTCAGTCTGCCAGCGCCAGCGCACTCTGCTCCCAGCCGGCGTGGGCAGTCGTTCTGTGTAGGTCCTAATAAAGGTCCCGGTCAGTCTTCCAGCGCCAGCGCATTCTGCTCCCAGCCGGCGCTCCGGCCCGACGGCCAACGAGTCGGTGGCGGCTGGCCGGCCAGCTCCGAACAGCTGGCGCGCGCCGGACCCGCACCGACCCCGCGTGCCCCGATCCTCCACATCCGACACGCGGACAGCGATCGGTCAAGAGTGGGCGCGTCGGCGGCCCTAAATTCCGCATCGGCCGTCGCGTCCGCCGGGCGCGCTCCGGTGGCCGCTCCAATTTATGGAGGGTCGTGTCATCCCCACCAATAGAGTGGCGAGGCCCGAACCGGGCCGGCGCCGGAGGCGGCCGAGTGCGCTCCCGCGGGAGGCGCCGGACGCAAAAACGCCGCGCCGCTCCGGCGACCGCGGTGAAAGGCGGCCGACGCAGCCCGACGCCCAGCGGGCCCAGCAGGATGCAGGCGCCGTTCGCATCCTGGCCGCAGCTTCCGTGTCAAAACGTGCCGCTTGACATGTGTGGTGCATGGTTCTGCATGCGTTCGTGTGCACGAGTGATGCCGGTCGCAGTCCAAAAATTTCGCCGACCAACAGCTGATGTAGACCGGCTTGGTTTTACATTTGCCAACGAAATGTTTAACAGAGATTTTGCATACAACTAAATGTTTGAGACATCTCGCATTTTATCGCATCACAAATCTTCAAAATTATAAGTAACTCAGTATAGGGCATCAATGTTGGGTCGCGGTCGAGCAGTCCTATGCTTGACGCAGTACATCTTCTCAGAGGAAATAATTTGTGCCTTGCAGGAAGAACGTGGACATCAACTAGCATGCGTTGGATATTCCCAGCAGTTACCGTAATTGCTCTAATGAACATATCACCGAAAACGCAGTATGCCTGGGCAAAACAGTATGTTGCTTCAATAAATTGACAAACTATGGAGAAACCAATGATGGCTACTATGCATGTCTGACACGTACATCTCTGATCTAAATACATCATCAGCTTCAATTAGAAATGTGTTCTTAAGCGTGTACATTTACACCGGAATTATTGAAAGGTATGGCTTAGCAAGTCAGCATACTGGAGTATGATTTCCAAACATGTTAAACCATCTTTGCTCAAAAGGACCACAGCACATGAACACAACAGTATCATACTCCACTTGGGAGATATGACAGGAGGTGCAGCTAACCGGCTGCACCAGCAGACAAATGTCAATAAAGCCATTTCAAACAGAAATGTTGGGAAGGTGAACGGCAACTGGAAGTAGATTTTGTCGACTTCTACCACACATCTCAATAAACAGTCGACCATCAGATAAACATGCTGCTACAAATGCCGATCAGGTGTTGCACAAGTGATGGAAAGGTTGCGTGCGGCACACAAAGTACCTTCTAAAAAAACTGTACATGAGGTTAGAGATGAAAATGAGGTTATAATACCCTGCTAAATACATGAGGTTAGAGATGAAAATATAACTGCAGGGTATTTCAGGCAGTGCCGGGTTCCATGTATTCTGTATCGAAACAATTTCTTTGTCATGTTTAATTTACTTTGTTCTTATTTCATCAAGTCCACAGTAATAAGTAGCGGAAGTCTATTGCTGCTTCTTCATCATTTTGGCCAATGCACTTATGGTGCATTGGTAGAGTCCCAATTCCGATTTTAATGCTTTCCTTTTTCTTTCTGCACATCTGCCTGACTTTACCTACTTGCTTCATATTCACGGTGCATTTGCATGATGGAAAGTTAGAAAAATCAGAAAGCAGCAAACAATTGGTGTGCAAAATATACCGTTATAAGCATTTGCCAAATGGAAAGCATCGGCTTATAGTTTGTTTTTTTTTTTGGTGTGGCAGGGTAAAAGTTACCAGTCCAAACAGCTGGATATTCCAGTATTGGCAACCTTACAGAATTTTACGCATTTTGGCAGTTTGGCATTTTGGCACATTTTGGCAACCTTGCGGAACGGAATAAACGGAATTTTAAAACATCCTACAGTAAGCGAATACCAACATCACAAAACCCCTGCTCATAACTACAGCTCAATTAAAGTTGTTAGAGAAGACTTCAACAAGTCATTTTGGCACTAACCTGTGTTGGATACCCGATTTTGAGAATCACTAAAACTGCTGTCTTCTTAAATAAAAGATGATTGGGGATCTTTACCTTTGTGTTTAGTGTTTTGGGAGCTCATGTCATCTGAGCGCGTAGCGTGTCAGCGTATGCAAGCAACTGAGGAAATGCCTTGGATAGCTTGATGAAACATCATGCGGTAGCCCGCCGTTGAACTTTCTAGAACTATATTTAGTTGTGGACCATAAAACAAATCTGACAATGGTCTGTTCCAGTGTCAATATTCAAATCAAATACCAATGTCAGTTTGGCCAACATTTTGAAATTGCTTGCACCCAACGCCGATTGTGTACGGTGCTAAAGAGTAACCTTTGCGCCAGATATGGAGAAATGTGGTGCAGTGACCTAAGACATAAATAAATATCCATCGCTTAAATTGACGTTTGCTAGCACACAAACCTTATACAGAATGCGACCGTCAATGTTGGACATGGGCCTGTCGGTTGGTGACGCCGCTGGTGGGACGTTCCTGACGGCCGCGACCGCCTGAACAGAGCAGACTCCTCCGCTCCGGACCCCCAGGCTCCATCGCCGTCGAGGCGGCAATCAATAGAATATGCATCAGTCAATCAGTCAATCAGAGGGGTGGCCGGTTGTTGAATATTTGATCTCGCCGAGTGATCGGTACGCGACGGAAGACGACGACGGTCATGATCGGAGACAAGGAACGTCGGAGAAGAGCTCCCTGGCAGCCGCTACGGGGAAGTTGGATTCAAGCCGCGGCGCTGTTCGGAGACCATCCTGAATTTAAACCGCTGAGATCCACGAGCACGCACTTGTCTTGCATTTGCTTGGAAGTTTTGTCCTGATAACATAAGAAATTTCGCTATCAGTGGAGGAAACTAGTAACTGCTGTTTGTTAGTAATTTAGCCCAATGCTTTGCAGGGACGGCTGTGGACATACTGCATATTCAGGGCATACGTTTCCGAGACACAAATTGCGACATGAGTGCATGGTGTCAGTCAACACTTTATTTTCCAGCTGGCCTCTAAATGCATGATCAAGCCAATGATTGGGTCCAAGAGTACTCGAACAAAGCATCGTTGAATCCAAGTCCTCGTTTCTTGTCCTCGGCCGCAGGCAAAGCACACGTCGGCGGCTTTCAATCGATGCACGCATTGCAGCACCGACAGTTCTGCGCCCAGCCGACGTCACACCCCCTACCAGCCTCGCCCCTCCGGTAATGGTGACTTGTGGTGGCCGGGTGCCCCATAAATAATCCTCTGACCGTGACACGGCCAGCCGCCCAGCCCTGCCGACTACCGGGACGCCGTCGGCGGCCGACTGCTCCCGACTGACGTCACTGGCTGACCCTGATCAGGCGGCTCGTCACTGGGGAACTCGACCGCCGCCGCCGCCGACCGTCACGGGACGACACGCTGTCCGCCGCTCTGAGCGGCCTATCCGCCGCGCGCACGCGCGCTGCCGCGGCACATCTTTCTCTTCTTATTTTTCTTCACGCGCATGGAGGCAGTTCGGGATAGAGCCGACGAGTAACGAGCCGACCTCTGACCTTTGGTTTCTGGGCGGCAGAGGCGAGGGAGCGCCGCACGGGAAACTGACGGGACGGACGACCTTGATCCCGGAATAGGCGGTCGGTTCGCCAAACCTGCGTCAGATCGCAGTGACGAGACCTGATTCGCTGCGGATCCAGCCGGGGTAGCACCTGCCGCGGTGTAGTGCCAGCCATTTGGCCCATGAGCAAAGCATAAACAGAGCACAGCTGACTGCTTTTGTTGAAGGCTGCGTAAGAGACAGACGGAAAAGACGATCTCTTGGTTTGAACCGATTTGCTATGAGTGATAGTGCATCGTCTATTTCGGGATGTTGCTGTGAGAAAACGATGTTTTTCAATGTCTACAGGGACGTGTTTTATACACTTTCGGGGGAGGGAAGGCTAAGCCCCTCCTCAAAATGATGACTTCAGTCACCCCAGTGCTTCGCTGGGCCTCCTAAATGCTTATGAGCAAAGAGGAAATACTGGGCCGAAGAACGGCAGAAAACTTATCCTATCTTTTGGTTCACTAGGTACCCAGACACATCACGAGGGCATGCGCTCCTCATAGAAGTGTTCCATGCATCATACCCAAGCAAATAAATGCTGACAACTAAAAAATCCAGAACTGGGCCTTCTGATTATACAGCCAAGGATCTTGTTATACTTCAACAGGACCTCCTGTTAAAACAGACATACTGATGCATGGGACCTCCCGATCCAGAACAGCATGCTTCCGTTCCACGAAGGGGCCTACAAATGAAGCCAAAAAGCCTCGTTATCCCAAAACGGGGTATCCTGGTCTGGAACCGCGGCCATCTGACGCGTGAAAGGGGCCTCATGTTTAGGAAATGATGTCTCCTGAATATAAAGGATGCCTCCTGACCCAGACCAGAGTAACCCAAGTTCGTGAGGGATGCTCCCGGGCCAATGAAGCGGCCTCTTCAACACAACACTAGACCTGCTGACCTACGGCTTGAGCCAATTTATTCATTGATATATCTATATACATATATATATATATATATATATATATATATATATATATATATATATACATATATATATATATATATATATATATATATATATATATATATAAGGAGGCCTTATGATACAAAAAACGGGTCTCTTAAAGTAGGGAAGGGCCTTGTGATTCCGCTTTATTACTCCCTATCTTAGACCTTCTTCACCTGAATTTGGGTAATCTGCGGGCGGCTGTAATGCTCTTAGTTTTGGGGAAAAGGGGACTCCCAAAAATTTGAAGAGGGCAAATGCATACTCTAGTCCACTGCCTGCCGGCAAGAGGAGAGCAAGCAACTGCTCTCTCTGTCCCCCCCCCCTCCCCCTCATCCTGTCGCGCCGCCCCTGCTTTCAACACGTGTCAAACCCTTGGTCACGCTATTGTCAAGACGCCACCCTGGACGCTCACTCACCAGTCCTTACCAATTCTGTCCTTCCAGTTAACGACATATCTGTTGAAAAGGTGGTGTATGTTTAGTCAGCTTTTTTGTCTAGGTACACCGTGGCAGTGAACTGGAAAATTGCATAGGCTCTCGGCCGTCCGTGCCACGCCATGCCGTTCTACATAAAACATTGCATTTACGCCACGGCCTCCTTCGATGAATGAACAACACCTATTTTCGTTGATCACAAGGCACAAATTACAAATTTTTAATTTCCAGTTAATTTCCAGTTAACGGCATACCTGTTGAGAAGGCCGTGGACGTCCAGTTTACTTTTCATGCAGGTGCGCAGCGGCAGTGTACTTAAAAATTTCCACGGGGTCTGAGCTATCCGTTCCAGGTCACGCCATTCTACATACAACTTCTTATTCACGCCTCGGGCCTCTTCCCATCAATGAAGAGCGACACCTATTTTCTTTCATCACAAGGACTCAAATTAACATTTGCATGTGAATTATATCTCATTTCAAGCTTCTCACAAAAATGCAATTTGACACCGACGTGAAATGGGAAGACGCTGCTCCGCAACAAAAGAATTAGGGATGCAACGAAACATTGAAATAAAACTTATCAACGGGGCGCAAATTGAAGCTGTCGAAATTTGTGAAGAAATTGAACAAGAGTTTTAGGTCTGTTTTAGAAAGTGACGCCCTTGTTTCGGACTCCAGGACCACTTGAAAACTTTGTGCAATGTTTTATCACCAACGTGGCAGTGTCTGAAACCGAGAGCGGATGATGAACATTTTGGCGTCTGTGGAGCCGTTGCTAAGTCGTTCCATTCTAGGTGCCGCTCGAGCAATGCGGCTAACGTCACCCACTTTAATGAGCCTGCCCTACACAGACCAGGCCTTCTCCACACATAAGCGATGCAAACATAAGCCTGTTGACTTGTCTCGCCAGCTTCTAACACTAATAGTGTGATCTGGCTAGCCCATTCTGCTTCGTTTCCCTGGGCTGCCCTTCTCCATCCAAACAAGGAATGGCTGAGTATAAGCTGTTCAGTGTCCATTGGGCAGCCACTGGGCGTGGGTGTCGCACGCCAATATCGGTCTGTTTAAAGTTGCGTCACTGTGTAACGTGGTATCATGTCTGATGATTGTTTCGAGGGGTGTAGTTCCTTTTTCAGTCGAAGGGCTCCAGCCTCTAGCTTGGGCTCAAGCCCCCTCACAACTTTGAAAAAGGTGGGGCAAATCCGAAAAGAAATCCGCTTATTGGCGCATTTTAGGGAGTTTTCCTCATGATTCACTGGTCATACTACAATTTATTTGCAAAAGTGCACCTCTTATTGATTTTAATATTTCCAGTCAACTCCCAATGTGATGATATTACAGGAAGATATATCTAATTAATTAAGGTAATTGTCCACTTTTTCAGAAGCATGCAGCGAAACCACGATAGCAAAACGGACAACGGCAAATGGAAAACAGCGGCACTGCAAGAAGCTACTCGTGCTATAATGAAAGAACTAGGATTGAGGGAAATCAAGCAGATGGGCGATTTGGTGTCCCACACTCCACCCTTCAAAAATATCACATTGGCAACTGCGAAGAGCCCCGCTTGGAGAAGTTTACGGCATTTTTACCAGACTTCGAGGACGTAAAAGCGCCACATGAATGGTTCAAAGAATCATTCATGTGGCGGATATACTTTATGGTATCATAAGGGAAAGTTAGCCTGTTCGGTCTATGATTTTCAGAGAGACGGAACAAAAAATACGCATCCATTCAACAGAAGAGACAAGCGGTTCGGACAGGGATGCAGTAGTTTTGAAGCCCCGCCCTAACATCTCGCTCAATACGCCGGAGAGCCCCAACATGACCCATAAGAAGTCGACAGATAGAATCTGCAAGCAGTTCTACAACATCTCAGAGATCGTCAGCAAGTACGGACGATATCCGTCCCACACAACATACAACATGGCCCAAATCGCGATCCCCCCCTGCGACCCAGGGCCCGACAGCCCTGTCCGCAAAACGTTGGCGCAAAGTGGGTTGAGCTCCGACGGCAAAGCGCTCCAGGCCGGCTGCCCTAATCGGTATGTGATTACGTCCGGTGCGAACATCCTCCCACTGCTGATTCGGTGGGCGAATGCGAATGAACCCGCCTTTGATCAGCGAGGCGCCGTTAGGGTTAAGCAGAGGGATCCGTGCCAACAGCTGGGCTGCTACAAAGCTACTCTTGAACTGGTTAACGCATTTCTTCGCAGAGTACGCTGGCCCCATCAAGGGAGGGAGGGCCTTGCTGATCACGGACCGCCACAGCAGCTTCATCAGCAGCAGCTCCACCGCGCAAGCATGTTCCCACAGCGTGCGCATCGGGACGATCCGGCCGCACAGCTCGCACATGGTACAGCCACTGGGCTTGACCGTATACGGTGTGCCGAAGAACGCATGGACTCGTCAAGTCAGTCATCAGCATGACCTCAAACCGGGGCCAATAGTCACCAACGGGCAGTTGGCTGGTATTCTCGCTCAGACTTGCCGTTCCGTCCTGGGGAAACCATGCCACCATCACCAGCTGATTGGAGGCCAGTACTGTTTACACAGTCCATCAGGATCGTGTGATGAGAAACCAGAGGAGTTTCGCTCACAACGGGATTTTTAGCGCAAAAAGGACGCTGAAATGAGGAACGCGACCACGCCGGAGCAAGTGGACAGGACCGCGACCGCGCCAGAGTAGGTGGACAGGACTGCGACCGCGCCAGAGCAAGTGGACAGGACCGCGACCGCGCCAGGGTAGGTGGACAGGACTGCGACCGCGCCAGAGTAGGTGGACAGGACTGTGACCGCGCCAGAGCAGGTGGACCGGACTGCGACCGCGCCAGAGTAGGTGGACAGGACCGCGACCGCACCAGAGTAGGTGGATAAGACCGCGACCGCCCCGGAGCAGGTGGACAGGACCGCGACCGCGCCAGAGTAGGTGGACAAGACCGCGACCGCTCCAGAGCAGGTGGACAGGACCGCGACCGCGCCAGAGTAGGTGGACAGGACTGCGACCGCGCCAGAGCAAGTGGACAGGACCGCGACCGCGCCAGAGTAGGTGGACAGGACCGCGACCGCGCCAGAGTAGGTGGACAAGACCGCGACCGCTCCAGAGTAGGTGGACAGGACCGTGACCGCGCCAGAGTAGGGGGACAGAACCGCGACCGCCCCAGAGCAGGTGGACAGGACCGCGACCGCTCCAGAGTAGGTGGACAGGGCAGCGGCCGCACCAGAGTAGGTGGACAGGGCAGCGGCCGCACCAGAGTAGGTGGACAGGGCAGCGGCCGCACCAGTTCGGGTAAACAGGGCGACGGCCGCATCAGTTCAGGTAAACAGGGAATCGGCCGCATCATTTCAGGTAGACAGGAAAACACGAGACTGAGGCGTGTCAATGACATTTATCCCGTTGCCCCCAGTGAGAATGGCTCCTAAACTGACATCGCGAGCCAAAAACAAAATGACGCCCTCGCGAACAGTTCAGCTAAAGCTTGAAAAGCAGAGCGGAACGAAACGCAAAATGATGGCGTTGGCGACAGTAACAAGGCGACGAAAGTGATCAATAAGGCAGGTCCCATGAAAGACGAAGAAGCATGTACAGATTGCGCAGAGTTGCGGGATGTTAGAAGCCATTCCTTCAGTGAGTGGGCTGCTCAAAGTTGGCGAATGAGTTGCTTACAAATGGTACGCCCGCTGAGATGTTCATTTGTGGTTTCTGCCGCTGAAGTGGTGTGTTTTTACATCCTTTTCAGTCAAACAATGGCTGAAAAAACAACGGCGTTACTGAAATGTAGTTTTACTTCCGTGCCTTATCATGTCATTGGCTTCTTATAATCAAAAACCGGGCCAGAGTATATCCAGGATTAATTTAACACAATCAGTAGGTAGTCAGTTAAGGCCACACTAAAGTTTCTGGATTCCCGAACATCATTATATGTTGTGCATTTTATGCGTGGCAAACGCATACAAACGATATATAATACATACAAACAACACAAACGTGGCATGGTTTGGAATTACGTCACGGAATGAGCTTATTGCCGTAACTCAATTGCATGCATCACTCAGAGCCCATGCAGAGATATTTTGCCTTTCCTTAAAGTTAATTAGCATTCCCACACAATTCCTACGAGCCGTTCAGTGCCGCATTATTTGAACGTCAGGTCATTTGTAATTTGGAACTAGAACCGTCCACGCCTTTGTTGGTATAAATGAGTCTAACAGCACAGGTCGTTTCGATTCAAATGTGAAAGCAATCTCGGTAAATGCATGACCGATATTAAGCCGTGGGTGGGCACACATTCCCAAGTATAAAAGTTTGTGCACTCAGTTTAACAAAACTGATATAACCACTTTGCATTGCAGCCAAATCGCTTAATTGTGTTTAGGGAAACGCCTGCCAAAATGCTGGGTTTGCACTGACATATCAATATTTTGCATATCTTGCGCAGTTCTCAAGAAAATCCCCAAAAGTCTAGAGGGGCTGGGGCTGCTCCGGCTGATCGACAACTCAACGTCAAGTACCACCGCCAAACAGTTTGATGAGGAAGCCAATGTGATATATATTCTACGATTTACTATACCTGTGTATATCTTTACCTACATACAGAGAGAGAGAGAGAGAGAGAGAGAGAGGAGAGAGAGAGAGAGAGAGAGAGAGAGAGAGAGGACGAGGAGAGAGAGAGAGAGACGAGAGAGAGAGAGGAGATGAGAGAGAGAGAGAGAGAGAGAGATATATATATATATATATATATATATATATATATATATATATATATATGTATATATATATATATATATATATATATATTCTCCTAGAACATGCCCTTCGGGTATTTTCATTTCCTCCGACAAATATTCATTAAGGGACAAGTATGATATGCATACATGCCCATACATGCATGACATGTATGGGCTATTCCAGCTCGCTTGCCAATTCAGCCCCATTGAGAATCCGTTGTCGTACTGCTGAGGCGCTCACGTCTGCTCCAGCCCAGACTGTCGCTTATGCGTGCACAAACACTGGCCCTGACCTTCGCTGGCAGCCGTGTACGGTGTAGTTAGTGCATAAACGTTCGTTTGGCAGTCGCCGCGTTTGCCGGCCGGTTGTTTCCGTTTGTCAACAGCCGTATTGATCGCACCGGACGCGGCGGCGGCGGCCGGCGGCGCGCGGGCGCTCGGGACACATGCGAATGTTATGATGATAAATGGCAGGCGCCATGAACTGTGGAGGTGCACCTGAGCGGGCGACGGACGGCGCGCGACGCGGCCACCCCAACTGGCCCACTTTTGATCGCCCTTGGGTGCAAATGCCAATAGACGTGCAGGCTGGAACAGGCGGCAGCCGGATTGATCGACTCCGCTGGTTCCCCCGCCGCCCTGTTTCTGGGGCGACGGACGGTGCATGCGGCGCGTTTGTTTTGGATTTGACCTGTGGGCTGACACACGAGGAACGAGACGGCACCATTGGGCGCGTAGAGTTGATGCAGATTCAGTGGCTGCAGCTTCAAACGCAACCACTTCCTTTCTCTGTGGTATGTGTGCACTTGCCTTGCATTCTTTGGGCTGAGCGTTGCTCCAGCAACTTCCCATTTTCTTTTATTTCGTTTATTTTCAACAAATGAAATGGCTATTTTTATGGTCGCAATTTATCGCCGCGCGACAGCAATCGACAAGCGCTCCTGAAACACCCCTCAGCGCTCCTGGGACTTCCTCCGGTTTGGAACCCGTTGGCATCACTCCTCTGCCAGTAAGATCCCTTCCACTACCCTCTCATCACGAAATTCTAAATCACATCTCCGGAATCGTTCTCCATCCCTCCTCTACCAGCTGCTCTTACTCATGAGCCCCTACCCACCCTTCCAGCATTCCTGAACCTTTCCCGGAACCTTTTTCAGTACCTTTCAGTAGCGTCCTTGGCTCCACCAATGTTCCTGGTCCCTCCACCACCACCCGGGGCCCTACGTTCCCGCTTGCGGTCCCTCCACACTTTCTCCGGGTCCCTCCACCACCGCTGGAGATCCCTCCATCCCGCCCCGGGTCCCCTCAGCGGCCGTGCGCCGTCGTCGCGGGCCGCCATTTGCCCCGGACCCCCCCGGGAGTGGCGCATTCGTGTGCGCCGCTCGCGGCTGATGGACGACCGTCTCGGGCGAGGACGACTTTGATTGGGACGAGATGGGCCCAGCGAATGGGCTTCGATGCACTCCACCGCACGTGGCGTGGAAAACGCTTTGATAAACGCAATTTACGGAACCGCATCGATCGCCGTGCGTTAGCTTTAAAGATGGCCATACTTCGCTCCACGGGGGCCTGGTGAAAAAGGAATGAAGGAATCCAATTCAGTGTACCATATAAAATCGGTGATAAATCGTTCCATTTCCTGTTAGCTTTTTCAGGAATTGTCATTTCAATGAAAAGCACAAAGCATCGAGGAAATTCGCACTTCCCGACAAACGAACCAAGATAATGGAAACTAAAGTCGAGAGGCTCCAAATCAGGGGAGCTAGCACGAGTTTGATAAAGTGGACTTCGTATAAAAACAAACTTGATATAAAGCGCTAGGGAAGCTTGATGCAATGCCATACTTTGCTGAATCATCATTCATGGGTCATGCAACAAATATTGCAGGCAAGGCTTCAACTCTTTTATATGGAAGAGGATACAATTTTAGGTGTGGTAAACCAGCAGCAGACTGTTAAAGCCACCTACGAAACAAAATCATTTTCGCAGCCTTATAACACGAACCGTCGTTACACCAACCGAGCTGCATTACGTGTGATCCTTTCAGCCACTTTCTCGTCTGCGCACGGGCTGACAACAGGTCCATACCTAATGCAATAATCGTAGCTACCAGTTCGTGGAAGATACAACTGTAACTGACGAACTTAGGCGACGGAAGGACACGCCCAGTTGTCCTAAGCCAGCTTGACCTCTGAGGTATGGACGTCTCAGTTTAAATTCAAAGGTCAACACCTATTTCAAGAACAGTACAGAACTGAGATGTCAACCGTGGACCTCACTATAACTTTTGCTTGAAGCTTGTGAATTGGAAAAAGTGAATGAGGTTGTCAGCTTATATTGTTTCTGAAAATTAAACATATATAGTACACTTAATAAAAGGATATAACAGATTGTTAACCGGACAAAAACAATGTACAGTTGCTCATGTCGAGGGTTGTAGCTTTTGCAATTACCAGGAAAACGCTTTGCTGATACCCAGCATACCTACCAGAAGTCAGTAAGTCTTGTCATTTCAGCACTACAATGAAACATGGCGCACTGTTCTTATCACTTTAGCACATCTGGCTGCACAACACACATTAATTGTTCGTCCTCTGTCATGTTTGGTAGCAACAGGCGCTTATGCCAACTCGTTTTCATGTTCTTAACATCAAGATGTGCCCAAACTTTTCTCCATCCGATCTTATCCCGCAAATAGTTTGCGTACGTCATCCACTGTCATGACTAACTCCGAAAGTTTATTCAAATGAGATCAACTTTTTCACGTCAGCTTTCTTCAGCGCAAGTAAGGCTTACCAAGTTCTGAGGAGCAAACCAGATTTAACGTCAAGGCAGGATACCCGCAAGGGATGGGATCGGCAATGGTAATCACCTGAAAACATTGGATCGAAAGACGCATAGCCAGTCGTTTTGAAGCATGTGATCTTACAGGTTCGTGCCTTACATTCACTTTCTCCACAAAGTTAAATCAGAAAATGATATCGGCAGTTGACAATTAGATCTCTTTGGTGGGATCAATCGAGGAGAATACAATGCACGCCCTTATAGCTCTTGTCGTGTAAACATATCAACCGAAAATAAATGAATAATACGCAGCAGTGTGATGCCGAGACATTTACCAGTTTGAAGAGTTGTTGAGCCTTAATTGTTTGCATCTGTTAATACGGCAATACCCGTAAAAACGCACAATGTAGTGTTCTGCGTCATGGAACAGGCCGCAGATCAGTTACAGTTGCTATGTGTTATGACACAATCCCTCCCCACTTTGCGGTATAATCTACACGTGTATCCAATAACACTGAGACACGGCTCCTTCACCACGACGAACAAGCCTCTCCAGTGCCGAGGCACCGCGCTGACACCACAGTCGTTCGGCTGGGCCCTGCGCGGCGGCATGCCCCCGCTCTTCCGCCCCGCTACCAGCAGAGTTGGGCACCAGCAATGCCACGCCGGTCCAATGCAGGGGCGCCCGCCACCAGCGTCCAGCGCTGGCGGAGCCAAAGGGCTCAGCGAGGACCATGTCTTGTTCGCCAAAATATAAAAAAGACAAAGCTGTTCTCTATCCATGCTCGGTGTCCAGACACTTATCCCGGCCTAGGCACGGCGTTGGCCTCCTCCCTGGATTCTGTGCTGGGCCCGTCCGTGCTTTCCGGGACGCTGGCTCAGCGCGCCCGGCCTGCGGCGGACGGCGCCTGGTGGTCCCCGGCCGGGCGCAGCGCTGCTCTGTTGGGTCGGCTCCATCGCCGGGCCGGGCAGAGCGGCCGCTGCGCCGTGCCGCGCCCATGGCCCAACTTTGCGACAAACGGCGGCACGCGGCCGCCGGCGGGCCGTCCCTCAGGCGGGGCACGTCCACGACCGAACAGCGTCGTCCGCCGCCGGCGCGCCACGACCGCCGCCGCCCGACAAACTCGATCACGGCGCTCCAATCAGGCGCGTCCGGCGACACGCAGCCGGCCGGCGAGACGGGGGCCGCGTCGAAAGGAGCAGGGCGCGGGTGGGGCGGCCGCACCGAGGGGGCGGGGCGGGCCACACAGGGAGGGGCGGGGCTGCTCCGTCAGGTTTGACGGGAGCCGTAGCGGCACAAACAGCAGACTGAGGCGGTCTCGCATTGCAACGACCAATTTAATCCACAGCGCATGAACTTGCTGTGAACGGATACGGAGCTGTCCAGCGCAACCGGATGCACGACGCAAGTGATAGCTCTAGATAGCATTCTTCCTGGGCAGCAGTAGATATTTCTTTGTTTTCTTCCTCACTTTGTTTCCATTGTCATAACCGCCATACTCTTGCCTGGACCATCCTTTCCCTACGTGGCTCTTATTTCCGCTTTTGTTTATTTCTTTCAACCTTCATTTCTTTCAACAATTCCTCCTCTTTCCTTCGATCTCTCTCTTTCCCTCCCTATCTCGCCAGCGTTTCATCTCAATATCCCGGCGCGCATCTTCTGCATAAACAGGCAATCAAGCACCTGAATGCAATCGTGCAAAGAAAGGTATAACTTAGCCTTTCCGGCTGATTTCGACGTCACCATACACGCTCTGCCTGGGCAACAATCCAATCACATCTTATTGAGCCACTGTTATGTATTCGGTGGGCGTTTCTCCTCTTCCATTCGTTCTCCTCCACTTCCCTCGCCGGCACCCAGGGCGTTCGCAGCCGAGTCAGGTCCATTCAATCAGGTGCAGGACAGTGTGGGGCGGATGCGACCGAAGCGGGTCGATAGACTGCCCCTAACAGTTCGCCCCCCCCCCCCCCCGCAATGGACCCGGCAGCCCAAACGGTCAATGCAAGGTGGAGTCAAAATCTAGCGCCAGCTCGCAGCGCGCCGCGCCGGTTAACGCCTCGCTCTGAACGTCCCGGCCGGCACGGCGACTGGACGAGACCAGGGTGAACGTGCCACTTCAGGACGTGGTCGTGGCAGTCGGTGACATGCCTGTGATTGGGTGACCGAGGTCACTGTGCCTGGCGGGGAGTGGAAGCCGATGAATCAAAGCCCCGAACTGGGCGGGGCACCTGGGATGTCTCTGCTGACGCCCAAACCTGTCCTGGAGCTCGGCACACTGCAGGCACCCGGTCAGGCACCCGGTCACCTCACTGCAGGCACCCGGTCACCTCACCTCGTCGAAACGACAAACGCCTTTGCGTGACTTAAGCCAGTGGCGATCCGGTACTGCAATCATTGAAGATCTTTGAAATCCGACGATGTTTAAAAAAAAAACGATAGATCCCAGTGGTGTGGCCTTGAGCCAGCGGCAGGTCTTCCTCGTTGCTTACACGAGCTTCTTCGTTGTTACCTCATAGACGGCCCATTCCCTTCGACCAGGCGGCCCTGAACTCGTTCGGCGATGTACACTCGTTTCAAAAATGCCATGCACTTATCATTGTGGGACAGAGTTCCACTGGGATAAGTGACACGTCTTGATAACCGGAAAGTCGGTCTCCAAATAAAGCAATGCGATGATTATTTGGGTCGTCGCAGTTTTGCTAGATCCATTCGCTAGATCTCTTTGTACTATAGTATATTTTTGCTGCCTCAAAGAAGCAAAGCAACCCACGTCTTGGCCATATTGAGACAGTTATTATCAATCGAGTAAAAATTAGCACGTTTTGTCTCACGAAACTGAAAGGTTCAGATCAGAGGGAGGCAAGGTGACAATACTTCAAACCTAACATACACCATCGTTAGGGCCACAGGGACTTATAGGTGGGAACGAGTCTCAAAACTGCAGGTGCGAGATATATTTTCAGTCTTTGGTATGGCCTCTATTGGACTAAAATCGCAGTCTTAGCAGATATGGCAGAGTTTTAGACCAAGGCAATGCATTGATTCACCACATGATTTTTCAGGTTTGACCTCTATCCGATCATGACGTAACTACTTACTTGTCCTGCCGAACTCGCCGGCCGCACTGGCCTGCGCGAGCGTCGGCGGGCAGAAACGTGAGATGTGATGTGATGTGATGTGTGGCGTGTGATGTGGTATGTGAGGTGAGGCGCGCGACAGGATGTCATGGCGTTTGAAACGAAATCATTGGCTGTCCATGCCTGTTTTCTACCCCAAATTGTTTCAGTTGTCACGAAACTACGCTGAAGAAAAGTGATGTGGCTAAAGAATGCCATTTATTTACATGGAACCAACCATAACCGCTTGCTTTGACAGCTTGTAACGATTACTGAAAATCTGCATGTTGTGTGTTATGCTAAAGACCGGCACTTAGTTGCGCCTCGGCTGACGTGCTTCAATAGCATGCATTTTTAAGTCGGACTGCGCCACTTCGCCTCCGTGTCGGACACCGTCCAATTCACGGACGATGCATGCAACACATAAATAGGTGGACGAATGTGTGGCATGGTGGCCACTTCAGTCTTGTCGCCGCATAGCAGGCATTCGAAGTGGTTTGTACGCTCATTTGGCGTGTTAAAGAGGTTAGAACCGTCTTCACGGTTCTTGCGGGACAGACGTTGTGAAACTTACAGACTCGCACCCCCGTACGAACGGTTCTGGGAGAGCGGAGCTGACACCTGAGCAAAACGGGAGGGCAAAATACCACCCATCCGCAGCAGGATCTTGCCAGAACACGGGAACAACGACGCTCGGAACGACGAAACGTCAGCCACGCACGGGCCTTTCGAAGCGCGGTCGACAACACGCACGGCGCACGTTTACCACGCTCTCGGACGCTCGAGCCAGTGGCTGCGGGCGCGCGCTCGCGGCTCGCCGGCAGCGGTGCCCGCGGCGCGCGCGGCCGGCTCGGGCTGCCTGCCGGCGACACCGTGACATATACGGCTGGCGGTCGGCGCGCGCCGGGTGATAAACACGCCGGCGCCGGACAAAGGAGAGCGCTGGAATGCCCGGCTTTGACGCGCCGCCAGAGCACAGCAGCAACTTTTCACGGTTAAATGTGTGCAATCATGGGTGATTTGTCACGGTCGAATATGCCATGGGGCACGCGAAGCTCGGACCATCAGCGTGGTGCCGCCCCCCCCCCCCCCCCCGCACGCCACGCCATAGGTGCTTCGCTGGAGGAGCACAGCGGCGTCGTCGTCAGCGGCGGACCTCCAGACGCTTTGACCTTCAGCTCTTTTCACGCCATCAGGCACTCCCATAGCCTCTTGTGCTGTTTGATGTCAGATGCAGTTTTTCAAAATGTTAGGGCGGAGCTACAAAGTATTTCTGGCTCAAATTGAGACACAGAAAAGTAAGAGTTGGCGGAGAGGTCGTTCTTAGCGTCTAACGCCCTGCTCCCTTTTACTTTTGCGAGGCCCGAAGGAAACGAAAATGATCACTAAGGCATCTCGGTGTAGTCTGCATTTGACTATAATGATACAGGGCTGCTCCAAGACGGAGGCGGTCTTGACTGCATACCATTACAACATGTAGTGGTCGTCCGGTACATCGCTCATGAATGTAATGGGGAACGATATGGCTCAAAATGACGTAATAATGGTATCTACATGTTTAAGTGCAATCAACTCAGCCAAAAAGACGTTTTCATTTTTCATATGAAGAACTGAGTCAATGATGTTCCCAACGGTGAACAGCAGAACTATTTCCCTCTTTCGTCCTTTTTTGGGGGCATTGTCGCCGTATTCGGTACTTGGTTCCGCAAGGTTTGATACGGTTTTAATCCAGGCTCGCTTCTTTCGAACGTGAACCACCGTCCATCAAGACGTCGTGACCCGCTGCTCTCGACGCGATCTAGAACCCGTGACCCTCCAGCGATCTGACCGCCACTTGTTACTTCCGTGACCACGACTCCATGTCCTTCAGTGGACAGAATCACTTCCCATCCCATCACTTTTGCCTTTTGCCTTTCTAGCGGTCGCAGCCTTCCGCCCCGCTGCTGCAACACAGTATCCATGCCATGGCAACCATCCGCCTCTTTCGTGACCATGCCGTGCTGTCCCCGTGCGACCGTGGCCGGTTCCTCATATGAGCCAGACGCAGCAACCCGCATGTGACCGCGACGCAATGGCCCCTCCCCCTCTCCCGACACCGTAACCTTACACCCGTACCACGCTCCGTGCCCGCAGCACGCGGCGTCTGCCGGCCGGCGGCGGCCCTCCGGGCTGCACTCAGCCAATTGGTCGGCGCCTGGCCCCCGGCCGGCGGCGGCCCTGAATGGTGCTGTCCTAATCAAGAGTGGGGAAGCGGCCCGAACCCGCACCATCCACACACATATTGACCTGCCACACGCCAGACGGGAAGCCGTCGTCCACGTCGTGGTTTATTGTGCCGTCTCTCTTCGGCTTGTCGAACGACTCGGGAGTCATGTGCGCTTCGCTGCACCGCGCAGCGTGTTCTCGTTACAACCGTCGGAGGCCTTTTAGATCGGAGATGCGCCACTGACAGTCCAGGCGTTTTCTTTTGACCATCACGCAAGCCTCATCCTTCTTCGGCGTTCTCCGGCCCCCTCCCCTTCCATCCGTTCGCCACAATCCTTCTTGTGTTCGCCCTTTAGCCCGGCACACACTGAAAGCCTTCACTTGTCCGTATCACAGGCGCTATTCTGTGCGCCCGGCCGGCCAGGTGCCGCCTTTCAGTGACGCCGCCGGCGCACCGATCGACACAATGCTTCAAAGGCGCGCCCACCGCCGTCCAGCGTTGTTTACCGGGCTGTGGCGCCAGCAGACGACCGCCGGCCGCCGTCGCCGCCACCCCCTAATACACTAATTTCTTTCGGCCAGTTTGATATAATTCGTGGGCGCGAGCGCGTGACGCTGGCGGTGAGGTGGCACTCGACACGACCGGGTCGGCACTGGCAGGGGAGGGGAGGGGGCGTGGGAAGACGGCGATGTGGGCTGGGGAGGGGTGCGGGCGCGGTGCGTGTCGTCGGAGCAGTAGGACGTGAGGGGCGTTCTCGGGTGTCGGGTTGACTTTGCATATCTGCACGCAAAATGGTACCCTACACATATTTGTATGCACGAAGGTGAGCTTGGTGAGCTACGGGCCTAAGCTTGGGAGATGTTTACCTGAACTTCCGTTCATCGCTTGAAGCGTTTCTGACGAATGGACAGTTGCAGCTGCATTAGTATTTAAACGGCAGCCCCCGTTGGCGGAGTGTGCTGGAAATCATATTCTCAAATATTCGGTTGCGCGGGTTGGAAAACTAACCGTAATATAACACGTACGAATGGTATGCAAATCACTTCGTGGAATGGGGTCTACTAAACGAGCCATTAGGCGGCATCATTTTACCAAGCGTTTTCTGGAAGACCGAAGAGCCGCTGCCGCCTGCTAACGTGCATAGCAAAGCAGTAACTTGGATTATGGAATGCTTTGCGACGAAGCACAAATGAAGCAGCCGGTTAAAGCATCCAGTCCAAAGTGACGCACCATTTGACTGCTGACTGGGGTAAGGTGAGCCGAATAGGTCCTCAAATAATCATGTAGCATGTGAAAAACGCAATCATGGCCATCTGATGTAATTGTGAAAGCAAATCAAGTTTGTTTTGTGGTTTTTGAACAGCAAACATATACTAACCAAAATGCAGTGAGAGAAGTGAACTACTGACTTCAAAAATCGGGAAACACATTTTATTGGGAGGAGGGACCTGGCGCTCTGTCCTTTACACGCCACAAACAGAAACGTCTCTTACTTCAAATAAGAGCTCTGCAAGAATTGAGTTTTAGACCCCAGTCCGGTGCGGCCCAGCTCTCTGAAGTTCAACCCACCCAACAATACGGCTTTTCCAATTTCTTATTGCAACCCAACCAGGTGCGGCTTGGCAAAAGATTTACTTAAAAGTTCATCAAAATCCGAATTCGGGGTTTTGTTTCTGCCTTCATAAACAGAGAAATGTGACACATTTTAGCATATTTAGCTGTTTTCCCTGTAACAACATCCGTTTAACTACTATGACTGCCTACAGGAACCTGTAATCTGCGGGCCAACCCGAGGCATTCTGACAGGCTGCAAAAATAGGGTGAGAGGTGGGGTGCAGTTCATCAAAAGCTCACCATGTGAAAGTACATTGTGTGCATGTGCGATGTGAAATCGCAATGGCAACAGACGAACGAAAAGTGCTCTGGCCATGCGTCGCACAAGCTGTCAACCATAACTGGAGCAAAAGAACCATCAGCACTCATTTCGTTGATGGCCGGTATCAACAGCATAAACTTGCGGTTGATACAGTTTGTATTTGATCTTAGGTCAGGCATATTGAGCTATTTTTTGTTAACTAGAAACATGTCATCTATTTGCCGGCCCAATTTCATTTCATCAACCTTGGACACGCGGACTCTCGTCAAGACCAATTCACTGGTGTTTTCCGCGAGCTCCTATTGTTCTTAGTTTGGAAACAGCAGGGAGAAGAGGGGTCGCATCGACCCCCCACCCCCTTTCAGGCTGTGTTATGGAAAGGGGCCGATCGGGACGATGGTTAATAGCATTTTATCTAAATTTCATTCAGAAAAACCTTTTTTTCATTGATCAAAGGCATACAAACTTGTAAACTTCCCCTTATGTAATCATGCCCAATCTGATTTACTTTGTGACATTCACAAAAACCTGCCACGTGCTTGTGTTTTAATTAGGATGGCCGGTGACAAAACTGGTAGAAACGAGACGACAAAATATCCATTAGATGTAATATTTGTTTCGAACATTATCACACCAGAGCTTGGCAATAGTACGTGCATTGGTCATTTAAAGAAGAAAACACCGGTAACGTTCCATGGGAATTTCATACACGCACATTGCTTACTTACCTCTGCATCGGTATCTTTAACACGGAAATGCATGGCGCTTATTGCGAGCATTGCAAACAGCATTGGTGCGTCATTGTTGAACAAGGCAAAGAACACGCTCAATCTTCCAGACATCCCCGTTCTTGGCGTTTTAGTCCTTACATGGCCTTAAACTAAAGGAGTGTTCTACATTCGTTTGGGGTTTTGAACTGGGTGGCCATTTTGAAAGTCATTCGGCGCAGATCGCAGCCCTGCTCTTCTTAAGACCTAAGCTCCTTTGGTTTCTGAGCTATACGCCGGCGAAGATGTGCAAACTATTTTGTACAGACTACTTTAAGGTCACTCAGACATCCGGACGCCATAATAACATCATTCAAATGCTGTCGTTCTACAGATCATGCGATGATCAAGGCTAAGAAAAATGGAATTGTCAAGTCATTCATATTTGGCTTCGTGAGCGCAATTTCCATATATAACGGCCGTCAATTGCATCTCAAACAATGTTTTACAAGGTACGATGAGGCAATCAAACCCTGGCACATTGAGAAGCATATTCAATAAGAAAGGAAATTGTGCTGTGTAGATCGGTCTTTTCCACTTAAAAGTACACCAATGGTTTGAAGTGAGCTTATTTCATCATAAGCGATGCTTGCCTCAATATCTTCAGAGATGACGTTCACTTTAAGCTCTAATATAAAGCAAAATCTTCTTTGAAGTTAACAAATGGCTGGAATAAACAGTTTGTAATTACTTGAAGCTTATTCTTGGTCAACGGGCGCTCAAAAATTGCGCAAGATGATTTTCGTAAGTGGTGAAGTTTGGACAATGTAAGCCAAAATTCAGCCACTGTCATCCAGCGAAGGACATCAAATATCTGATATAATTTCAGAGGCATCTGTTGACGAGGCCTCGTACTATCCTTAAGTCGCAATTTCGCCAAATGGGACACCATGGTATGCATGCCGTCCCGAGTAAAGTTACAATTTTGGAAAATAGCAGAAAACAGGTAAAAGAACTGCACTGGCACCACTCTAGCAAATACAAATCTGAATGGCAAGCAAGCAAGTCAAAGCAAGTCAAAAACTGCGCATTCTTTGGATGCTCAATTCATGTCGCTTAGGTGGCGGTGATAAGTATTGCTCGTTCAAATGGTATTCGTTCTTCACCTACTGCATTAACCAATGCATCAGCATTAATTACCACCAATCCTTTTTTGTAATCGCTTCTGTTGAATTTCCTGAGGTCTTGAACAAAGTCAATAATCTACAACAATATCAGTTGCCAAAAATTCTTCATCACACCATTCAGTAATGCTTTGTGCAGGGAAGCAAAATCAGAGCCGGGAGACGGGTCATGGGTGTCTCGGGTTTTAACACGGCGCGCCAGGCTGATCAGTGCGCCGAGTATGCATTCCATGCATTAGGCGCCATAATGACAATTTTATAAGTGTTCCGGTGAAGTGTATAGTCGGGACAGCATCGGAGCAATATATAACTACACGGTGGGACGTGATCTGGGAAAGCGTGACACCATAATTCCTGTCTGCTTCTCTGTAATTTAGCATATATATATATTGCCAAGTACTATGACAATCGCAAAACGTTGGTAGGCTCGGGTTGTCTTTATTCCTGAGTTGGTGATACTGGCATTTTTCTATTTCTTCATGCGTTTCGTAGCAGACAGCAAATGCATATTGACGGCAACAGAGCGTTTGTATTTGTTTTAATCTACTAATTTTGTATTTGAGTGTTGACCCTGGAACATTATGCAAGACTCAATGGTAATGATAACAGAACATCACAAACAACGTACTGAAATGGGGGCGATCTCCAGTGCTTTCTTTTCTTTACAGCTCGGAATGAGCGTTCGCCAATAATCTAAATAATTGAATGCTACCTAATTGCTATTCCACGCCAGATTGGTGGTGGTGTAGCTATGTGTAATGTTTTTAATACGTGCTTTATGTTTCAGGTTCAGGACAGCAGCTACACCACCTGTTTAACTGGCATGCTATGGCTCCGTAATCACCTCTTACAGTGCTCTCATCATCCTTAAAAGGTCACCTTTTTGTGAAATATTCTACTCAATGACATGTTTGCCTCAATAATCTAAAATATATTTCCAGGAGTCAGAATTGAAATCTACCTCTTCATAGAATTGAAGCTCCCTTGATAGGCTTCTTGCAGTTTGTGTTGTACAGTCAGCTATTTCCTTCTGCATTTGGTTAAATTTTCAGACTGCCCAATCCCTGTGGCATGACGAATTCTAAATAGGGTGCGGTTCTAATCCGTGTGTTGTCAAAATTTTCCAAGATGGTCCAAAGCGCCCTGTGAATCCATCCGTCATCTGCAGATTGATCCAATTTCCAGAATGTTCTGGTATTGTCGCTTAATATTCTAAGCACTAAAATTCGAATTCGGTTTGACAACATGTACATGGATAATTGACTCGCATGAACCTAACTTGTGTGAGCTTTAGTTAACTGTTCGCAGCACCGCCCCTGATGCAAGCCATTGAGTACGTTGTGAGTACAATGTCGGACACTTGTACTCATTCAAAGATAACGGTTTTGCCGCTCTAGGACTATTACTTTTCACTCAACCTATAATGGTGGCGCGTACTAAGAACTATGTTTGAGTTTCATTTGAAGTGCTGGACCATTTTCTCGTGAATTATTCCATATGCAACATCTGTTTTGTTTCTAATCGCCTCGAAGATTCAGTGGAATTTTTCAGTAATATTTTGGCGCTAAACATGGGAATGCAACACACAAAAACAAACAGTTCTGTTAGCAAGCCCAATCAATTCAAGCGAAGCACTTACTGTGGCGGATGCTATACTACGTCAGTTGAGGGACACCCTTCACTTCTTTCTGTATGATTGTGATAACAATGAGGTGCAAAATGGATAACTGACTTTCGGTACTTAGCTTTTTGTTTGCACTGAATTACTATGTTGTACGGAACACCTGACTAAACATTTATCACACACTACCCGCCCTGTTTTCTCATCAATGGCGCTTTAAAAAAGTTTCATCATCTCATTTCGTTGCGGATATTTCCTACATCACATGCATCTCCTGAATGTGGAAAGGAGCCCGAGGATGAAAAGCAATTCGATATCTTCTCTGACAACGCTATGTGTGTGCCTTCATCTGGACGTTCACTTCAACCAGCTGTACTGACGTCGAGGAATGCTCATAGTTCGAATCGTTATTTTTTGTGACTTTCGATTGCAACTAGGAGCGCAGATGCGAAACAACATAATTCGGCTTTGAAGCCGATTTACGCACAGTGACAGCCTGTCAGTCTAGCCTTGCAGGGGCTACTACATTCTTCGCAACCACTGACATGCTTTTGTTCTAACTTTGAACAGACCGGGAATTTTGTGAGCCCGAGCCTTGCGCGAGATAGAACGATGCTGGACTCTGAGCACGGTATGCGCCGGGCCACTCCTGGAACACCGGCGCGGGACAGTGCAACCCTGGACTCTGAGCACGGTATGCGCCGGGCCGCCCCTGGAACACCGGCGCGGGACAGTGCAACCCTGGACTCTGAGCACGGTATGCGCCGGGCCGCCCCTGGAACACCGGCGCGGGACAGTGCAACCCTGGACTCTGAGCACGGTATGCGCCGGGCCGCCCCTGGAACACCGGCGACCTACCGTCGCGTGAGAGCCCGTGCGTGTGGATGCGCCCACCTGGTGTCGCCACTCATTGGGCCCGTTGCTGCGCTGTCATGGTCACCGTCCCACCATCGCTCACAGGAGAGTAGCTGGGCTTCATGCGTGCAGGGGCAGACGTTGGTATTTGACACGGGCGCACCCACACGCCGTACGTACGCACCCTCCCCGGTAGTAAAGGAGGCAGGCCTTCGCAGTGCAACATTGTAACATTGCACAAGCGCACCCAGCCCGCTTCGTGCGTGACCGGTCTCAGTCGCCGTTCCAATTTGCTTCTAGGCTTTCCAATGGCTGGTGCCGGCCGTGCCATTTGTGCATTACCCCCCTGGGGACGAGCGCCGCCCGACGCCGGCCGGCGCGGGGGGGGGGGGGGGCGGAGCCGCAATCCGCGGCGCGACGGCGCGGTCCGTGCAGACACCTCAAACGACGCCTTCCAGTCGGCCGGCGGCGGCGCTCCCCTATTGATTGTCGTTTTGATTTGCCTGCCGTCCGGAGCGGGCGGCGTGGCCGGCCGTCGGTCGACACCACCCCTGTTTGTGTGTCGGCCGCGCTACGCTACGGGGTCGGACATGTCGGCGGCGTGGACGTCACGACGTTGCGTCAACACCGGGCGACGGGATACGACAAAGTGCGGCGGGGCGAGCCTCGGGCGTCGCTGACGCAAAGGGCGACGGGATACCGGGCGACGGGATACGACAAAGTGCGGCGGGGCGAACCTCGGGCGTCGCTGACGCAAAGGGCGACGGGATACCGGGCGACGGGATACGACAAAATGCGGCGGGGCGAGCCTCGGGTGTCGCTGACGCAAAGTGCGACGGGGCGAGCCTCGGGTGTCGCGTGGCCGAGTGGAGCACGCGGGCGTCGCGCCGCCGCCTCGGGCCGCCTGCTGCCCTCCTGGGCGTCCCTGGGCGCTCCGGCTCTCCCCCAGGTAACAATTTTGTAAGCCCCGCGGCGTGGGCGCTGGGCGGTTGCCTGGCGGACGCGGCCGGCCCGTGGGAACAGCCTGACGTTTACACTGCAGCGCCGCACCTGGCGCGCTGAGCGGTGCGCTGGAGCCGCTCGCCCTCGCGGGCTGCGGCTCGCGCGCGTCGTGCTGCGGACTGTTGGTGGGCGCTGTCGCCTCCCGGCTCGGGGACAGACCGAGCGGAGCCGACCGGCGCAGCGCCCGCGGCGGCGCCGTCCGGCGCGCCCAGCCACAATCGTGGGAACGCGCCGCGTTGGGCCGACCGATTGAATTACGCCGGCCGCCCGTTTGCCAAATCGCGGCTTTTGCCGTGTCGAGAGGCAACTGCGTTGCTAGCAACACTGTAGCGAACAGCGGAGACTGGACGGGAGAGTTCAGCACAGGCAGCCTGATTTGGCGCGTACATGCCGCCCCAGTTTGGTCACATTTGGCGCGTACATGCCGCCCCAGTTTGGTCACATTTGGCGCGTACATGCCGCCCCAGTTTGGTCACATTTTCAGGCGGCCGGTGCGAAGCCGGCTTAGAATATTTGAATGAATATTTGGACCCAGTTTTAGCTTAAACGTGAGTCAATGGAATGTCAGTACTCTCTTCTGGTTCTAGCGTTGCGACATTACTTTTGGCTATAATGTTACGGTAACGTGAAGCAGCAAGGATTGGGATGGTGATGCTAATTTCGTTGCTTCCCGTTGTTTCAGGTTGAAAAAATAATTTACAGGTATCATAGTATTTTTTCAGTACAACTTTCAGTCAGAAAATATTGATGGTAGCCTCGATCGCTCACGCGAAATGTTATGAATTGCATGCGATATGATACAGAACATGTTTGCCGACCGAATCAGCCAAGCTGGGATCTTCAAGTCCTGGTGTGCGATATTTGCAGGGTTGGGGTAAACTCATGGCATGCCTTCAAATCGGACGTTTGCGTCTGTCAACAGCAAAAGGATACCGGAGGAGAAACGGCTTTCCAGAATACGCCGAATTTGAACGTTTGTAAAACGCATTTTGCGGAATTTATGTTTTAGAATCCCTCGTTCGACTTATCCAAAAGCAACGCAGTCAAAACGTTTCCTGAACCAAAACTTTGAGCGCAGATCGATAAAATGAAATGAACGAATAGTGTAGTCATAAACAAGACTAGGACAAAACGTGTTTTCGTTATAACAAACATGGGGTTAGATGGAGCAGATCGGGTAAATGACCGTTACAGACAGAAAATATGAGCTCTTGAAGGAAAAACTGCGAGAACTGACTTTACCTTTATTATCAGCCGTGCCTAATGCAGGTATCGACCACGTTTAAAATGAACATCATTAGCAACAATTTGGCGCCGGATCAGCTCATTACTGCGGACCGGAGGGCCTGGAGGTTACCGCATTATTCTCTCATGGTGAGAGTGCCTCATTATGCACGTGTGCCAACCCCAAGCACGTAAACACAATGCACTGACATAATCATCTCGCGTGAGCAGCTCATTAGAAGTGATACAAAGGACTCGGCTCCGCCCAGCAGCTAGCAGGCATTCGTTATCTCAACGCAGTGGCCGTCTAAGCCGCCGTGATATGTATATATATATATATATATATATATATATATATATATAGATATTGATATAGATATAGATATAGATATGGATATATATATATATATAGATATAGATATAGATATGGATATATATATATATATATATATATATATATATGATGTATGATTAGGATGAGGCAGAGATGAGTAAGACGCTGACATAGGCCAGAGGTGCAGTTTGGCGCAATGGTTAAGGAGTTCAATCGGGTCTGAGTGGTGGGTACATGACATAGCCTACTCGAAACAAAACTGGCCTTCGCCGTCAGTTTGACCTGTTCCATGCTAAACTCCCAGGAATTTGGCATAAACTAAACTCTCAGGGATGTGGTATATGCTAAGGATGGGGACAGGCTGAAGGAAGATAACAAGATCCACAAACTCTTCAAACGTCCGAGCCTTTGGACGAAACTAGCGCCGTGAGTGCGGCGTCCGAGCCGTCACGTGCTCTCTGGAGGGCATGTCTCGCGCCCGGTGCTGCGGCGTCCCAGCCATCACGTGCTCTCTGGAGGGCACGTCTCGCGCCCGGTGCTGCGGCGTCCCAGCCGTCACGTGCTCTCTGGAGGGCACGTCTCGCGCCCGGTGCTGCTGCGTCCCAGCCATCACGTGCTCTCTGGAGGGCATGTCTGGCGCCCGGTGCTGCGGCGTCCCAGCCATCACGTGCTCTCTGGAGGGCATGTCTCGCGCCCGGTGCTGCGGCGTCCCAGCCATCACGTGCTCTCTGGAGGGCACGTCTCGCGCCCGGTGCTGCGGCGTCCCAGCCGTCACGTGCTCTCTGGAGGGCACGTCTCGCGCCCGGTGCTGCGGCGTCCCAGCCATCACGTGCTCTCTGGAGGGCATGTCTCGCGCCCGGTGCTGCGGCGTCCCAGCCATCACGTGCTCTCTGGAGGGCACGTCTCGCGCCCGGTGCTGCGGCGTCCGAGCCGTCACGTGCTCTCTGGAGGGCACGTCTCGCGCCCGGTGCTGCGGCGTCCCAGCCATCACGTGCTCTCTGGAGGGCATGTCTCGCGCCCGGTGCTGATTCCTCACGAGTGCAGCGCTTCCGAAGGGTGGCGTCGGAGCGTGGGAATTCCATAGTGCCACACCTTTACAAGCCGTGGAGCACAACCAAGGATGAAGGAGGCATGACACGGCGCAAGGTGGCGCGGTTTCCAAACAATCCCGCCCTCTCCACAGGTCTCGGGGAGACGACGCCGAGCTTGGACAGCGGTGTGGCATGGCGGCGAACAGAGGGCCGGAGGACCGCTGTCTGGGCCCTGCGTTACACACCCGGCGGTGAGCTCAGCATATTTCCAATTCGGGCTTCCCGACTCGGCCGGACCGGTTCGTTCCTGTCCGAGTCGCTGCGCGGACTCGCTGCTCGTTTGTATCCCGCGCTACGTACAGGAGACAGAGCGTCCCGCGCATCTGACCGCATCAGAATCAGGCCCATATTTGTCGGAGTGGCTCGGCACTCAGGAACGAGAAGCACGTAGCTGCAGTTCGTTTGGACTGTGCCGCGGCAGTGCAGGGGCGGCACGGTCAGGCCAGGTCATGCCAGGTCAGGCCAGGTCAGACCAGGTCAGGCCAGGTCAGGCCAGGTCAGACCAGGTCAGGCCAGGTCATGCCAGGTTAGGCCAGGTCAGGGCGCGTCGGAATCGCTTTACATCAGGAGTTGCAGCCAGCCTACCCAGTAGCTTCATCGTGGAAATGAGCAGAGAACGGGAGTTGAAGTTGATTTAGTCGCTTTAGTTTGTTTACTTTAAGCTTCTTAGGCTTGGCCGTCGAGGAGTCAGAGGTGCGTTCCTCATCAACAGGGCTTGGCTGCGTCGGGGACTGGCCAATGGTCCCATTGGTGAAACTTTCGGTAGTTTCATGTGGCAGGTGTTTCCCAAATGTTTATGAACTTCATCATGAAAGGCACGATGACTGTGTGCGAAGAATGGACCCAGAACCCTGCTGAGCTCTAATGATGTTCGAATAGTTTTAGCTATAAACACCACGCTAGATGCTTCCAGAAACGTGGCGTACGTTGAGCGCTTTCATTACCATGCTCCCATCTGAGACAAAGGCACCTCTCGTCCTCAGCTGAGCCCACGGCCGCACGTCACTGGCAGTCGGTCTTGCAGCGGACACGGTATCGGGACTGTAGGCGGCAGCGCTACCGGTGGCGGTGCTGGAGGCTAGGTGGCCTGAATACACAGCAGCAGCGCTCATCAATAACTGCCCAAACCCGGAAAACACCTGTCAGTTACAGAAGTGGTACCAGGATAACAGCTCAAAACGACAACGAATGCATAGGCGTGCCGTATGGAACAAATGGTTGAGCAGAACGCAGGATAGCTAACAAAGACGCAACCAGGGGGATTCCGGGCTACCCCTCCCCTCCCCTTTCGTTTGGGAGCCTTGCAAAGGATTCTTGGACCCCAGATCGGTACCTAAGTACATGAATAGTATATAAACAGAATAGATCTAAACGCCCCCAACAAAAAAGCCTGGATGAGCATCTAATTTACAAAAAAGTAGTTTCAAAGTTATAATAATAAAAGTACTTCGAAAGTTCTAATCATAAAAATAGTTCAACAGTTCGCCAACAATTGTGTTGCTATGTTTTAAGCTCATGTGACAGCACATGTTTCAAACGTAGTGACCTCTTATGTCAGCCTCAGCCCTGGCCATAGATATATGTGACAGATAGTACGTAGCTAGGGTGAACGCGTGCGCCGAGTTAACTGGGCATTGTAAATGTCCTCGTTACATCCATGATTTAGTTCTGCGATGCAAACAGCTATCGCCCGCGCCTGGGGTTGATTGTGCATTCCATTCCCTTTAGTGCGACAGCATTGTCGGCTTTACAGACTCTGAGCCATAAAGTGCTGCAGCGCGACATGCCCTTTGTGGTCATCGAGCGCGCCGCAGTTCACCGGGTTTCAAAATGCTGATGGAACCATGCGTTGGTTCTAACAGAACGTTGCCACGGCTGAGCTCTGTCGCCGAGCCCGCGAAATCACAGCGATAAAAAGAGCAGAGCTTATGCCAAATGCAAACAACGAAGCTTCATTGCTGCGCTGCGATTTTGACCAGGCGCTTGACTACCTGCAAGATGCATGCGTTCAAAACTGATAGTTGTACCACGGACTCTGCATTCCACGCAGACGACCCAGTCCATCCTCGGAATATTTTATCAATGCTGATTAAGTCGTCTTTTCATGATCGTGATGTATTCCATAATCATTCGAATATCATTCTTACTCTTAAGCGTCGAGCGGCATCACTTCTGCGTCGTCGTAATATTCCACCTACTCTAACCTCTCGCGGTGCATACATTTCCCTCATGTCTTGATGGCAGTCCTCAACATTCAGGCTGCGCCACGTGTGTCGTCACCTGACCGTCCGGGCAGCCTGCAGTGTACGCCTGTCTGAGGTTGGGTCCTCGCTGCCAGGTCACGACCCGTCCCTCTCTCGGCCGCGCCCTGCTCTCACTGCCCACTCGCCATGTGTGGCGGGGATGCCTCCATGATGCGGTGCCGGCTCACCTTCACCGCTGGCACGTCCGCTCCATGATGCGGTGCCGGCTCACCTTCACCGCTGGCACGTCCGTATGCACTCCCGCAGACGGAAAATGTTGAGAAGCAATAGTGTGAGTACATCCCAGAGAAGCCATCCTAAGGCGACTGTGCTGTATTTCACTGAGGGTTTGTGTGCAGCCGACCCACCTACCGGAGAACGCCCCCCCCCCCCCCCTCTCCCGGCTATCCGCATTCCGTGCAGTTTTAGTAGCTATCTAAAGGCAATGTTGGGCCCCTGCACCACACAGAATTGAGCTTGAAATGAGAAACGTGTCTTATCGGCTCACGGAATGGGTACATACATATGGCTAGATGACTACCGTCACTAAATGGTGCACTTTGGAGGTAGCGAGGAGAGGCGGCGAGATTACGCTGCCCGGCGCATTCCGAGGAGCAGCTCAAACTTCTCAAGTCCTCTCTTCGAGTGCTCAGCGTGACAACAAATGAAATGAAGATCCGTTTACTGTTTGTCTGATGCTCGGTTGTTTACGTGATTCTCCAGTCGTTTCCTACCTTTCTGATGTCAACTGCCCATACAGAAAGCAACATTTCCTCGTCAAGTGTTGTCAAGTCGTGCCATATCATGCTGTAAAACCGCAGAAGCCCTGTGAAGAATCCACGTGACTTCGAAATACAACGTCTTCCAGGCTCATTTCCTTTCCTCTTGCTGATATGCTATCTGACACGTACACACATTTACATGTAAAATGTCTCGTAGGTATCTTTATTCTAATCTTAATTCAGATTGCCTATGGATGCAACAGAATGACAAATGTGACCACCTGGGAATTTCGTGCCATTCTGAACATTCTGCCTCCATTTTTCTTTGCGTGCATTCTGCGACGTCTTTTTCATCAGGGTTTTGTGGATAGTGATGTCAAGTATTTCTGCAGGGAATTGTGCATTTCTGCTACTTTGCATCCATAATAAGTTTGTACACATAAAATATACGTATGCAACTCTGTGTGTGTATGTGTGTGTGTATGTGTGTGTGTGTGTGTGTGTGTGTGTGTGTGTGTGTGTGTGTGTGTGTGTGTGTGTGTGTGTGTGTGTGTGTGTGTGTGTGTGTGTGTGTGTGTGTGTGTGTGTGTGTGTGTGTTTGTGTGTACGTGTGAGATTAACATAGAGAAAAAGAGAGGGAGGGAGGGAGTGACAGGGAGAAAGGGATAGAACAGAAAAAGAGAAAAGGAGATGAGGACGTTATGCTCGCTCACGTAACAGACAGGGAAAAGGCCACAGAAATACACGAGACGTGGATTAAAGTTGGGTTGCATAGGAGGAAACGGGTTGAGAATGTATGCAGCTAAATTTGATACGTCCTATGATACCAAGTGGAAAAGGAGCCCTGGACCAACTGGAAGTTATAGACCGTTGTTCCCGCTCTAAATGTTTTAGCCGTTCGCTGGCCGTTGCACATGTGGATCGGTAACGCTCATATTGGGCATTAAAGGAAACACAACTTTGAATGCATAAATACGTCACTGGTAACAAAGTTATTTTTCTTTCAGGAGACAAGTTGTGAAATCATGAGCATGAAGATTTTGTGCCCCTTCCTGTATGCTCTCAACTCGCTAGGAAAAATCGAAATGGAGCACAGTATACAAGGGATGAAAATCTTCACCACACAAACTACTGCAGCCCTCTCAGTTTGAAGCATCATCAAAGGGACAACACGATGGCATATTCGAGTAGTAGAAGGGATTATACTCAACAAGATTATCATCAGCATAACTACAGATCCCGCTGGGTCTACTTACAGAGATACACAATTTATCATAGTCCAATTACGGAGACCCTCAGTTCACTAATGCCGGGAGGCAGAAGCCTCTTCAAATCTCACAATCTGCGACAGAGTCGCGGCCCACTGTAGCCGGCCTGAAGAGACCATCATTTCCCAAAGTCGTTGTACAGAGAACGTTTCTGATCCCTAGTGTCTCACTTCAGACATCTCAGTGACCAGCCCGCTAAGGTCTGGCCTTAAAGATCCCTGGTCGCCACAAAAGTCTCAGCTACACAGTTCTGTAACCCCGCACGGGAGCGGATGCTTTCATCTTCTCTGGTGCCTGGCTAAGTATTCCCTCATCCCCCGTAGCGCTCAGCTTAAGCCCCACTCAGCCAACGGTTTACAGATACAGGTAAATCCCTCAATCCCTCCGTGCTCAGTTGGAGCTCAACTCAGTTTCAATTCATTTCAATCAGCTGAGTTTCGAAACGGACTCTATATTCGTTAGCTGTAGCACCCGTCTACCAGGTCCCTTTGCTGCTATTGTCCGAGTTCCATATCTTCTCAGACCACTGGACACGAAAAAACCTTTCCCTAGTTAATGACCCAACAGAAAAGACCTTCAATGACGAATGTTAACTTTATATTCCAATGGTGGTGTGGTCGTTCACACACCTGCCACACATATTCACCCATGGCGTCAAACTCCCCGCTCCACCCAGCACCCGGCTATGAACCCAGCCACCTGTTCGGAGGTGCTGCTGCTCCGGGTCCCGGCATCAGCTCCTGCCAGCTTCCAGCCCCTGGTGCCGGCTGGGGCCCCCGGAGCCCCGGTGGCCGGGGCGGTGGCGGTCAGGGATGGCCTGATCGGCCGCGGCGCCGGCGTGGGTCGCCCGGAGGCCGCGCCAGCTGGCCGACGTCCGAGCCGCCCCGTGACTCGCACGAGATCACCCGAGTCGGGCGGCACGCAACGCGCGGTCAGCCACACCGGCGGCGGTGGGGTGAAAGCCGGCGACACGTCCCGCAAGAGGCGAGTCTTCACGGTGACCTGACGGGGTCTGGTCACGGGCGGTGTGCCGGCCAGCGTACTTACGCGGAGTCGGCGCCGAGGACGCGTCCAGAGCCAGCCGTGAGCAGGAGGAGGGCGGCCGTCGCCAGCCGCCAGCAGCGCCGAGCCGACATCGCGCCGTCTCTCTACATGCCGGGCCGGCCGGGTCGCGCCGACTGCTGCCACCGGCCGGTCGATAGGCGCCGGCCGCGCGCCGCCGGCCGGCGCGCACGCGCTCGCCTATCGACGCCCGGACGGCCCCCCCGCGGGGCAACTCTCCCCAGGTGTGCCTCCCCCGGCCCCCGGGCGAGGCGTCAGGTGCCGCCCCCGGCGGATGACGCCGGGGTGATAGGCGAGCGGCGAGAGGCGAGCGGCGCGCCGGTGGCCGGCGCCGATGGCCGGCGGCACGCGAGACGTCAGGCGGCGCCAGAGCCGGTCTGATCCGGCCGGCTTAACGCCGCTGAGGCGCGGCCACTCGCACGGAAGCCCGCCGCTTCCGGTGCGCCGGCCGCCGGGACAATGGCACCCCGCGGCGCCGCGCCGCGCGCCGCGGGCGCATTGTCCGCCGCGCGAGCGGCCACCGAGAGGATGTCGGCGCTTGGGGCAGCCGGCGCGCGCCGCGCCGCTGCTCTCATGGCCGCCGCCGCCCGCGCCCGGTCCGGCCAGCCACGAATGTCGCCATCTTATCATCAGATTGCTGCGAGTCTGGCGGAATGGTAGCTGGCGTGCTCGGCTCGGTTTCGGGAGTGTTCGGGTGTTGCAGACGTGTCCTGACGTTTCTCTGCGCAAAGAGGCGCAGTCGGTGCCTCCTGACGGTTCGATAGCGGCCGAGGTAACATTCTGAGCTTCGAAATGAGGAGGGGTGCGCTGTTTTACACGTGAACGTAGAAAGGCAAACTCCCCTGGGCTCTACCCTGCCCATGATCATGCACCAAAGCATCTGGGTGCGCTTCTCTATGATGACAGCGCACAATTAATCTTGTTGATGACACAATTAACCAACACAATTAATCACAATTGCTCATGTTTAGCCAACCCAATAGCTAACAACGGCCGGGCTAGTCCCATGACGTGAACCAAATATCGAGGCGAATAATATGGCGAGCGCAAGTCTATTAGCAGAAATAGCAACGGTCGCCAGGTCCAGATCGATGCGTCGCAAACATTGCTCACAGAGTGGCATAGACGAGGGAGCCTTGTTAAGGCTGGTGTCAAACAAGTCAAGTCTGGGCTGGACACATCTGGCTTGAGCAAACAAGGCACTCCTCAAATCGATTTTCTCAAATCGCATCGCAGCCACTTGCTTTGAGATTTTGGAAAAGGTGGCCAAAACAATGCAAGCATTTTGCCCGATACTCTCGTGTTCTGAAGGTATAACGCTGTAGTGGTTCAAAGTATGATGAGACCTTTCGTTTAGAATATTTATCGTGCGCTCCCAGGACCCAAAGATCTCACACCAACGCGGGGCACAGAAGTTTTTAACCGTTATGGCTGGGTTTTCAATAGTTTCATCCCTCCACCTTCCACAATCTCATCCATCACTCACGAGCGGGAGCTCCGAGAACCGCGAACCGAAAAAGTGTCTTTGGGACGGTAGGTCACCAGCTGTGCAATGCATCAGTGCTTGATCAGCAGGACCGGCTGGGCCTTATCGGCGGCACGGTCAGCAAAGCACCGTGCTCGCAGCGGCCCGGCCCTCCCCGCCACCGCCGAGCGAGCCGACTAGCTGGCGAGCGAGCCTCCTCTGAAGCTCTGGTGCCAACAGCTGCATGACCCAAGTCCGCAGTGGCCCGACCTTTAAAGCTCAAGTGCTAACGGCCGCATGACCCAAGTGCGCAGCGGCCCGACCTTCAAAGCTCTAGTGCTGACAGCCGCATGACCCAAGTGCGCAGCGGCCCGACCTTCAAAGCTCTAGTGCTAACAGCCGCATGACCCAAGTGCGCAGCTGCCCAGCCTTTAAAGTTCTAGTGCTAACAGCCGCATGACCCAAGTGCGCAGCGGCCCGACCTTCAAAGCTCTAGTGCTGACACCCGCATGACCCAAGTGCGCAGCGGCCCGACCCTTAAAGCTCTAGTGCTGACAGCTGCATGACCCAAGTGCGCAGCGGCCCGACCTTCAAAGCTCTAGTGCTGACAGCTGCATGACCCAAGTGCGCAGCGGCCCGACCTTCAAAGCTCTAGTGCTGACAGCCGCTTGACCCAAGTGCGCAGCGGCCCGACCCTTAAAGCTCTAGTGCTGACAGCTGCATGACCCAGGTGCGCAGCGGCCCGACCTTCAAAGCTCTAGTGCTGACAGCTGCATGACCTGAGTCCGCAGCGGCCCGACCCTCCCCAGTACTGCGGAGCGAGCCGGGCAGCTGGCTAGTAAGTCTCCTCTGGACCTCTAGTGCTAACAGCTGCATGACCCAAGTCCGCAGCGGCGACGTTCCGCTACACGTGCACGACTGGGAAATGGGTCACGCGCCATGTGTGGGCATAGCTGATGGTTCCGGGGACGGCTGGAACGCACCACAAACCCACCTTCAGGCCTGCTCAGGCAGGACCGTACTTTGCTCTGAGGTGATCGGGGAACGAACATGTGGACTCTGTTTTGTGTCGTTTGCTGGTAGTGATTGTAATGGATCTTGGAACGGGCCAGAACCTGCCAGGTTCGTGTAACGCTGACATCTGGCCTTCTGAGAGCGCATACAATAACCATCCCCTTAATAGCGTGGTGTCCTCTCGCCTTGTTTTTTAAGAACCCATCTTTGCTGTGGTCTTCTTCGTCGGCCAAGAATGTCCCAGCGCCAGCTCTTTTTTTAGGTGTGGGAACAGAATAATGCAAATAAAAGCGGCTGGAAGGATATGATCTGGACCATCCAAAGCTGGTCCTCAAAATTTAACCATCCTGCGAAATTGTGAAGTCATGTCATCACTTTGCAGAGAAAGTATATACCATACATGGAAACTATAAACTATGCATGCTTGCACCGTAGAGCTCAAGCGCCCTTGACCCTGGACAATTCAAGACTCGCAGCCGGCGGATCTGTTGAGCGGAGCAAGCGCCATTACAAACACGCGTTGGCTTACGACCGGACGACGAATAACATCTAGCGTACATCTCGTCTCCACTCTCCATGGTAGTGATCTCGCTCGTCCACGTCAGCCGCCCGACAGCAGTGATGGACTGCAGACACGTGGCGTCGATCCCGACGATCAACACCGCCCTCAACACGATGCGATCCCCCCCCCCCCCTACCACCAACAGTTCTATTCTGTTCACCCCCGACGGGCAGTACGAGCCACACGGCGCCTAGCGTTTTTCTGTAGAACGCTTGGAAAATGTGTACCCAATGTCGACAGGTGTAACTTGCTCCGCGTTCAGGCAGGCAGAAAAAGTGCAGTCGTAGCATTGCTTTCTGGTAGACTGCGTGCTCCATCCGCATCTTGTCCAACAGCTCCAACAGTTTGTGCCGACTGAGCAATGGAGCCTAGTTTCTAGCCGCCGCCCAGCACATGCCCGTTGATGCAACTGGAGACGTCTTTCCCTGGCACGGAATTACTTATTAGGTGATACTACTGGTTAAGTGCATGGAAATAAAAAAAGGGAGTGAAAAGACACGATCTCGACCATTCTAGTGTAGCTCATAAAATAAAGTAATCTTGCATGGAGCCTTTCCCTTCTGACAGCGCACAGGCTGGCACCATTGGTAGCAGTATCACAGATACCTGTGCACTGGTGCGTGCTGGATTCGGCGGTCACAGGTAGATCCTATCTATCATTCGAATTATATTTCAAAGGAAATATCACATTTAAAGAAACTGAAGCAAGCATCGGATCTTATGAAATAAGATCACTAATCTGATGAAATAAGCTCACTATCGGCATACTTTTGAGTGAAAAGGACAAAAGAAAGGCTAGACAACACAATTTTTGTATTTAGTAAATGTACTCCTTATTACGTCATTCAATGACTACGTCATGGAACGTTTGTATGACAGCGCTCGCTCCTATGTCCCGAGAGGTAACCCACGGCGGTGTTGGATGTGTGCTGAACCAAACATCGTTGGGTGCTCGTGACTTGACCCTTTCTCGTGCTGTTCTTGCATATTCATCCGGGAGTTTTGGGTGCTTACTGGCATTCACATACTCGGTTATAACACTTTTCCTAAGTTATTCAAATACAAGTTATTAAGTTATTATTCAAGGTAAGTTAAGTTATTCATCTTGCATCCCCGCGACGCGGTGCTTGTCCGGGGCAGGCTGCATGTGTCAGCCACAAGTGGGCCAAAAGCCCCATGGGAAGGGTACCCCCACCGGGTACCTAGCGCACGTGCGCGAGTTAAAGCTCGGCGGTTGGCCTCCCAGGCGCATGCAGGTCTGCCCCATTGTTAACTATTTCCCTTCATCCCATAGCCCTTAAATAATCATTTCTGGTCGAAAAGGATCTAATTCAAAACTAAAAACCATCGTGTGAGAATCTTGCATAGCTTGCACAATACGTGTCGAGAACCAATCGATCCCCATGATGTCCGAAAATCGTGCTCACGAACGCCGTGTTTGAATAACTCAACAACTATATTTGACAAGTGGAATGGCATAATTTGAATGGCGTTTCTGTGCCGTCATGGATACTTGGGGAGCCTTAAAAAAGCCTGCACGACATAGTCTGCGCATCTTCGCGGGTGTGTAGCTGAGAAACTAGAAGGTTTTAGGTCAGGGCTGTGAGCTGCACTGAATGATCTTCAAGATGGCGGCTTCAGTTCAAGACCCCATACCAAAGTGGAACACTCCCTTCAAGCTATTGCAGACGCCGGTTACAGTCAGAAACGTAGCTTTTGAGCAAAGGTTGGTTGTTTTGCAAACACTTTGAAATGCGTTAATGACGCATCTGCTTTGAATTCGGACGGCGTATTCTCCGACCAGAACTCCTCTCCTCACAGCATATCGCGTTGTTTATAATGGCATTTATCCCCGGGTCCAGAGCACAGCCCACGCTGCTATGCATAATGTTGAGGAGCCAGCTGTGATAGGCAGAATCATTATCTCCCCCGTGCCAGGCCTTAATGCTATTAAACAATAGCGCTGTAATAGATCGCACAGAGCCCAGACACCCCGGTTGCGATGCTGATGTGATTATGCGGTATATGGCCACATCTGACAGCCGCTCATAAATAACTCGTTGCTAGATCCATGTCACTCTGTGACCTGCTCCTCGCTGCTGCATCACGACCAGTCCTATCAGCTGTCCGTCCTACTACGTCAGCAAGCGCCGGCTTCCCCGTCTCATCCGCGTTGTTCTGCGCCTTTATAGCCCTCTTCGACTCGGCCGTCGGTCTGAATTAGCGCCTAGCTGGCCGATGTAGCCAGCACCACACACGCGTCACTGCCGGTCCAAGTCGCCTCTCATGTAAGCAATGACTAAGTGGGATCCCCAGCGCCGGTGTGACCGCCTGGACCGCCGCGCCGCGGACCACGCCGGCCCGCCGCCGCCGATGCCGGCCCGCCGCCGCCGATGCCGGGTCGCGTCGCTGTTGACGGGCGGTGCGAGAGGTCGGAGCCAGATGCGGGCGGCTCGGCGCGCGGCTGAATGGATCAGGCGTTGCGCTGATACCGGCCACAATGAGTCCGCTTCTCCGAAGGCGGACGCCGGCTCGCCGCGCGTCGATAACAGGCGCTGGTCGCCGCGCGACGGGGCGCTGGTGGCCGCGGCCTGGCGCGGCCGACGGCGCCGTGCGGAGGGGGCAGTTGGTCACGAGCGACGCGACGAGGGAATCCGCGGCCCGGTGCGAACCTTCCGCTGTGAGCCGCCCACACTGCGCCGCGCTCGTCCGGCGGAGCGTGGCGCAGGCCGCTCTGGCACCGAGTTCGCCCTGCGGCTGCGGCGTTTGTGGCGCGCTCGTCGTGATGATGTTTTGCTGCCAGATGAGATGTGACAGCGCGAAAGTGTCTGTTTCCGGTTGTTCGGACCGGTGGGGCGGGAGGCCGCGCTCGATGCTAACCGCTGGCCCTGACCGAGGTTTGGTCCTCTGGATGAACTCAGGGATTCAGGGACTAGGGTCAGGGTGCCCGACACGCACGAGCAGTGGCTCGGAGACAGATCAGCCGACTCAAGAGACGTTTCAGGGTCAGATCGGCACACGCAGCCCGTGTGTCAGAAGAGGATCGGATGACGTGGGGGTGGTCAAGTGCGTCAGGTGGTGGGCCAAACGCAGTGGTTGGTTAAAGTTGGGTGCTGCCGCGACCATACACCATGACTGACTTGCGTCAGGTGGTGGGTCATATGCCGTGCTTGGTTAAAGTTGGGTGGTGCCGCGCCCATACATCATGATTGAGTTGCGTCAGGTAATGCTATGGCCATATAATATGATTCAGTTGTCATTGCGGTTAACATGCTCCACGACGGCGATCCCACATGTTATCACTAGTGGGTGAATCGGTGCCATTGCGCAGTTTGCGCTCACTCCCATGGCACCATTGAATGTAATGTTTCACGTTACTTCACTTCATCAGTTAACTTCAGCAATTTGATCTTCTTTACTTGTAACATCGTGCTTTTGCGTATATGCAGAATTGTATTGCTGTATGTATAGCATTGTTACTTGTAATATAGTATTGAAATCATGTGCAGTTGGCACATTCGCAATTTTGGACCATCTGGCAAGCACGCATGAGGTCGTACATGCATAAAAGTTTCAGTCCTCCTGCCTTCACAGTCCCAAATTACTAGGCGACATTTTTAGCTACGCTGCCATCAGCAACATGACGGTGGTGTCTAATTTCTTATGCACCAGGGGTGAATGAATGTTCATAAATGTTAAATGATATGCAGGGACTATGTTTGCGTGCGGTTGTAGGTCACTGAACGAAAAAAAAAACATGTCGTAAGTTGGAGGTACACGTCGCTTTCCTTACGTTCGGCGTACAGAAAAAAACGTGATGGTACTCGTGGGGTAAGTTAACGTCCTTCACTTCTGAAACTTTCCCTGAGCCTGCAGCAAAAACATTTCCGCAGATTTTTACAAAATCGAAAAAAGATGCCGGCGTTAAACCTATGAAAACAAAAATTATTGAAAGAGATCGGGTTCATACAACGTTCTGCTTACTTCCCGCACTGGACAACGGTAGCATTTGCATTTTGCACTTTTTTTGCTACGCTTCTTTCTGCTATACGACCAAAGGCATTATCTTAGCGGAAAGCGTAGCATTTGAGCATTGCGGATTTTTCTCAGCTGCAGCGCGTCTATTTTTCTGAGTGGCTTAGCGTTGTTCCCGTGTACCGGCCTCGCTGGTGACGTCATACCCAAAGCAAACCGGAAAAGAAATTAGCCAACATCGGAATCTGCCTCTAGCCTCCAATTCGATCTCTGGGTTGCAAATAAGCAAAGTCGGGGACTAAAGTGATTGAAAACATATTGCGAATTAGACTGTGCATACCTCTCAGTGCAATACAAAGACAATGCACCCAACATACGCTGGAATCAGTTCAGCAACGCATGCAAAGGTCAAGAATCCCTAAACAAATGACCCTCAAAAAATAATTCAGAGCCAAGATATCAATGATGTGGGATTTCAAAATGGAGTGCCTAAAACACCAATAACGTTGGAACGGGCAGCAGGGCATTGTCCGCCTTACATTTATCATGAAATCATGGTAATTGTAATGGAAATCATGAAAATGTAATGTAATGGAGATCATGCTGAATATGAACGTTTCAAATGTTTCGGTCAGAAAAACGCCATTGTGCCCGCATGATTCCAACTGAACACTCCATGTTCTCGGCTTTCTCACACGGAACGAAATTTCTGAAACTGAGTGATACGCGGCGGATGCGAGCATGCAAAGTGGGCTCCGCCGGGCAACGCGGAGCTAGCCCGCTTAGCTCGCGAGCTCCAATCGTCATAACTTATGCCAGCGGCGCCAGTTGCGGCGCGTCCGTCGTAATTGATACAGTGATGTCGGGCTGTCCGTCAACGACGCGTCCCGAGGGCTCGACGGCCGCGGCCGCGTCTGCTGATCAATAGTGCGCCGGTTTAATTCGCGGGCCGAACGCAGCCATCCGCGGCCGCAGCTCTGATTGGCCGGCCTCCCATGCCGCGCTCGGACCGGCGCGGCGGCCGCCGCCGCCGCCGCCGCCGTCGCCGTGCCCGGTAAATCTGCACTGCGACACTCTCAATAGCGGGATAAATGGGCCGCTGCAGATCGCCGCCATCTTGATTTAGTGTCCAGTTAGGCATGCACCGAGCGAGGGACGGCACTGCGTCGCCGTCGCCGGCCTTTTTAGCGCGGCGCGCCTGAATGGCCGCCGCTAACAGTCCGTGCCATTATCGCCGCGAGCGCCGCGCCTCGGCAGAAACGACGGCTCGGCGGCCGATGCGGCCAGCGACGTCCGCCGAACCGACCGCTCCGCACCATTTGGGCTCACAGCAGAAACGATTACTGCAGGGGGAGGGGGCAGATGGGCTCAGCGTTCTCAGGCCAGATTTCAAAATTACTTTCCTGGTGTAATTCTGAAAAGGTCATGGCCGTCCCACTTCGGACCGCCTCTGCAGCGAACTTGGCCGGCGAGCGGTCGCCATTCTTAATGGTCTCGTCCACCGTTCGCGTCAGACACTCGCCTGTCCAACTTCCTGCCATGAAGGCGCGGCCCGGGGCCCGTCGAGGAGGCCCACTGCCTTTGGAGGGCGCCCTAGTGCCGGCGCGCGGATACTGGGGCCGGCCCGTCACGCCCCGGCAACCGCGAAGGCCCCGCCAGGGGACCAGCATTACCTTTTCAGTGGCCCATTTGCATACTTCAGGGCGTGATTAAATGATGCGTAGCACAAACAAGTTTAGTGAGTCGTGCTTAATGCCTGCAGGCCCGACCGATCTGAGCACGGGTGGCTGACTTTATTTAGGCGCTGCGGCCGGGGGGCGGCAAGAACAGTGGCGGCGAGCGGCAGGAGCGGTGGCGGCGGGCGACGCCGGCTCACTCCGTCCCGAATGAGGAGTTTTCCCAGGCTGAGAAGCTGTCCTGATGAGCCACCCCCGGCTGAGGAACCCAGCTGTGGAGCTATCCTCGGCAGAGCGACCCTCCCGGATGAGGACGCTCTGGTCAAGAAACCTTTCCTGATACCTTTCCCTACCCTCAAGAAACCTTTCTGATAAAGTCATGTTAGAGGATCCATACCCGACTGTGGGACCCTGCTCGCAACAGGATTCCTCCCCAATTAATGTCCTCTCCCAAGCAGAGTAGGCCTCCCCGGCCTAGGAGGTGTTCGTGACGAAGGTCCCCTCCAGCAAAGCAGGCACCCAAGCAGGAGCACTCCCACATGGTAGAGGAGACCTCCCTGAAAGAGCGACCCCTCCTGCAGAGAAATCTTACCCCATAGGGAGGCCCAGCCTGGCAGGAGAGCCGTCTCCGGCGCCGAATTCGCCTGCAGAGAGCCTCTCTCAGACCTGACGGCTTTCCCGGCAGCCCACTGCAGGCCGATGCCGCAGGCTCGGCTGTTGCGCTGGCGTTTGATTATGAACGGACATCCGCAGTGGCGCGGTGACGACGTGGAGTCCACGTCCCCGGCTGGCGCGGCCCCGGGAACGAGCGAGGCCGGCACGTGTGCCGGGAGAGAGCTGTCAAGTGGCGTTCTACGGCGGGGCGGTGTCCCCCGCCCTCAGCGGCGAGAGCGTCCGGAGACTGAGGCATCTGCATTGGGACGTTCTTAGGGGCGAATCCGTCCGCATCTGTTTGATAGCTGTTGTCTGCTTGTTGGCGTATGTTTGTATTGCTGATCTTTTCGTTTTGCCACGATGCAGTTTGTAGCCAGTTGCCAATAATGCATTTCATATAGTATCGCTTTGGAACTCTTTGAAATGAAACCTTTTGCCGCTTGCGATTTGGTGGCAGTGAGCCTCAGTACTTCTGCATGTTCTCGATGAGGTGGTTGTAGACGAGCTTGTCTCCGTCGATGGCCCACAGGTAGTCCAGGTGATTGAAGGAGGACAGCGGAACGCGGTACTTCTCCACGATGTTCGGAAGTCTCTCGGCCAGCCAGGACACGTCCTGCCAGAAGGCTACGGTAAGTGTCACAGACCAACAGAGACGAGATGCAAAGACAGCAGGCTTGCTATGTCCCTTAAACCTGCCTCCTCTTTATGTTCAAGAGCTTTCCGCCTGTGCATGAATTTGACCATATCATCCCTGCGTTCCTTACTGCCTCTCTGAAATGCGTTCTCGTGGCGTCTGGGAGAGGGTATAAGCCCCTATTATCTCTTAGAGAGGACTTATAAAACCCAAAGGCGCCTACGCGAAGAGAGAACATGACCTTTCTTGTTTGCTTGGATACCTTAGCTTTAAATTTTATGCAGTGACATTAGGTCGCCAAAGATCGGCCCGATATCATTAATCATGTGGTGTAATATCAAACACGCGCGCCCGCCTCTCAACAAGACAGGTTAGAATCTAAGAAAAATCGGGGCTAATTTATAGAAAACAGATCATCGATCTCCATATCTGCCTGAAGGTGATAACAGAAACCGGCTCATCGACACCTATATTGAAACAATGGTAAAAGCCTGGCGCATATTTTCCGACCTGACCGTTTTAGCAGAATATCTTGAGAAACTGTAAACGGCACAGTCAGCTGTAGTTCCTTTCGTCTGCCGCGTCTGCAGCTGAGTAAAAGGCCCGCACGGTAGCAGCTTTGGCAGTCATTAATGACAGAACACTTTCCGCAATGTATGTGGTGATTACGATGCGCCTCTTATCTCCGTCATCTGATTATGTTAGCCATAACCTGGCAAAAGGCTTTTGTCTATTTTCCTTGACCTGACTGACCCCAACACAACTAAGCTCGTACGAATGGACTGCTTTCTTAAGCTAAAACATCGCTCTTCCACCTAGTTGTTCCGACATGGAGCCATGCATGCAAGGAAAGAGGCGGTCATCTGCAGTCGGGTCGCGTTGAGGGAAAGAATAAAAGGATGGCACTGGACTTCACATTATGTAGCGATGGCTTGTACACGCTTCCTAGGATCGTAACCCGGCTGGCAGCCATGTCTGTGTTTCTCCTCCTACCGCCGCCCGCACCTAAGGACGCCTGGTCGCCCAAGGACTTCCCAACTCGTGTGTCGCTATCTCATTTTCAGGGCACTAATACGTTTCGGACTTGGGGGCCTCCGATAATTACAGCTTACGGTAATTACTAATTACTGGGTGAGCATGGCTAATTACACACAGAGAATCTTGGCAGTGTGGTGTATCCAGGGATTTCAGGAGTAATACAGTGTCGGATTGTTCGTTGGCAGGACTGCCTGGGGATGGATGTACCCCGGCTCGATCGCAGAATTAGCCGGGCCGGTGCGTTCGACCTTTGACCTGGAAACTGGCTCGGAACTCCAGTGGGATTCCAAGAGAAATGTCCTACTCAACGCAGACTGAGGGAGCACGCCGTTGCTGTTGGAATCGTGTCACGGTCGGTTTATCAATATCTGCACTCACATTCGCGCACGTTTTGATAGCCTAGAGTGGATATTTTTTGTTTTTTGAGTCAAGCTTTGCATTACGTCCTGTAGGCAATTATCATCACTGCGTAACGACTGCGTAGACATGGTACATACCGGTGTGACATGGTGCAACTTAGCGACATGAAAGATCGCACAAAAACGCCATCCTTAATGAGCGTTGAATTTGAACCAGGGCACACCATTTAAATTTCAAAAGGGATAAACAGCTTTGTAAAGACCTACCAGCAGTACATCTACCGATATTAGTTTGTCTATGCAGACCTGTGCATGCCGTTATTGAAACTAAGATCAGTAGTGTATCTACCGACACCAGGCTCGATGAGGCATGCAGCCGAAATATCAAGATATCGATACATCTCTCCATTCTCCTGGTTATTGTACGGGGAGTAAGGCTGTTAGTGCTGTCTGATCAAAAGTTAAGAAAATTCACGGATCTACCTTCCAACAGATCTTCATATTCGGTAACGATTCACCGCTCTTAATGTTTAACCATAACGAAATACTTATTGATCAAGGTCATGCCGGTCACCTTTCATGTTCATACGATCGATAGCGGACGCCCGTAGTGGAATAGCTGTTCTAAATGTCTTTACAGCACTAATTTGCTGTGTTTTCATCACACCGCGTGATAATGGCGTGATTCTCTAAAGTAATACTATCAGGTCATGCAGGTCAAGCTAGGCGAAATGTTATAAGGTAAAATATCATCCCGGAGTGTTATTTTACCTTTCATGACGGGGTTTTATATACCCCAGGCCACGTTAGTCGAGTTAACGACATACGTTGGCATACGACATACATACGACATAACTTACTTACTTACTACATACTTTGGCATGCTTACGACATACTTTGGCACGCGCCGTCCAGCGTCGTTTGGGTTATTGCCAAACCACGCTTTGTTCTTGAGGAAACGGCACATGCACTCAGGGCTTGACCGTATGGTCTGACATGTCATGCTACAGGTCACATCCGGTCGTGAGGTCCCTTTCAGAAATTTCATTTTCAAGAAGGCCTACGCTCGGGAGGCCTACGTCCATACAGCTTGCATTCCGAAGTCATTCATGCTTTCAAGAGACCCGCATTCAATGAGTTTACTCTGCTCTTCTTCTGTGTTCAGAAGGCCTCTTCCCAAAAACTATGTGCTCAGAGTGCCCACCTGCGTAAAGATTACATCTAGGAGACCTACTTCCTAAGCCCCCATGTTCAGAAGGCCTTCTTGCACGAAGTTTATCAGGTCAGAAATTGGAGGAGACGTCGTTTTTTAAGGCGTTTCTTTCCAAGCTGCGCCGATGGGCGTAATGTCAAAAATTAGAGAAACCTGGGGAGGGTGCGTCAGCACCATTCCCCGCGTGGTGAGACCGATGCAAGTAATCTGTCAGAGCATCGGCTTCTGAAATGAATTCTGCTGGACACAAGGCTCTTTCAAGAAGGTCTGATGAACACAGGATCTCTGCTAGAAGGCCTCCTGAACACAAGTGCTGTACAGACGGTCGCCAAACTATTGCCGGCGACACAGATGGCACCACCGCCTACGCCGAGAGCATCCGAGTCATCACGAACCAGGTCAGCTTCATAAAAAGAGGCATCAATTTGGACACATGTAGATTGTAAACTGTAAGCATGACCCGGCAGTCATGCTACTATGGCGTGCCATCTGGTCGTTAATTGCCAGAATATTTAATGAATGGTACGAAGCGGGCGGTGGCCGCACCCACCTGCATGCGGGCCGGCATTTAGTAACGTCAAGAACTGCGTCCTCGTTTCATTCAGCTGACTCGTCGCCCGGGAGCCACAAACGGGGTCCAGATTTGTCTGCACACAGATGCTGTCCTCGGAGGTTGGATGTTGCACACATTTTCGCGACACTGGGCTGCGGTGGCGCGGGATGCTGATGCCATGTCTGATGCTGATACAACTTTGCAACATTTAACGCCGTAACTCCTACAGTGGGTGCATTATTGGATGCAGTTTTACTTAACATTTTATGCATCTCAAACTACCTATAACTCAATAAGAACAGTATAAGTGTATCCCAATATTTTCCGCGAGCATGATGCAACAGACGGGGTTGCTATGGAGACTATTTAGGTCGACCAATAGAGAAGCATTATTTGTTGTTTTTCAATCCATCCTATTGGTAACTCATGCTCGTCTGACCGCAGCCGGGCAGCTTTCGTGCGATAGAATAGCATAAAATCAAGAGCCCTATGGTTTGGTCGTAATTCAAAGATTGTTGTGCATCCTTGACCCGTATTCGCTGGCGCTTACGCAGTAGATGTGCTTCACTTGGTCGTTTAGACAGGGCACATAGCTGCACGCTATTTTAGGGGTGGGATATGTGCAGCCGAAATCAACTAAAGAAAAATAAAGCTCAGCCATCGGTCCATTGACCGACGCAAATCATTCATATATTGGCTCGGAGCGTAATGACCGAGTGGTTAGTGTGTTGAACTCCCACGTGGAGATCCCGGGTTCGAATCCAGGGTGCGACACGGCCCACGAGCGCTAACGTGGCCAATGCAGCCGCTGGCGCTCGATAAAACGGGTGTGACGACGTGCGTCGCGTTCTCTTAAAAAAGAAAATAGATTGGCTCACTACAGCCCAGCGGAAATAATATCATTAAAAGATCAATGGTGTATGGTGCAGGTAGGATCATCCGAACCATTGATCATGCGCACGTTTATTCTTGTAAGCCTAGTCCAGAGAGCTTTACCTCCAACTAACAAGCAGAGCTGCGACGCTCGACAGGCATCAGTAAAAAGGCTATGGAAACCCACGAGAACTGAGCATGCTCGGGAAGTGGCAAACGAAGTTGGCGCAAAGGTCAGGTCAGGTGATGTGGCTTTGGAGGACCTGACGCCCGGCAACAGCTGGCATAAGGTGAGTTGTATTTCACTGGAGGTTCATTCGTGGCGTCAGTTAACTGGCTGCTGGTGGCAGGGATTCTTAGGAGTTCCTTCTGGCGCCCAGCTCGCAGAAGGAGGCTAAGCGGGGATGCAGTCATCACCTGTTGTCTATGTAGTCGGGTTCAGCGGAAGAGGCGCCAGATGGTAATTACGAGAAGCTGTCAATGGTGGCTATGAGGCTTGCCCTGAATGCTGCGATGACGGATCAAGGGTTATGGCTGGGGTATTTCGGTGCCACTTCACTCAGCTCGAAGATCCGCCGAAGCGAGAGTTCTTGAAGAGCCTGCTAGATGATGGTTTACGGCAGGTTTGAAGGCCTTTTTGATGGTTGTCGGCCTGTTTGCCGCATTTAGCGGTAGGTAGCCCTGCCCTGATAGAGCTGGCCATGACCTGCCCCGTTCCAGAGCTCAGATTATAACCTTCCCCTCAGCTCACGGCCCAGAACAGAGCACCACCACCCGGCGCACCAGCCCGGCGTCTTCCTGTCGACCGGCGGCCAGGTCAGGCCATTCGCCTTCACGCTGGAGCTTCAGCGAAGCCTCCTCCCCACTCCGCGGCCGGGACGAGCAGATCCGCGCCCGCTTGCCACCAGAGCGTCCCCGCCGCAGTGGCCCTCTCACCTGGGGGTCAGATGATCCCGCCTGCCACCAGAGCGTCCCCGCCGCGGTGGCCCTCTCACCTGGGGGTCAGATGATCCCGCCTGCCACCTGAGCGTCCCCGCCGCGGTGGCCCCCTCACCTGGGGGTCAGATGATCCCGCCTGCCACCTGAGCGTCCCCGCCGCGGTGGCCCCCTCACCTGGGGGTCAGCCAGCAGGTCGTTGTCGGCCCAGATGAGCGCTACCGGACACGTCACCCGGTCCAGGGTGTACTCCGGCGGCGTGCGCTGCCCGTACCGCTGCATGTTCTCCTCCGAACCCCAGTCGAAGTGCGAGAACTTCTCTGAAACCCCGGACGTCGAGTCGGCACGGCCCCGGGCTTCGCCGCCGGTGGAGGGAGCATGTCGGCGCTTGTCTGGGCAGAGGCGGGACGAAAGGGCACCGCTGTCGCCGATTAACCGCCCTGGATTATTCATCGACGCCTGTTGCTGGGCGTGTCATTAACGTCGCCAACTCACGCGCCGGTTCTCACGGCGGTGTTGGTGAGCTGCACGACAGCGGCCGGATACGCGAGCTACACTGAAGTCAGAAGTAAGGAACCGCGCCAGATATGCAAACCAAAAACGGCCGACCGACCTCTGGGGACCGGTACTCCATCGTCGTCATGTGTTAGAGTGCCTGCACTGCGTGGACACGAAGGAAACTGCGGTCAGCGTGTCATAGCACGTCACAGAAGAGTGAACTGCAGTACCCTACGATTGTTTAGCATGTGGTACCCCCCAAAAGTTGTATTCAAGTGATTTCCTGGCGCGTTTACGTCACAAAATAGCGCTACCGGGCGACGAATTGGTGCCTTATGGCTGGCTGCTCTTGCCAGGGCCTTGGTGCAGAAAGCCTGAGCCTGAGCCTGCAGCTCACAATAGCCCTTCCTCTGGCAACTCACGCCGACCCGACCCGACCCGACCCATCGCCTTTCCTCTCAAACTTCTTTTGATAATATGACATTGGCGAACGTTAGTAAGAGGACGCATTGTCAGGCCCTTCTCCAAGTGCCGTTAGATATTTTTTAAAACAGTTGTAGGTCTGCGTCATTCTAAAACCGGTGCCATGGAGACTGCACCAGCTTACAGTGTCTGGCAGCAGGTGGGGGGGGGGGGGGGGGGGGGCACTAAGCCCCAAGCCACGTTTCGAGTCTCTCCTGAACAAAGATGGGCATCTATCGAGTCCTGCGGCGCCTGCAGTTGTCTGCGCAGCGCTCCACGCAAAAAACGACCTCAACATCCCACGATAGACTCTGCCGCAAGACGCCACCGCTAGCTCACCCCTCCAGATGGGACTCGGGCTGAGTTGTTTTGCAGCGCTCAATCCCCCATAAACTGGAGCAATGCAGCAAAGCGCGAGGATGACCTTTATTTGTGTTGGCAGTTATGCCAGCAGGGGGCTGCGCGCTCCACCGAACTATCAAGCGCTGCCGTTATAACGACAGCGCCCAGTCACGTTATAAATCCACAGCGGGTGTTTGGATTGCGTGAAATTAGAAACAGAAACTATCGAATAGGAGTACGTACATATGTAGGAGTATGTACATATGACAGCTGGTACGCACACATGACATAAGAAAGCCCTAAGCCCCCCCCCCCCCCCCCCCCCCCCGTCTCCCGCATCGCCGTCGATGACTGCCGTCCCTGTGATACATTCTTTAGCATAGCAGTACCATTTGAAAACGAAGGGCGGACATGGATAGGTATTAAGGAAATTGAATAGGTATTAACTACATAGACGGGTCATAAGCAAGCTTCATTCACCACGTGGGACCGTTTCCACATGAGGCTTGCCATTGGTGGGGAGGTCTGCAGCTTCACCGTCTTGGTAGGTCCGAAAGCTGTCCGTTACGCTCCCAGCTTGGTCTGCCTCGGTTGCCGGTACTGCAGACGCGCGCTGATAGCAATATCAAAGCCAGTAAAGCAATCAAGGCGCGACATTAAATCAATAAACAAAAAAAACATTTAGACCAAACGTGCAAACACTGTGCTAGGTAAAAGCTTTTCGGTGGGGTTGATGAGCTTCAATATGGCATGCATACCCAGAAGTCTCACAGTTCTCAAGCACATAAGCACCATAAGCTCACTCGCATTTCCATAAAACACGTTATCACAGTAACGCAACATCCAGGATGTGGTCCTTCAATTGCATGCCAACACATGCTCTGGCATAGCGACAACCTGTCACATTCACCAAGTTGTGATATGCCAAAACACAACTAATATTTTGTTTGGGATCAGACGGATCGCCCACCAAATAAGCAGCATGACCTCGCGATATGAAGACCGGGGATCGATCAAACAGCCATAACCCCAGGAGTAATTCTGGTTCGAATGACCCCCAGAGATGGACAAGACGGTAGTGATGCCACCGACAGCGGGTCTTCGCCATCTGGCAGCGCGCGGCGCCCCCGGGGTCATCGCAGGAGGGCACAGACAGTGACCCGGCCTCAATAACGCACCTCATCCCGTGGTGGGCTCACCGGCCGCGGCCGACATGTGAGCGGGATGACACGCTCGTTCCGCTCGGGGCGTACCAGCCAGTGGCGAGTTGTGAGGTCGTGAGTGAGTCGTGAGGTCACAAGGTCGTGATTTGCGATGTAAGTTAGTCGTGAGGTCAGTCAGTCGTAAGGTCAGTCAGTCCTAAGGTCAGTCAGTCGTGAGGTCAGTCAGTCCTAAGTCAGTCAGTCGTGAGGTCAGTCAGTCCTAAGGTCAGTCAGTCGTGAGGTTAGTCAGTCCTAAAGTCAGTCAGTCGTGAGGTCAGTCAATCCTAAGGTCAGTCAGTCGTGAGATCAGTCAGTCCTAAGGTCAGTCAGTCGTGAGGTCAGTCAGTCGTGAGGTCAGTCAGTCGTGAGGTCAGTCAGTCCTAAGGTCAGTCAGTCGTTAGGTCAGTCAGTCCTAAGGTCAGTCAGTCGTGAGGTCAGTCAGTCGTGAGGTCAGTCAGTCTTGAGGTCAGTCAGTCGTGACGTCAGTCAGTCCTGAGGTCAGTCAGTCGTGAGGTCAGTCAGTCCTAAGGTCAGTCAGTCGTGAGGTTAGTTAGTCGTGAGGCCCGCCGCTTGCCGGGAAACCCCCCGCCGGCGGTGAGTCCGCCCCACGCCCCGGGCTCCCACCTGGGGTGGCCAGGAACGCAGGCACCGGGCGCTGTAACACCACCTGAAATATGCAGGCTCGCCGCTCCCAACCCATCAACAATGGATCGAGTATGGGGCGCCGGGTCCAAACGCGTGAGGCGAAACGACCCGAGAAGCATTTGTCGGCCACCGAAGAGAAAACAACGCCATCGGGTCACAGCATAAATAAACCATGCGACGGGCTGGCTGGCACCAGTGAAGACATTCGGGCCGGTCATCAATATTTGAGGGGACATCGGTAGGCGGCGGAGGGTGTTTCCGTCGCCGGGTGGAGGAGTGATGAGCGGTGCGCCGCGTCGCATTTCACCGTCACCTCTGCTCTGCACGCCCGTCGAAAACGAGACGCGAACTGCCAACAACACATAACTGATGCGGGGTAATCCCGCTCTGCTGCGCCCAGCTTTGTCTGCCAACAACTGCGCCTAGTGCGCTCCTCCACTGCAGCGCCTCTGGGTATCATTAAAAGTTTCCGCTGTCGAGGCGAATGCGACCCTAAACACCAACTGTGTGGTTTATACAGCCACTCTCTCCCTCTGATCAGCGCCAGAAAAACAGCACTCCCTCAACCTGCGAGAGCGCGCGGCTACCTACTCCACCTCCCTTGCAACCGCTCGTTGGCCTTTAGCGCGGCCGTAACTTCGTTATCCTCGCCGATATTGTTTGGTTATGTCGGCTCGGCCGCCTCACCGACACAAAATTCAGCAGTTTTTACGGCGCGCCGGCGCCAGCGCCGGCGGCGCGCCTCGGGGCCACCCGCTGCGTCAGCGCTCCTAATGCCCTGAGGCGACTGCCGCCCGTCAGAGTTATCAGCCTGATCAGGTTCGGACGCTCCCCGCCCGCGCCCGAGGCACACGCGCGCGGCCGTCGTGCGCCACGGCCGGCGCGGACGCGGCGTCTCGCCCCGCCGGGCTGCGCCTCTAAACGGATCAGTGCAATCGGCCCGGGACGTCAAGGTCAGCGGTCGCGAGGAGCCGGTCCGGTCAGGCCAGGCGAGGGCGCGGGTCACGCAAGCTCCGCAGGCGTCACGCCGCCCGAGGGGGCTCGCGACTTGGACCGTGGATGTGGATGTGCCTAGATATGTACTTGAACATATCAACGATGTGAAGGACTGTCTGGAATACAACTGGCCAGTATGAACGTTTGGCCAGTATGAACGTTTGGCCAGTATGAACGTTGGAACGGAACATTTTTCTTTCTCCTCCCGTTGACGCTAGCGATTTCGCCAACTTGACGGGCACGCCACGTTCTCAGTCTTATAAACGAACCGGAAATCAGGCCAGTTTGGTCGGAGCCTTTCAACCGGGGATTATTGCCTGAGATTCGCTGCGTTTAGCTGATAATTAGGCACGCGACACCGGCTAACAGGTTGAAGCCGGCAATTTCCACCCCACGCTTGATCGCGATACGAGCTGATAAGGCTATATTTGTGGCAGTAAATTCTTTCCTGATAGTCAGCGGATTGTTTTCTTTAAGGGCACTGTAAATGTCTGCCACAAGAGGAGAGATGTGTCAATTTAGCTTTGTAATGTTCCACCAGGTCAAGAAAAGGAAGTCATTGCTGAAGACGGGCTATCACCGTATGTTTTTGTGCCAGTTAAGCGATGCAGTCATGCTACCGCGGCTATCGAAGAGCCGCGGTGGGAATGCCACAAGATCGCCAGCAATTTGAATGGCTTCTGTAATGTCGGCCTAACAATGAGGCCAGCGCTATTCTTATTTCTTTATTTATAAATTCATTTCGAATGGTTTCCACGAAATACTGCCATTTATCTTTGGCAAATTGTTAGCGTTACCTGGGACAAGGCGGAGACAAGACATGGTGATGAATTAATGAGAAAATCTTGACTAACGTAAATGTGCAAAATGAAGCTCACCATATCAATAAATGGGTACAGCAGGTCTTCTGCTCCAGTTAATAACACAAACGTGCGATAAACAGTCGTGAAAGTACCCAAAAGAGAGACGCTTCAACACCAAAAACCTAAAAGAGATAAAATTTCAGAATCTGAAATCAAGTTACAAAGTCAAAGAACAAAGGTGAGGGAACGCCTGCCCAATCCGTAACACGACCTTGGCATGCTTCGACTTCGTTTTCCTTCGATTTCGTTCACTGCCCCGACCGCGAATTCACAAAAAGCGGCGAGCGCAGGGATCGGAAACTTGGTTACGTGGTTCTAGGCACAGAATCAGCATGATTTGTGAACAGTTATTCCTTCCATGAATGGAGGTAGGCACAGCGTACATGGAGGTTGCCTACTCACAGCCTTAGCCCTTCGGAAAACCATGTCATGAAACATGAAGGACCACAAAACGTAGTATATTACGTTGTTTTTTGGCATGATCGCTTAAAACGCAATTCATGGAAAATACGTGTAATGAGGTGCTAGCGGTCTCGTCCAATCGCAAGAACGTGGATTCTTCACAAACTGGCATTTTATTCGTGCAAGATTAAAGAGACAGTGATGAGCAACACTGCCAAGGTCGTATTAAGGCAGCGTCCATTTCTATGTTGTTCTTTTATTGACCTGTCACCCATACACGGGTGACCACGAGTACACAACCTTGCACACTCGGCTCACAGTCCCCTGTACTCGGACCGGCATTAACAGGTGGTACGTTGCAAGGCCGCGGCATTCACTGCCAGTGAGTAAAAAGGAGGTAAACATACACCAATTCAAACATAGCCAAAGACGTGATAAATATCAGGCTAGTGACGTTCTTGTAACTTTTGTCATTGTATAGCTATAAACGAAATTAGCGAGTGCCAAGAATGGCAGCCGGCCGGTCACAAATACAATTGCCCACGTTTCTTTGGTTGATATGCTCATATCACCAGAAATATAGTCATGTCCCAGTATGTTACATGTATGCCTGCAACGGCAACTCCCCCCCCCCCCCCCCCCTCCACACATACACAGCCACACACTGACCGCCTACGCAAGCTCGTTGACCACGGAGGATGTCGTAGTCAGTGGGCACTGTAGTGAGATTGTGACTGCATCAACAGGCATGTTGATTCAGAACATGCCCCCGTGCACATTTTTTCTTGCACAGCTTTTCTCCAAGCAATACGAGCATCAGAAAAAGACACTTATTGAGGGCCCGCGACGCCGGCCCCGAGGTCTAAACCGGTTCCGAGGTCTGAACCAGCCCTGGGGTCTGAACCGTCCGCGGGGTCTGAACCGGCCGCCGGGTCTGAACCGGCCGCGGGGTCTGAACCGGCCGCGGGGTCTGAACCGGTCCCGGGGAACACCGCAGCGTCAACAGATCGTGCGGCGGCCATTGGCTCGAACTACTCACTCCGTTCCTAGCGTAAGTAAAGCATTCACTTGTTTCTGGAGCTAATATATATTTCTGTTTTTAGATGTGATGGCACCATCGCCGGCGTGCGATAGACAGCTCGAAATGGAGAAGAGCATTCGGGAGATCGGATGAGTAAATTGGTTCAAGATAGAGTCTATGAATTGGCCAAGCAACTAGTTCTGATATCGTGTTTTATCATGATAAGGATGAGTGTGAAGCAGCACTTCGGCTCGAAAAAGGTGAATCAGTCCCAGAAAGACGCATTACGTTGTACTCCTGATAGCCATTTGGGAGTGTCCGAAGTCATCGGCTTTTCATATTTGTCTTCTTGAGATGTTCACTGTTGAGTTGTCAACATTAAATATTTATGTTTTGTGAGATTTGAAAAGTTAGTTCTTTTCCCCACTCTGAACTCACCGCAGCTTGATATGTTTGAGGCGTACGTGTTACGTGTTTTCAGGGTGTCCCTATTCGTCGTCACGTTTGAAGTCGTCCGCAGGGATCTCTTTCAAGCTATTCAGAAATACAAGACTGCAGATATGTGCTAGGGACCCTGGCTTTCAACATACCCAGATACTAAGCATCCAGCCTGGATTCGCTAGGAAGCAACCAGCATCTCCAAAAAGCGTACCATGACTTAGAAGCATCGGTATTGCTAGGTGTTAACCCTACTCCTTTGCCAAGCATAGCTTTTGAGCGGTTGGAATTGCAACTTTGGGACTGTGTAGATTCGGCTAATTCTTACACCACCCACGCTACAAGTCTGATGATCGCTCGGGAATCAGGGGCTTTTCTGGAGGCAATGTGATTGAAAAAGCGGTCATACATGGTATTGTCCTTCGTTTTAAACAGCCTTACGTCAAACTTGTACTCTTAGATATACATACCAATACCTGATGCATATCTTCTGATGAAATAAAGTGCTGTTCATTATTATAGTACTGCAGGAGCACCCTCCGTGGTCGTCAAAAAAAGAAAAAATGCTGGTCGCCTTGAAAGCGTAGCTGTTTGACTTTACGCAGACATAACCTCGCCAGTCGCATTGCGCCGTGGACAAGACCACTATAGATGTGATGGACCAGACGGTTTGAAGATAAAAAACCGCTCGAATAAGCCTCTCATACCTTGACATATCACTGATTTCATATAGCGCTCCAAGCATTTTTCTCACTAGAATTGCAACTGGCGCATCTCTCACGTATCGCCAATGCGACGTGATGCTTCACCTGCACCATCCGGTTCCACCGCAGATGCCGGAGCGAGGAGCCTTAGCGACTGCAAACTCATCAGCTGATCTTACTTCGATGATCCGATATAGCACCGTTTTTGACATCGGCCGTCCAATCATAGACGCTGTACCGTTCCGTAGTTGGCTAGTGATGAGCGGTTAGGAGGACTCCGTCCAATTTATCCGCAGGTGATGTCGGTGTATTGATCCAGGCGACTGGGAGGGGCAACGACGAGGAACATCTCGCCAGGAGGGAATATCGCACGAACCACCAGCTCAGCAATCACTCGTGTTCAGCTGGCATGGTGAAAGCTTCTTTTGAAAATGATTAACCCCATATATGCGAGCAGGTGCTGGTTAAACGAAAAGATCATGTTACCATTGGTATGTGGGAGAGTGAGAATGTTCGAAACTCTGACTATGAGAATGAGAATGAGACTAATGAGACTGTTTGGCGTTTAAAAGTAGTTCTCACGGTCGTGAGTAAACAGGGTTATATAAAGATGAATAGTCCCAAACACAAGGCGTACGAACAGCAGTAACGTATTCGGATATGTGCAGACCCTCTCATTATAAAACTTGAAACATCTCGAAACCGGTGTATAAAACTACACTGACGCGTCAAACGTTGTCATAATATGACAATGGTTACCCGATGCTTTCGTTTGTTCATTACCTCCAGGCGAATTTGGGGTCGATTATTTTCAGCATAGGAGATTATAATAGAGACATTTCACCATCGCCTGCCCATTGCCCGAAGCAGGGGTGTATTCTCCTATTCAGTGGGTCTTCAGCCCCCCCCCCCCCCCCCCGCAACTTGGGCTCCAGCCCTCCCTCTCCCACGCCTTTGGGGAGAAAGTCGGCCAAATCTGGTGAAAAATTTGCTTTTTTGGCGTATTTTAAGGGTAGGTTGGGTCATTTTTTATTCTTCAGACCTCCCCCCCCCCCACACCCACCTTATTTTGTAAGACTATGCCGCTGGCCTGGAGACAACACTAAACGTAAGGCACCTGGCACGATAGATAACAAGTGTTCGGCATACTTGCTGATGTAAGATGTAAGCAAACTACCCCGCGGTTTGCGCCAATTGCAGCAAAAAGTTTGGACATGCTGTTGCCAAGCTTGTGTGCAGGGAGTCTCGACCTTTACAAAGTGTATGCAACACCAGGTGCAGTCTTCCGAAGCATGGCCGTTTTCACTGCCGAACCCGAATATTTCGCCCGAGTCCCTATCCAGCCAGGGATCTCAGCTGTCTGGTCGATATCGGCTTGAAATATGCAAAGAGCAACAACAGCGCAGCCGCCTCCTCCACACCGTGTGGCGACCCCATAAACATAAAAGCTCCCTGAAACCTCGACGCCTTCACTGGCCGTAAACATGCCCCAGTGTGACCCTGGAGGAGAAGAAGGTCGCGCGCCGCCCCCGTCGCCCGTCGGCCGTTCCGCGCCTCACAGGGGCGGGCAAGGGAACCCGGCACTCACGCCGGCCGCATCGCTTACTGGAGTCGATCTCCTGGGCGTAGTGTACGAGGGTGCGCGTCGAGGCGCCGGCCGGCGTGTGGGCGATGATGACAGGCAGCGCCGTCTGTGGGCAGAGGAGGGAAACACTGATGGGAGGCACCGCCGGCGGCGATGTTCGCGACCGTGGCTGCTACTGCTGAGGCCAGGCCAGCGGCATAGGAACTTCTCAAAAAGCGGTTAGGTCAAAACTACGTGCGGCTGATTCTTTCTATGCATCATCATGGCGTGATGCCTAGGATTGCGGAATTACGTTGGTTCTATGGTCCACTTGGCCCGTCGCCTACGCCTGAGGTCAAGACATTTAAAACGATGCACCGCAAAGAGAGACGTGTGGCATTCACCAACCGTGTTGGGGTGGTAGTTAAGCGTTCATCTAAGATATCGGCTCCCAACAAAAGTAGTGCGGGCGTAGTTTGCAAAAGAGGGTGGGGAAGCTGAGCAGTGAAAGTTAACGAAACCTTTCCCCTGCGTACGCACAAAAGGGTTTTCCACGGATTTGACCCACTTTCTTCTCAAACAGAATTAAGGGTAAGCGCTAGAGCCAAATCTTAGGAGGATGAGAGGCCCTACACTGAATGGGCAACTATACCCCGGCATAGCACGGGATGTATATAAATATCTACGACAGATTTCACCAAGTCACAAAGTGTTGGACGTTAAGGAATCTTTACGTCATTTTAGGTGAAGAAAAATCCAAATCAGCCGATGCTTGCATACATATGTATGCTATTTTACCGCAAATAGATTGAACTGAGGTGACAATTTGATACTTTAAGACCATGGGGGGCCACATTCATGCGCTTAAGTACAGGTCATGTCAGGTCATTTGACCCATCCAAAATGATACACTTTCACATTGAATGATAGCTAATCGATCTCCGGTGACTAAATTTTCTGATAAACATGTTAATACCATAAATAATGCACACTCTTATCGTAATACTTGAAAGCTAAATATTTGTTCAAATGGCAAGGTGAAGCACCCAAAAACACCAAAGACACCCAAACACTATTTTCAGTTGACACTCAAGTAAACTGGGTCAATCTGGATCAAAAATGCGAAACTACCGGCACGAGAAAATGCAGATTCTAGCAGAGTCTACGAAACTACTAAAATGTTGACTTTCCGGGATGTGCCGGGTCAGTGAAGACCATTATATGTCATGTGAGGTCATGTAGAGTCACGCGCCGGCGTGGCTTCCCGCGTCACCTTCCGCCAGCTGGGGAGGATATTCTGGGCCTTCGGCGGTCAGGACAGGTCGACACCAGGCTTGTGATCGCGTGCACATGGCCATAAATGTTAATTTGAAAGGGAATTCACTTTCACGATTTGGTTTAGGCACCGTTTCTAAGTATGGCAGTGGCTCATTTAAGTCCGCAAAGGCTCCTATGCGCACAGCTCAGGTTGCAAGAGGCGGCATCACTCGGATAGCCTTCAGAGGCCTGGAGGTCCACACCTTAAATGAAACTATTTATCTCGTGTTTTGTGAACAAAATTCAAAATCTGTATACTGAATGCATATTACATACTTTTCTACCTAACAATTTAAAACTGGGGTATCACATGATATTTTGCTCTCGTGTAATCTAACCTTAGCTTCTGGAGGTATCTCCACGAATGGTTAAGGTAACCTAAGGGCAAACAGTTCATTATTTCAAAAAATAGCATGTACCTACCTAAATTGGGAGTCACGACCTAAGCCAACGCTATGAGTGTTGTCGCCATATGGTGCAGCATAGTAAAGGACCATACTGTTGCTAATATTCAAACACCAAAACTTGGTGAGTGTCGGCTCAAATGGAGGCTTGATCTTAACTTATTGGTCATGATTCACCTGACCTCAGATTTGTAATTAATCTTAGGCCTCTCGAAAACGCCAAAACAAAAACTGTATGTTTCATCATATATTATTTTTCTAATGAGTCAAAGCATAGCCAAGTTGATAAAACTGCGCTGATGAATATCATTTTTAGGAAGTTGGCTTTTTTTGACATGGTGTAGGTCTAACCATGGACCAAATATGACAGAAGGTATCAAAAGAACTCGGCAATGGGCGTACGCATTACGTGGAGGCAATCTCCATTACCTTTTAGTAACCGCCGAAAGACCGGATGGAGCACTCAACTTATCAATCCCCCCCCCCCCCCCCATTCGGCGAGGGTAATTGAACTCTGGCTCAGTTGGGAGGTAATCTGTCATGTTAGTTCACGTATTATGTCGTTTTCAGAGCAGTGAGTAGCAGGTCAGTGCGTGCTATCTCATCCCTTCCCTTCCCGTGGTCAGGTCAATATTGGCTTAATCCGTCCGGCACTTGTCAACACCCGGCTATCGCCAAGCCCTGGTCATATCCCATCGCCATCTTCGGGTAAATATTGGGTCTCGCCATCAATACGGATGTCATTACACTGCTGTCCACATCACTGATGAAGCGTGACGGGCCGCGTAGGCCGGGGTCTCTTTGTCTGTGTCTGTGTCTGTATAGTACGTCGGTGTGTGTGGTTTGCGAGTCCTCAGCTGCGACACAGCGCTATCCCTCCGCCGCCAGCTTCACTCAGCCAAGCGCGTGTGTCCGCGTCAGGTTCAGGTCGCGGAGCTTGGGACGTTTTGTACCCTTCTCAATCAGCGCTGCCGTCAATCCATCGCTTCATGAATCAGTGACGGCATCTGCTCGTTTGTCCGACCTGACCGGTTGCCTGAGAGATCTCTGACAGATTTGCACTGCATGCTCGTGTATTAAGTTATCCGAATAGCGTGCAGGGGCAATACTGTTCTCAGACCGCCCTGCTAAACAGAGCCCGCTCCCGTGCCCGGAACTCAACACGATAGTTTTAATCCCGTCTAATGAACTATTTTGCCTCTGGCTTGTCTGTCCGATAGAGCCGCAGCAAGATCGTTTAGTGTCACACCACAGCGCAGAACCGGGCCACGGACAGAGCAGGCGCTCCCTCCTCCATCACCTGCCTGCTGGGGCGCCGTTTGTGTGATCGGGCCAAATGGCTCGCCGCTTCTGGGGCTCGAAAGCCAGGGCCAATGGACGGCGTTGAGCTTATCCCAACAGCCGCAGGTAAGATACTCCGCTCTGCTTCAGAGCCATTGATCTCGATTCTGGCCTACAGCGCAGCAAGACCAAGCGCTCCGACTCCGGGTTAGAGCATGACCTTTGACTCCGGGTTAGAGCGTGCACCTTTGACTTCGGGTTAGAGCGTGCACCTCTGCGTGGATTCTGATATCAGCTTCTGGAAGCTGTTTCCCGATGTGGGAACAAAGTTCGGTGGAAGGAGCCTGCATCGTGACTTCGCATATACGCAAGACGCAGGCATGGTAACAGGATTCTTCAAGGCACAGTGGCCTTGAGCTAATGCTTAGCTAAGTATAGACAGTGGTAATAGCGCAGGGACACATGATGTGTTGTGTCAAAAACATATCAGTGCTGACTGGCTATAAACATATGTTTTCATCACGCCTGAGTTTGCGTTGGCTGATTGATGGTCTCCGGTCAACAACCTGGTCTCTCCAGAGTTGTTAGTTGTCGAGCAACGCTCCAAGCGCATGTGAGCGCCCGTGCCCCGTTAATGCCCGATTCGTACACTGAGATACTAAAGCATATCACGCACACTTGGCTGGGTATGGACTCCATATCTTTGCCCTCTGGCATTATCAGAGGAGTTGATTCTATATTTTGCATTCAGTCGTGTTAGATGTAGAGAGGACTCACGCGTCACACAGAGTCAAGCACAAGTATGGACCCTGCCTTAACGTGATACGCATACCATCACGACTTGTCTTGACCAACTTCCCATCCAGGGAACGCGTGATGAAGACGTCAAATATGAATAAGGCGTAAGTATAAATAAAGTATCTCTGTAACTCGTTTGCTTGGTTGACTTGTGACGAAATAATAACCCAATCACGCCCAGGAGTCAACGCCAGTTGGCTTTTTCGTCGATAATGGACACAGACGAACGGCAAGCGAATCCCGCGGAACGTAATTCCCGAGTGGTTAGCGCCTTCGACTTCCACGCGGGAGGTTCGGGTTCGAACCCCGGTTGCACCATGACCCCCTGAGCGCTAATACACCCTCTGCAGCCGTTCGCGCTCCATGAAAGTTTACACTATGACATGCTTGGCGTTCCGTAAAAAAATAATCCCGGGCAGACTTTGCTATAAGCGAAAGCACTAGGGAGAAGTCATGACTAAAGCTAAGAACGAAGGTGAACACAAACGGAAGCAATGGGTGACTATTGGCACAGCTACAGACCGTGTCGGTGTCTTCAGGTTACACCGCGTTACACCGCGTTTACCTTGAACTCTTTAAAAACGTGGAAATTTCACTGAGAACGACGTGACATTACAGTCACACATGGACCGTTACGGATCCCACAAACCCGGGACCGACACGCTCGGTCAAAGTGCCAAAGCTTGACATCAGGCGACCTCCGCCCGGTACTCACTTCGTTCAGCTGCGAGGGGTCGTAGCCGCAGAGCAGGAAGAGGATGTCGTCGCAGATGAACTGCGTGGATTCGGTCGGCTCGCAGACGAGCTCGGCGAACAGCGTCATCAGCGCGTCGCTCGGCATAAACTCGTCATAGCCGATCCATTCGGCCAGTTTCTGCCGGCGGCACGCGACAGTTTACCAGAGCGGGGTCGCCGGGCTCGCGGGTGGACACGGGCGGCGGCGGCAGGCTGTCACAGACGGTCAAGGGCGCCCACGGACGCGTAATGTTGATCTCTCGCTTAGCCGCGTCAGTCTTTAAAACAGTGCAATGCGTCAGAACACATGGCTGCTTTTGTGGCGCAGTTCGTGGCGCTGCAGCGCCTCGCGCACATTTCGCCGACAGGTGGATGTTCGGGTCCGATGGGTTTGAGAACAGCTTTAGTCAATCAAATTATGTTCGCATGTAATCTCTTCGAATCCCGTAAAAGCAATCCATCTGAAGACGGTGCCCCGGGCGGGTGCGCTGGGTACGACAACATTGGTTCTTCGGCTCAGAGGCCGGATAATTCTGGAAAACCGGCACTCCGCTTTAAATCACAAGATGACGCAAACCCTACAAAGACACGCAGTGATGAAAACTCTGACTGGAAGGCGCAATTTATACAATTCAAGAGGCATGGCAACCGTTGTACACCTACAGAGCAATAACTATCGGATCAACAGATTCTGGACTGGGGTTTTAGCATTGTCAGTTCATTCCAGCAGCTCGAGTGCCTGTGCGATACGCAAAGATAGAGACAATGTAAAGAAAGCTGACTTTTCGGAAACACAGCACTTCGCTGGACAATCAAGTCGTCTTGAGGGTAACCAACCACATCTACGGACCATGCCGCCGTCACCGACCTTCCCCTGCCTTATCGGCTAAGATATTTCATATTTTATATGGAGCCACCCATAAATTACGTTGCAGATTTTTTCCAATTTCCATCCCCTACCTCCCTGGTATAGCACCGTTCCGCTGAGTGAGAGAAGCGTACGTTCGCCCAACGGCCACGTCTGTTTGTCCTAATTAAACTAGAGGTACGAATCAAAAACGTGCGTGCTGCTTGTCATGAGAGGAAACCAACGGTATCCGGCCCTAGGTTTTAAAACATTTAAGAAAAACTAATATGATAATTGGCAACTACGTTCTTTACGCCGCCCGGCTTCCTCCCCTTGTTTCTTTAGGTTGCGTTGTATTAAAAACATCTCTCCTCTCTGTGCATAAGGTAATATATATGTTACATACATATGTATATATATATATATATATATATATATATATATATATATATATATGTGGTGTGTGTGTGTGTGTGTGTGTGTGTGTGTGTGTGTGTGTGTGTGTGTGTGTGTGGTGTGTGTGTGTTGTGTGTGTCGATGTGTGTGTCTGTGTGTGTCTGTGTTTCTGTATGTGTGCGTGTGCGTGTGCGTGTGCTTGTGCGTGTGCGTGCGGACAGCCTCTATGCAAAATCCGCCTCCAGCGTAACCAGACCCATTTTCCCGCTCCCCCGCCGTGCCACCACGGCCACCACTACCTGGTCGCGGCGCGCGACTCACCTCTATCTGGTTGGCGAACGGCGCGAAGTACCGGATGACGGACGAGGTGTGGTCGAGCCGGGCCACGGGCCCCACGCCCTGCATCAGCCGCACCTTGTCGTTGTACTCGGGGTGGTTATACATCATCACCCAGAACATGGTGGTGGCCTGTGGCCAGACGGTCGAAAATGGCGCAGGTCAACCAGCGGCCAATGACATACTCAGAGAACAGTTCAGGCTGGTCGGCGACCAAGGAGATGCTCGGAGAACAGCGCAGGTTAGTCGGCGACCAATGAGATGCTCAGAGAACGGCACAGGTCAGTCGTTAGCCAATGAGATGCTCAGAGAACGGCACCGGTCAGTTGGCGACCAAGGAGATGCTCGGAGAACAGCGCAGGTCAGTCGGTGGCCAATGAGATGCCCGGCAGTTGACAAACTGGTGGGCTTAAAGAAGCAGCAAAAGAAGCAACGATTGGTGCGTGAGCACGTTAAAATGCTACAAAATGTCACCGATTGGGGTGAACGATCGTTGATGTGATGTCGGGTGCTATGTAAGGCTAATACACTGGCACGCCTGCACGGGGAACACTTCAACTCAAGTTTAGCGTGATCGAAACAGAAGAGCTGGTGGGAAATCTCACGGGAATGTGTCAATAATGCACTGATATCGGAATAATTCAGCGTGGGCTCTATTGTCCGGATGGCTTTATCATCCGCCGAACGCAGCGTGTTTTGGGAAGCATTATAGATGCTGAATGTAAATCTACGATGGGTCCGATGCAGTTGGGGTAGACTTATACTTACCCATGGAATGTCCAACGTAATACAGATCTTTCTGACCCGTCGTTTCCAGAATGAAGTCGATCATGGCCGGTACGTCATACATACCCATCTGGTCCCACCTGGAAGAGCGGGAATTGACGTTAAACAGTAAACTACTGACTATGGACCAGCGAAGGCAAACTGCGTGTTACCCGGAATGCGTTTCGAACCACAGTGACGAATCTGGAATGGAATGGGGGGGACGCGTCCCCCTCTATCTCCGGATAGCAGGGAACAATCCCCCTATCTCAGCAACCTTCTGACAGGAAAAAAATGCATTTTTTGTAAGCATTTTCACTCATGGGGACCAATTTTCCACCATAATAAAGTTCCATTACATTTACTACGCTCTGTTTATCGTAAGAAAGAACGGAATTAAAGTGCTGCCAACGATTTTGCACGTTTTTTGCGCGTGGGTCATTACTCGAGTGTGCTGTAGCCCAAAAATTACCAACATCATGACCGGCATCACTTTGGTGTTGCGGTAATATTTTACGCAGTGAAAAGTTTTATATTGCTTTGCTTGCATATTGCATTGTCTTTTTATATCTTGTATATGTTTTAGTACCTACTTACCAATGAATGAAAAATATAATCTAGCGTCTGGAAGGACTCTTGGGGCACAAAGTAGGGAAATTGTTTATAATGTGCATCAACATTTTGTCCAAGACCGGGACATGAAGTTGAAGGCGGGAGACGACGACGCCGTCCGGGAGAGTCCATTATTAAGAACAGCAGCTGTAACGGGCGTTGGGAAGACTACAGTCTACCGCATACAACGTGAAGCCCAGAATGGTGCCAGACTGAAGTCGCCAAGCCGATCCCGACCAGCTGCAGCAAGACCAAGGGTGGATCTAGATCCGTTCGATGTTTGCGCGATGAGGAGAATGGTACACCAAATGTACATCGACGGAAAACATGTTACTCTGGACACCATCACGGATGCTCTTCACGAACAGCTCGGCGTCACCATGTCTAGATCCACCGCAAGAAAACACCTACTCGCGAACGGATTTAAGTACCGAAGGATCGACAAGCGCAAGATCCTGATCGAGAAACCTCATATTGCAGCAACGAGATGCCAGTTCTTGCGGGAGATGAAGAGGCTGCATAAAGAAGTTCCCGACAGCAAAATCATTTATACCGACGAGACATGGTACAATCAGTACGATATGGAGGACTTAGCGTGGCAGGACGGTAGTAAAATCAACGGACGGAAGAACGCCATTGGAAAAGGAAAAACGCTTTACCATTGTCCATGTCGGCTCTTCAGAAGGATTTATACCGGGCGCACTTTTCCACCTCAGGACCGACGGCAAGAACGCCGGCTACCATACGTCGATGAACGCCGACTGCCACGAGAAGTGGTTCACCGAGTGCCTGCTTCCGAACGTGCCAGAGCACTCTGTGATCATCATAGATAATGTCTCATATCATTCCCGTTTGTGCCAAAAACTGCCAACTTCTAGCTGGCGTAAAGCGGAAGTCCAGGAGTGGTTGCAGCAGGCGGGTGTGACCATCGACGAAGACATGCGGAAGGTGAAGCTGCTGAAGCTAGTCAAGTCCCAGAACCGGAATAAGGAATATTTTCTGGACAACCTTGCTAGAGAACATGGTCGTCGGATCGTTCGCCTGCCGCCGTATCACTGCGACTTGAACCTGATAGAGTTAGTGTGGGCACAGATGAAGCGCGTGATAATACGGGGGAACTTGACGGGGCGGAAAGAGGAGGTGGAACGGCTGGTGGAGGCAGGTGTCGCAGCTGTCTCTCCAGAGGACTGGAATAAGTGCTGTGAGCACGTCAAAAGGCTGGAGCAGCAGTACTGGACGAATGACGGGCTGCTAGAAGATCTCCCACCGGTTGTCGTAACAACCGATGATAGCAGCGACTCCGGCACCGGCTCCGGCAGTGACAACGATGAATGAGAACAGTATGACAGATCGATCATGAGAAGTGTTTCCGTTTCGTTCTTTTCAACTGACTTCGTAGCGTTTACGTGGATGTGGCATGTAGTTATGTGTGGGGTGTTTGAGCCGGATGTATCGTACGTATATCTGCAGCCGAATGTTCAGCGTTTTGTTAAATACCTTCAATAAAACTGAGCGAATCAATGTTTTGTGTTTGGGATTTTCCCATGTTATTCATGAAACAGCACCAGTTTGGAGCATTTACCGAATGAAAGTATAGCATAACTTGCTTCAAAGGTAGGCAATGAATTTAGAACGTAAAAATAATTGCCAACGAAAATAACACCAGTGCCAAAAATATGCACGTATATATATATATATATATATATATATATATATATATATATATATATATATCGACCAACCATATGAACATGAAGTTGCTGCAAGCAATGCAAACATCCAAAACTGCTATTGCTTCGAGAGATCCGCAGTGCTGTCCTGCAGGCCTTCCGACCCATTTTGTTGAGTTTGAAAAAATTTCAGCGTGATGCTCGTGACGAATTGATTGACCGGCTTTAATTCCGTTCTTTCTTACGATAAACAGAGCATAGCATCGAATCGCTAGGTATACAGTGCTGCTGATACCTATCCAAATGGCTAGAGAGCAGCACGCACAGGATTGTCTGAGTTTTTTCATTTCTTCAGTCGAGTGTCTATGTCTAAGCCGCAAGCAGGTAACTGCATCACCAAGTGCCTGAAAATCTATACATATCATTTTTTTAAAGGTGAACACCGATGATGCGCAGTTGTGTATGCCTTGCACTGTGCTTCAGAGAGCAAATGTTGTTCTTGTACGATCTGGTTCAAAAGCGTTCAAAAGTTCAGTCACGTGTTTAACGCCCTTTGACGTAAGATCCCGAATCAAGCACATAATCCAAGTTTCCACGAAGGTGGAAACCCTCGTGCTTCACCTGGTGCGATATCATTGGGATGCAGTAAGACACGACCTTGCAATTTGTGCTTCGTTTCTTCTGTTCATTTGACACCTGGGAGCGTTGTTGGATATGTAGGTACTTTGCATGGCAGTTCCATGATAACATGTATTGACCAATGCACGCCGAAATCGAAGATTCTACGGCGATTAGTTTTATGAAGCTTACAGTTCCAGTCACAGGTCGTAATAACGAATCGGACAGGTATATTATCAGATCATCATTAGCAAGATGGACATTTCGTCACATAAACAGTTTGAGCAGCTTTGGGTGAGAAAACTTTTACTTAAAATGTCGATAGAGTCCAACCCTGACACGGCCAGAACAGACCAGGATATTTGTCTTCCTCAGGGCTTTTCAAGACTGGCGAAAAATGGTAACTGCGGCGCACGAACTTCTTGAAACCGTCGCCTTTATCTATTGTGCACCTGGCGTGCAAGTCCCACTGGGTTAAATCACTTGCTGATCGAGGTGAAGAATCATATTTGAGATGAAGCTAAAAGAATGAAATCAACATATCTTGTTTAGACAAGAACAGATTTTGGGGACATGTTTAGAAGTGTTCTGTGGTGTTTTACACGCATACGTCATGCTTATAATAATCCTAATATTCCCAAAAAACTCGTTTATTGTGTTGTCTCAATTCGACCCTGGTCAGAATATCATGACCTGCGATAACTTATATATTGGCCAAATTAAAGCTGAATGTGCTGAACTCGACTCGAATGACGCATTCTTTTCTCTGACATTCAATCTTTTTTTGTGCGATTATCAGAAAATGGGATCCCGTCCAGCCATCTAAGCGAAGCATTTTGAGGACTTTAAAGATGCTGTAGGGCTAAACGAAAATTCGCATCAGGTACGGGATCTAACCTCGTTTGATATCTGGTGAGCCTGACTGGCGTAATGTCCCAAATCACATTTTTGTTCAAACTGGCGCCAAACTACCTTTCCCCGTATCGCTCTCAAGTCTCGTGTTAGTGGCATTTGGTCTGCGGAGATGCCGCGCTAAAACTGGACACCGGCTCGGGTTGAGGAATTTGCATTTCATATCGATGAACATGAGGACTGGTTTCAGACATAAACGCGAACAGGTCTGGATTTGTGTGGCAGGTAATCGCGGGGAATGATGCGTTCATCTCGCCGCTCAGGTCCAGCGGTATTGTTGAATGATTCCTGGTATTTTTTTTCCTGCCATAACGTTGATTCCCAGGTGGCATTCGAAAACAGGAGGCGCTCTTTAAAACAATCCCGTGGCTAAACAGCCAGCCGATCGTTACGACATTGATCGATATGCCGCAATACTTCAACCTTTGCTGGTACATATTCAAGTGGTGTGTTTGAACTAGTGAAGCGTCCGCAAACGACCTGAACTGGCAAACTGTTTATTCAAACATATGTAAAAATATTTGCCACATTTAGCGCAAGATTTGTGGACAAGCGTTTTGTGATTGGTTCATTGCAATGAATTGCTTTGGTCGCAAGCCAGCAGCCACCCATCAGGAAGACAGTCAGTTAAACTAGCTGATGATTTTGCAGAGGCATGTTTTCAGGATACAGTTAACGAATGGCCGTTAAACGGTTCAATATTTGTTTGTCTGAAAATATGTTCTGTTTTTTCGTTGTTGTACAGAGTGGAACAAAAACGGCTGGATAAGTAAACACTGGCTGAATAAGCAAGAGCAGACTTAAGCGTTTTGTCTCAGAGTTGTTGAGCCGTGTCTTCTGTATCATTGCTTGTCATACACATTCGTAAGATGTTCTTTGTCTTTCAATGCCCGGAAATTCCTTTCAAACTCCTGACAGTCTCTCAGAATATGTCATTCCGTGAAAATTGTGCGAATAATTGCGTAACAAATAAAAAAGCTTGCAAAGTTTTGTTTTGGCACCAGTCTTTCCCAAAACTACAAAGGGTTTTTCTGCGTATTATCCCACTTGGCCCGACCTAGGGCAATGACTTGACCTGCAGTGAGGTTTTGAAGTAATGCAAGTGTGCCAAATGATTAGGGAAAACGTACTGAAAATTTTGACGCTCCGTTTCTGTTTCCACTATGCTCAAAAGCTTTAGGGGATAATAAAGGTCGCTCCCCAGTTGGGTAATGGTTGGAAGTACGTACATACTTACATGGCGGCAATAACTTTCGTTGCAATTTCTTTGCTTCGTAATATTTCTTTTAACTAGGCTTCCTTTTCCATCTCCAAGATGTCCTATTTCATTTATTTCTTCCCTGTTTTCAAGTGTTATGATTTTGATCCCTGGCTATGCAGAATCTGCGGATACCAACCCTAGGAAGTCACCCAGGGGCAGCGCTACCAGGGGCACTGGAGACAGCCACCTCTTTGTCGTTTGCCAAGGGGAGCTTTATTTTAAATCCCCTTGAAATGTAAGGAGCCTCTATCATGGCAACAGGAGGTGGCAGATGACCGGGACATACACTGTGTGTCCGAATGGTCTAGATGGTTATATCCACTGTGCTGGAAAGAAAGCTCGAAACTGTAGTAAGACCTTCAAATCCATGGTACAGCACAAGGCACAGGATGTATTTGCATAGTAATGATCCTTTGTAGAACGTCACTTACGAAACGCGTGGCTTCTCATCCATTTTTACACAAATATCGTAGCGAGTGTTGTTTTATCTAGTCCCCCTATCCCAAATTGATGGCACCACCCCTGTCTTCAGTCACCAGGACCAATGCTAGTGAACTTACACCATACCTATTACTACGGCATGAGAAAACGAATGAAAAAGGATATGTCCTCTGTGCCCAACGTTTCAGGGAATGTATCTTACTGCTTCCAGGTAAGCGAAAGGCGATGAAAACAAACAAGGAAAATGTCCGAGGGTGATGAAAATAAAGTCATGATCCGGAACGACGGGACCAGCAGTCACAAAACTTCCGACTTTCGATGCGCCATAGTCGATCCTTTTCCGTTTTGAATATGTTACCTAGGGTACGGTTAAGTCTAACCGCCGTACATGATGAATACGATGGCCTTGTGTTAACTCCAATTTCATTACATGGAGCCCGCATGATATTTCAATTTGCACACAACTTCATGTATCCAACGTCGTGAACATAGCCGGCAGAGCGAGAGTTTCATCGTACTATGTGCCCAAATAACAAGTTTATTAGCTGTCAGCTGTGAAACATTGTAACCTAGGGCCAGGACAAGCCATAAAATCTAAAGAATTAAAAATTTGCATTTGCCGGCAGTCCAGTGGGTCATCCCTCACAGCCGCGAAATTGTATGTGATGTGCCATGAATGAAAACTTTGCTGCTGGAGAATGTCACGGCTTTCAGCCAGGTCAAAGGTCATGAAGATGAGGCGAACAGTGTCATTCACCGACAACTGAACGTTCTAAGCCTTCTGGCCCAGCTTCAGGAACAGGTCTCCTCGTGGTCTCTTCGTCGCTGTAGTTATAGTTGTGGCACATCGAGCGTTGAACGCTTCGTGGCAGTCGGTAGTCGGAGCAAAAGGAATGGAGTTGTCAAAAGCAAAACAAAACACACACTAACATTACTTTTGACCCTAATGCGTAATGGTTTAAAGTAATGTTTTTCGTGCTTTTTCGTGGTTATCTTAGATCTTGCCTCCCCACGGCGCTGTTATCAGAGCAAACATTCGTATAATCGGTCACCTCGCTTCATATATGACGAGCGTTTAGGGACAGCTGGCCGTGCACATGGGTTAGAAGCGGTGAGCACTCGCAAACAAAAAGGGGCTTAACGGCTTGTTTTTCATTACCTTTGATCTCACCTAACGTCACCACGGCATCAATATTCAAAGAAACCAAATTAATCTGACCTGTAATCGCGATGTCTGTTTTTAATTTTACAGTGCGGCATAATGTCACGTGGGTCGCACAACAGCATACAGTGGGTCACGGCGCTTCCCGGAGCATGGCAAAGGGCGGCTGATTCAAACGGATACCTCTGTTTGATGACTCTCATGCTACTCGTACGATATTGCCGCTTTGAGCCGAGACACATCATTTCGCCACAACGCAGAAAAGTACTTATGCTAACAGTGGAAAGCTATGTAAAATGCTGTGAATTCGAACACAAATTTGAAAATAACGGCACGGGTAGATTTGAATCAAGACCAAAGCTCTACGCCGCTGCCTCCAAGAACGTTCTACTTGGCACCGCGTATCATTTACTGTGAGACAATCACTTCACCCTGCATTTGCTCCCCAGTCCCGGGGCCGTCTCCTGCATTATTGCATGCTGCGACAAGAAATGCTCCTTCAGTTTTTGCCTGTACCGCCGCTACCGAGAGCTGCTGGCTGCTCCCCTCCCCCTGTCATTCTCCGTGTTTGCCTTCAGTCCCCGCATTCCACTGACAGTGTTGGTCATCACTGCACGCCAGCTCGCGTGTGGAGCCTGGCAAAACAGCGTGGCATGCGGCATACTCCCTCCCCTCCCCTCACCCCTCCCCCTCCCCGTCCTCTGCCCTCGAGAACTCTCGTGCGTGTAACCACCGAGCTGTCGGGGCGAGAAAGGGGAGGGGGGGGGGGGGGGAGAAGAACGCAGCGTAACAGGTGTGGCCGCGACCAAGGGCGGATCGAGAACGCGGCCTGGGGGGGGAGCAACCCCCCAACTTTGAAAGTGCTGGAGTCTAAAAACGTCTCCTGATTTTTACAAACTCGTATTTTGCCTCCTTTTAGCTAAGGAGTTCTTGAAAACAGCATTTCCTCTGCAACAGCTGTTTGGCATCTCTCCAATGCCCATAAATATAATCAAACGACATTTGTTGCCCGACTTTAGCCACCTGGGGGGGGGGGAGGGGGGAGGACAGGGCTAGAGCCTCTCGCCCCTCCCCTCCCCCCATGTATCCACGCCTGGCGACGATCGCATAACTTTCATCGAAATGCGCAAGGTTTAACACTGAAAAAACTCTTTCCGGGAGATTTCCAAAGCAGCTTCCATTTAAGACTGCATGGTTTGGTAAGCATTTTTAGAATTTCTCCATCAGGGAGTTCCGTTCCTGTGCTTTACATCGCACTATGTCTAGTCATCGGGTTCATTGAGAAACGCTCGTCACGACATCTGCGCCACACCAGACTGCTCTCAAGCAGGCACGTGGCGTGCGGTATCCGAGCTTGCTCACGTGAACTTCCAGAAGTCCGGCTCGTCGGCGGTCATGTTGACGTGCTGCCGGGAGTAGGTGTTGCCCCGCGCGTTACCCAGCCACACGTCGTAGCCGCGGTCCGCCAGCATGTAGGCTGCGGGAGGAGGCACGGGTGACACCGCCATCGCCACGGCGAGGGCTGGCGAGGGCCGCCGAGCGGGGCTCCGGGGACGCGCAAGAAATCTCATCAGTGCCCGCTTTTGGTTCCAGCATTTCTGGCGAATTGTTCCAGCAGTGGCAGGAACGCAGTGCGCATAGCCAAGCGGACACAGCTTCAAACGGCACACTGATGAGACATTTACGGCACATATCTAGACGGCACATAACGGCACATATTTAGAACGTGCTCCAAAGCTTCGGCCTTTGGCTGCCGCTCTCCGTGACTGTACCTAGTGCCCTGTCGGGCGGCTGCATGATCCAGTCGGAGCTGGCCGACAGCAGGCCGTGCTGAAGGTGGGCGACAGGCCGCGGCCCGGCGCCCGGCCCCGCCCGGCCGTACGGGATTCGGTGGATGGTGATGATGTAGCCGTCGCCGGTAGTGATGTCGTGCTCTTCGGCTGGGTAGCCGTTCTCCGCGAATCAGCTCCAGCTGGTGGTGGAAGGGGGAGGGGGAGGAACGACAAAGTTGGGTCAGGTCACTTACGTATTTTGCGATTCGCTCCTTTCGTGTTTCGCCGGGTAAATTCCCGAGCGGGAAGGCTCCAGCCAGTGCTCCAGTTGGACACTTGACACGTGACCGCAGGGTGACAGGTTCGAACCTTTCGACCTGGCGTGTCCCGGTGTCATCCGTAACAGTGAACGTGACTGACTGCGACGCCAGTGGTCACAGCAGTTGCATGTCCCAACATATTACTCGCGACATTAAACAAATACCGTGGCGGCCAGTACCCGAAAATAAATGGAAATGCGGACCATTTAATCAGCTGATTTTATGCCACCGGTTCTGGTCAGCCGTCAGCACATGTCCAATTCATCCACCTAGTTTCTCATCGAGTGCAAAAATGCGTGTCATTTGAGGCATCCAGATAAATTGCATGGACGCTCGGGTCATGGTGCCAAAGATGCGAAGTGGCAAAGATAAGTGGCACCGACTCTTATCAAGATCACAAGACCCTCCCGCGGTTCTGTATGGCTAAAACACCGGAAACCAGGTAAACGGGAAGAGCACTCATTAAGAGGCTGCTTTGAAGGACAGGTTGCATTTCCCACATGGCGCGCTTTGCTTGCCGATCTCGCTGCCTTCATAGCGCTCAGTCACCAGAGTAAGCCATGCAAACCTCATTCAAAGCACAAGAGCAGACCAGCCGAGCCATCGCCCACGAGCTTCAACTCGCGACCAAGAGGGGGAGAGGTGAACTCTCCTTCCCCTTTTGGAAGCAGACCCCGAACGATGCCAGGTAGACCCACCAGCACCTGAGACGTGATGGATCAGAAACTGGAGGTAATGACTTTTAAGTTTGGGAAAATGATTGTTTGCGACAGATGGCATTACAGCACATTTTCTTCCCAATGATTTCTGCGTATGTGTTATGTGCACGCGCCGGAGGAGCACAACTACATCAGATTAAGTGGTTTGCCATTGGCCTGATACAACCCTGGCCTTGATCCCATTTTGCATGAAGCGCGCTCTTTTGTTTGTCGCCGGTTGCAGAACTCTACGACTGATATCGCGTACGATGGGGAGCCACGAAATCCTTTAAAAAAATTCCGCACGTTTGTAAGGTATTTGGCGCCATCTGACATAACCCGTCATGAGATAAAAGCCAGTTTGATGATTTCTGGGTGACTGATCAAGATTGTTGTTTGCTGTCGATTGTTGTCTAAATTTTTCGATTCAACGATAAGATATTGAGATCCTGCGGGTGCTGTTATCCCCATCTCCAGGCGGCCGTGGCTGGCATAACGCCCAGGCGGTGTCTGGTTGGTCATGCCGTGCTGCGAAATTGGAAAGCTCGCGCCAGCACGGGCTGGCCGCTCCCACGCAGCGGAACAGCGCGGCGGACGTCTGGCAACGTCAGGTGGCAGGATGGGCAGTCCCACACTGATAACCCTTCAGTGCTGCCTACCGGACGTCTGTCACTGGCTGCAGGGGTGGCGAGTGTCGCCAGTACCCTCAGGAGTGGGCCACCTGGCGCACAGGCCGGCTGTGGGAGCAGCCGCACGTGGTGGCCAGCATTGGGCGGCGCAGGCCCATTGCCGCGCCATGACCTAGCAAGCATTCGCGGCGTTTACATAACGCGTGTGGCAAGGCTGCATTAAAATCCTAAATCCTTATTAAAATTCTGAATCGTGATGAAAATGATGTATTTGCTGGGCGGAATCCATCATTTAAGAGTTATATGGTGGCTTAAACAGAGGCGTTGTCAGATAATATGACAAAACCTGTTCGTCTTTTACAGTCTGGTGTAATGTATATATAATATATGCATGTATGTATAATGTGTGTATATATAATATATATATATATATATATATATATATATATAATGTATATATAATAAATGCAATGACTGACTGTCCAGTACATCAGCATTATGATGCATATGTCTAAGAAAACGTGACAAGGGTGGAGTCAGGTATCGCGGAGAGCCAAGCTATCCATGAGTTTAACTCCGGTGACTGACTTGGGCACATTGGCATGCAGTACCTCCACGGGAATCTCGAGCAGATCTCAAGCTGACTCTGCAATGAAGTATTCCTACAACCGTCACCAACAAGACAACGGGCTGACGGATTCTGACAACCTTTGCAACAGTTTCAACGTTAGGCTGTAATCGTCACACCACCGGGAGACCTCATTGAATGAAATGAGACCCAGTAGCTTGCGCTGTCCCCCTCTTACCGCACCCGAGTCCGGTATTGAAGCTTTGAAGTGGATTAATTATGGCAACGATATCATGTCCGACCGTGTTTAGTTTTTCACTTGCCGTCTTCTTATCAGCAATTTGGATTGGTTGCGGACACGAAAACGGCCCAATTACATCGGATGACATTTTATGCCGGTGTTTAAAGCCCATTTTCGCGTCATTTATCTCGTAGATCTACCAAACATACATTAATAAATTTCAGCACCTTATTTTTACTCTCTGGGTGCGCCGTTAACACTTCTGATTTTGTTTAGATGCCAGAGGGAGCCCACACCCCAGCACTCAGTTTGGGTTTCAGTTCATAACAGAACCGACCGAGGAGATTTGTAGGCTTCAGTGGGTCATATTGGCCTCCTCCACAAAAAGTTCAAGAGAAGTTCGCCGCATCGCAATATGACTAGCGATGTTCTACAGATCCCGCCGCGGTGCATTCAGAACAGTACCATCAAACGATCCATGCCCAACGAGGGCTGGGGTACTTACCCCATCAGTGAGAGTATTCATTGCACAGTGCACGAAGGCCACGTACCGTTGTTTTACCAATGTCCCCCTTGACCGAGCGGCCGAGGCTGGTTTGGCCGCCGCCGCGGAGGTTCAGCACGGAGGCCGCGGCGACGGCCACCGCCAGACACAGGGCCAGCGGCCAGACCGACATGACTGTTGAACTTTCGCTCTGCAACACCACCACAGACAGAGGGTGAACTGGTGCTGACTGGACCCTCGCGTCACCGATAACACCACCGCAGACATAGGGTGAGCTGGTGCTGACTGGACCCCCGCGTCACCGATAACACCACCACAGACATAGGGTGAGCTGGTGCTGACTGGACCCTCGCGTCACCGATAACACCACCACAGACAGAGGGTGAGCTGGTGCTGACTGGACCCTCGCGTCACCGATGACACCACCACAGGCAGAGGGTGAGCTGGTGCTAACTGGACCCTCGCGTCACCGATCTACAACACCAGCGGCTGTGATGCGTTTGTGGTGGGCGCCGCGTGGATCTGTACCCACGTGGGCGGTACGGTCGACACGCTGTGCAGGTCACGTGACGACCGTAGCAGAACAAACTTGCCGCCATGCCACGATGTAAGCTTAAGCACGATTTCCACTCTGATGAATTAGAGAACGCGTCCCGAAAATAATAAGTATGCTTTGATCAGGCACATGCCTGCTTCCATCACAACGTGCCCCAGTGCATGTTTTCAGTTCTCATTTACAATGCGATCACAACATAGGCAGAATCCATACGAACAGTCAGATGTCATGAGCAGGAGGTTATCACTTGCCTGTTCAAGCCGAGGGCGAGGAATGAAGGAGCCTTACTCGTCACGGTTGAGTCCATGTGCAGTGCTGCGATTGGGCGGGAGTGGCCGGACTCCCACGGGCCTTCCCACGTAGCACCACTGTCTGGCGCGATAGTGGAAACAGGTGGCACACCTCCGACACACCCGCCCTGCACCAAGGTGTGGCATACATCGCGGCACGCTCAGGGCATTAAAATCACGCGTTTTGTTCGATGCGTAATCTGGTAAGACAGGCACTTGAAAATTCATTTCAATTTCAGTGCAACGCATGTCGGTGGCGGAGATGGAAGGGTAGCCCGTTGCTTGCCTCACAGATGGGCTGATCCATCTGTCACACCCACGTCGCACCCCGAAAACAGCGAGCTGGTTGGTGCCATCAGCTGAATCACTTCCGCGAACGGCTCCCAAGTTTCCAAGTTTTTATCTCCGAGTATCATCGTACGATTTAAACGCATTGCGACCTGTGTCGACTCGGCAGTCTGCGGTTACCAAGCGACCAAATTACCACAGAAACCTCCGTTCGAACTCAGTCTCCATCGGCGCCCACGTCAAGCAAGGAAACGCCGAGCAACTATCAAATTCACCTCGTTTATTTACAGAAAAACACATTCCATGTGGGTCCGGCGGCGCATCGATGCGGCCTCCGCTCGTCGTAACACCCCTCGAGCCCGACGCCCCTCCGCCGCGCCTGTCTTTCGCTCCGGTCCGTCGCACGGCCATCAGCCGGGAGCGTACGGGCGGCCCTCCACCACTCCCCAACATTCAGGCGGGAGCCGTCCTCCCGCCTCGGGGTCCGGAGGGTGGGAGCAGCGGCGCCCTCTGCCGGCGCCGGGGCCAAATGTGACGTCACCGGATGGGTGAAGCGCGGAGGCACAGGCCTCCTGTCCGGTGGAGCGGAACAGTCCCGGCCCTGGCCGCTACCGATGGTAAACAGGTAAGGCGCCGATCCAGACTCGTGGCGTTGCAGTGAAGTCGCTCCAGCCAGTGGGAGAGAATGCACGGCGCCCCGACAGCCGGCTGGTGGCGACGGCGTTGGTGCACCGGCGCTTGACGGCCGATCCAGAGGACGGAGGCGGCCGTCACGCAGACCTGAGCGGTGGCTACGCTGGCGACGCTCGCCTACCGGGCCCGCCAAAGGTCCTGGGCGCCGGTGACCGAAGACGGCTGCACAACTGGCTTCTCTCGAGGCGGGCGGCCCGGCGGCCTCGGTCGGCAGTCAGAGACCTCTGGCTGCCGTCAGGAGCAGCGCGGACCGCGCCGACGTCGGGCACGGCGTGGTGGGCGTCAGCTGGTGCACGTGCAGCACGTGCGCCTCCGTGCGGTGACACACACACACACACACGATGCACCAGCACGGAATAAGGGGAACGGCAGCCGGGCACCAGACGGCCTCCAGCCGCGGTGTAACCCCTGCGGCGGCACGGCTCTCTCGGCGGCGTTTAACGGGAAGGTTCTGGCGGTCAGGCTCCCGTGACCGGTCGATCGGACGCAGGGAGGTCGATCCGCCAGCCTGCGAGACGACAGCGCCTGACCAACCAAGCTATCCGAACAAAGGCAGAGGGTCTGCCGACCCGACCGCCTCCCACCCCTCATTTAGACCTCGTAACAAAGCGGGACAAACCCAGCGCATAAGTGGCGCACTTGCGCTTAAATCATACATTGCAATTTTGACTTAGAGGCACCTCTAGCCTACCGCTTCAACGGTAAGTGTTCGATCATCGCACTGTACCGACATCGCACTCTGTCTGATCGGCGAGACCGGGGAGTGAAAGAATCCCGACACAACGTCTCTTACATTCGGCTAAACCTTACCAGCGAAAAAGATTGACCCCACGGCGTTCCGATCTTATGAAAATAAATCTGACTATGATCTCCAGATGGCCTCGACGTGGTTTGCCTGGAGTGCGTTTTGCTGCGCCAGCGTCGGCGCGGCCTGTTGACTGTCCACGAGCCGCCGCCGCCTAGCTGAACAGGGTCTCGGTGGCCTTCTCCAGGTTCCATTCGCAGGAGGAGAGCGCGGCGCGCGCCGTCTGCTCCTCGAAGCCCATGTCGCGCAGCTTGCAGACCTTTTCGTCGAATTCGGGCACCGCCCTGGGGCCTGCGGGCGGCGGCTTCTGGTCACGGGCGAACCACACAAGAGAGGGCCGGCTGGGCGCGGCGACACCAGCCCAGCAGCTGTCAGAGGCTGTCTGACCGGCACCGGCGGCGTCAAGCTCATCTGCAGCGCGCCCGCTCGTAGTCAAGCCTGAATGGAGGCTATCATAGTCTACAATGGCTCAGTGGAGAGCGTACATCAGTTGACAAATGAGCTACGTCGCATCGTGGACATACCGCTTTTGGGGCTTTGCGACAATTTCAGCTGCTGAAGCTATACGGCGGGCTTTACGACCATTTCAACTGCTGAGGCCATGTAGCTCGTGGGCGCACCCACCCAGCTCATTCTCATACATAAGTGCGGATTAATTTTCTCCATCAGCTCCAACCTTGGCACACCTGACCAAGCAAACCGCGGATCAGATCGCACTGCTTGCCTTTCCGATGACAGGCGCTGCTGCGTCACATCGCACCCCCCCCCCCCCCCCCTCTTTCCCCACCCCCGCCCTCCTCCGCTGGGCGGCCACTCACCAGAGGCGTACTTGTTGGTCCAATGCTGCGCCCGTCTTGCGGAACATGTCCGGGTGTTCCTTGTACTGACGCGCCACGACCGCATCCTGCGGGTCGTCCGGCTCAGCGGCCGCCATCAGCGCCTGCAGCGACAGCAGCACGGTGCGCAGCGTCATGGCCGCCGCCCACTGGTCCTTCAGGATGTCCAGGCAGATGGCGCCCGTCACCGACGAGATGTTCGGGTGCCAGATACGCGTCAGAAAGCGGACCTTGGGCGGGTTGAACGGGTACGTCTCCGGAATCTTGATGTCGAGCACGAAGTGGCCGCCCTCGTACGGCGTGTCGGGCGGACCCGAAATCTCGCCACGCAGCTGCGAGTAGTTGTCATTCACCAGCTCCACCTTGATCATCGACTTGGCGATCTGCACGCAAAAGTGAGAGCTAAACACTTCAGGGCACACCCAATGTGAATCAGGATGCCTAATTTGATTATTAAAGTTAGGCATACTTCAATTTGAAAACAACCATTAACATAGGGTAGCATGGTCATCCCTTTTCATGCAGGCATTGTCCAAAAGAAGTACCATCACTCATAGCATACAGATCCCCATTTTTCTAAACATCAAGCAGGAAGCAGAGCATTTCATCAAAACACATAGAACATTCTTCACAAAAGACCTAATGACCAGCCAGCATGAAATAAACAACTTTTACACTTAAGCAATGCTATGTGTTAACATCATTCAGTTCTATGGTTATATAATCAACACTTCATCATCAGCCTTATTACCAAACCTGAAGTAGTAAGGTTATCTAACATAGGGTATCTATGAGGTTATGTAACCAAATCTCTGCACACAAATTTGATAGTTCATCTTCTGATGGAGTGCAAACACAAGTTGTCTCTCCAGGCAACCAGGTGCCTTTGAGATCACAGTGGTCAACAGGAAGAAATTATTGAGTTACATTTTGGACATAGCCAAGCCACTACATTTATATTATGTGATGTTTCTTGATGTGTTATGATCAGGTCACACAGCCATATCTGAACACAGCCACCTGGTGAACATCCCACACAAACCCTACCCATACCATGTAGTTTCCAAATGGTGTGGAATGCCTATATATAAAAATGGGCTTTAAATAAAGAATGGACATTGAATGCAAAATTTATTGCTGAAGAGCAATCAGATAAATGTTGTATGATAACTATAATGCAAACAACAATTCTAGCCAGGGAATATATATCTTAGAAATAAGATATCAGTACAATGAGCTCAACTACCTGCACTGTTTCTGGTCATGGTACAAAACAACTAAAACCAATATTCAAATAAAGATAGCGTTGAGAAGCAGGCAAGACAAATTCCAGAACTGTCTGTAGCCATAAAACATGAATGAACATGATCAATATGACATAACATTAATCAAACACAGAGAAATCCATATTGGCATTTCTCCTCCTTGAAATGTGTGTGACAGTATGGGCTAGTTGGTTACCAAGGGTAGTGACAGTGTGTTTAGGGCAGATTTATGTTCATTCTTGATTGCAGTTTAACTGTGTCATAACATTAGCTGAATTATGTCTGAATGTTTCAAATGGTGAGTATCAAAACTCCCACTGCACTAGCATTCAGACAAGATAATAACATGCAACCCTTAACTTACATAACAAACATTGCACTTTTCACAAAGAATCAGTAATGCCACTTCAGGGAGAGTAAACAAAAGAAACCACAACACAATGTAGCAACCAATGACAATGCATATGATGCTACTTTCACTGTCCATCATCTGAAGCACTTGTTGATGCTCCATATAACACATCTTATGTACAAAATACTTATAACTGGAACAACCCGCACATTACATAATGTATTCTTCCATTCGCATCTCCTGCCCAGTAAAGCCATTTGCCTCTTATCTGTAAGCATAATGTTAATAATGACACGCTCATTGGCCACCATCCTGCATCTTGTGGGGGGTTTTCACCGAGTGTCTTCATCAGGTACCTTGGGGGTTCCCCAGGTGCATATTTGGTGAGGGTTTGGATACCGTCAACAACCCGACACCTTGCATGACAAAGTTCTCAGGCAAAGGTAACTCACCTCTTCACTTTTAATTACTTCCTTAAATTCCCTTTTAATCCTTGAAATGGCAATATTCGCCATAATTCAATATTTTTAAGTCCACAAGAACAAAGGAATGATCCAAAACGGCTTGCAAGGAACTCGGAGGATGATATCCCCTAAGATCTGTATGGGCAGATAATGTAAGCTGCGTGCTACAAAGATTTTGCCATATGGGTAAATTTTATCCCGGCCCACTGAGAACCCCGTGATGATGACTCAACGAACACTTAAGTCTCCCATCAATAGCATGCGCGCTACCCTTGAGAGCAAAATTGTTGAGGACCACTGGTACACAACTATTGCGCACCCAATACAAACATAATGCACCTGGCAAATCGCTCTTCAGCTGACTACAAGAATCTCACTTATTTAGTAGTATGAAACGAGAAATCTCATATTTTCTCAAATTTTTGTATAAAGACCATTTCTCATATCATAATGGTACAATATTTTTGAAATTTACTGAGATAAAATGGCTGTTTTGGGCTCTTAATGCGCATTTTTTGGTATGCATCATTCAGCACGCCTTGACAAAATTGCTCAGCTGATGGCTTTTCGTGTCCTACGCTGGGATTGGTAAGGAGTTCGAATTGAAATTGTTATTGGTCGAAAGCAGTAGACATCAACGCTGATGAGCGTAGTTTGATGTACACGAACAGAAGCCGAGGGCGTTGGAGGTCGCGCTGAAATTGAATTTGCGGGCGGCTGCTCCTCAGCAGCGTTGTTTGCGAATGCGGCGTAGCGGTCGTGGAAGGTGATTGGGCGGTGGTGGGGACAAGTTGTGAATCAAAGTTAAATTGTTGGCTCTTGCAACGGCGTTGTGTTTTGAGTTCAGTGCGTTTTGGATCCGTAGTAGCACGAAGGTATCAGGGTGATGGCATATCTAAGGAATGCTGTAGTCTCCTGGCAAAGGTGTAAACAAGTGGGGATGCAGGCTGTGGCCGAAGAGCGTTTGACAGGCGCACCTTCATCCCATAGTTTTAACTTAAGAACCGTGAGCAGTTCCGTCAGTTCCCTCATGTGGAATGCTCACTGAGCTCTGTCCCCATTTACAAAATCCTGGTTGTGATCCTGTTGTCAACATTTGTGATAACCTCAACACATGGTGTCTGAGATAGCAGTTCTGTGCTGGTCATCAAAGTTATCAGGCCATTTAAATTGGTCATTGCCTAGAATTCATCTAAACATGCCATTGTTGCAGGGTGGTTTAATTTTGGTTGTCAGAAATTATATTTGTGATAATGCAACTTTCTGACATTGAAATTTTTGTATTCTGGCTATACTAAATTTATTGTGCATTAGTGACTTAGGGTGTATCAGCTACAACTGCCATTTTGTGCCCAACTATACTAGATTGAAAAGCATGGGTATTACATTCTTGGAGCTGTGAAACATTTAACTGTTGTAGCTCCATTCTTAGTGTCATTGCTCACGCATGTAATAAAACTTAAGTGGTAGTTTCAACAATAACTCAACATGTGTGTTGAATTACCAATGATTTGACTCACAGGATTTGAGGTACTTGTCATATTGGAGCAAATCATCACCCCCCCCCCCCCCCCCCCTAGGTTTTTCCAGCCATTTATTTCTGTATTGAAGTAATGTTAGGATAAAGTATAATAGTTATGTGTGGATTTGACTAAATGTGTGGTGTGATTTTCTTCAAGCTATAGACAGTCATCTATAGTGATAGGTCCAGCATTTTAGCTCCTTTGAAATAGTTGAATGGACCACCAGCTGACTTGCAGTAAAACAGTCATGTGTTATGGCATTACCCTTGTGGAAGTTGTGATTGAAATCAATGAATGCTTAAATGATGTGAATGCATGGTGTTTGCAGGCATGGCTGCTCAGGATGAGCTAGATGATTCTCTAAATGCTATGATGAAAGATCTACAGAAGCCACTTTCTTCTACATACACATCTGCTATTCAGCAGATGCTGGATCAAAATATGCAAGAACTGGAGAAAAGCATCCATATTATTCAGGAAAACATGAATGGTAAGACAGCATTTTCATGCTTTGTTGGGTGCACATCACTTTTTGTTGTATTTACCAGTTATACCAGAAGTACTGTTTGTGGTCTAATGGTTCAGGTTGTGGCCATGGTCACACACAGTTCATGGTCATGGTCATGGTCTTGATATTACCCGTTGATTCAAATTTGTCTTAACTGCAACACTTAAGCATGGAAAATTACAAAACTGTCAGAAGATCTCATTGACTGCCATATGGGGCCATGGCATTACAGGTGCTGAAGTGCTCCTCATTGATGGATAGTGGACCATTGTTGTGTTTTGACTGCTGTTCCAAGCGAGTCCATGCTCAGCAGGTCGTCATGCTGCATGCTAGCGACCAGCGCTGCCAGAGGCCAGCTCTGCTGAGTGGCCTTTCAACTGCTTCAATGGCTACCAGTCATTTGTCCTCGCACCTGCAGCTCGTCACCCACTGCTGGATTCACATGCCGCTGGTGGGCTCCAACTTGCTCCCCCACCTGGTACCCCGGAGAAGGCTTGTGCGTCGATGACCGGCGCCGCTGCTCCGCTGCCGGTCGGCAGGTCCACCTGATCTCTCCCCCCCCCCCCCTCCCCCAGCCGTCCAGCTTGCGAAGAGGTCATCTTTAGCGCTGTTGAAATTGCTGAATGATACCAAGTATTTGTGGGTTTTCTTGTCGCTGTTTCACGTCGGGCCCCGCTCGGCAACCTTTGTTTCCGTGTGGCGCTTCGCCCCATGTCCCGCTGGCACTTCCTACAGTGAATGGCCGTATAGCCTCGCCTTCGGCAGGGCTAGTACTGCCTCCTCCAGGAAACGCGATCGTCTCGCTTTCGCCTTGCTCGTGGGTGGCGCGTCCGCACTGAGCTAGGCCCTGGACTTTCCGCCAGGCGCGGCACGGCAGCGTGATTTCCATGCATTTATTGTGGCTTGGTGATCCCTCCGAATGGTGATGCCCTTTCCCGATGATGCGACTATTTGGAGCTGATTCCTGACCAAACGACGCGCGGATATCTGCCGCATTTCTTGATGACTTTTTATGCCATAAGCGCCTTCAAGGCGTACTCCAGCGTGTGCAGCGTCCTCCTCGGGCGCCCATCCATCGCCGTCGTAAGCCAACAGGTGTCGGGGCCTTTGTGCATCGGGTTTCAGAACCCCGTCCCGTTTTCTTCAAGGTAGGCCCACCTAGTGCACCGCTCGAATCTTTCCACCAGGTCTTCCAGCTGCTCGTTCTTCCGCCATAGGCATGAATGGCCATAGCCATTCCGTTGAGAGGCATGTTTCTGTTGATACCGATGGCGCTGTCTGCATTGGTTCTCCAGGTAAGCCGCAAACTTGAGGCAGTTGGTACGGCTGGTGCAGGAGAACAGGATCGGCGCAGGGTTACCCGTGCTGGTGCTCAGGTGGTATGCGTTCTCTTCGTTGGTCCATTGACTGGCCGTGACCTGGAACTGGGCGGCGTGTGCTTCCCAGGTGGGTTCCCGTCGATCCGTGGTGTTGTATTGCCGAGGAAGGTTTGTCAGGTGCTGCTGTGGTGCCTGATCGTCATTCTCTGTGTACCAAGTGACTGGCTCTTAAGAGACTAACTCTAGAGCTTAAGAGGCTCAAAGCTGAAGAGACTGACGCATTCTGCCCACGATTCGCCCTCGTATCATCCTACTTGCTAAGTCCTGCACGGTTAAGCAAGTACAATCATCAGTACATACAGTACATCAGTGTCCTCGCGCCACTCCAGTTGTCCGTGGCAGACTACATACGCCAGCCACAAATGGGGCAAGGGGTCCTGGTGGAGCCTCCGTCCGAGCGCCTAGCACACCCTGCAGAGGGGTCCCTGCGCGGGCGTAATCTTGTCGGTTGGGTCCCCAGATGTATGTAGCTTGCTCCACCGTTATTCATTGTCCTTCGTCCCATTGCCCTTTTATGATCATTAATGGTCGAAAGAGTTGTAATACAATTAGCAAAAGGGTGCGGCGCACGCAAAGCCAGCTTGTTGTGCTTCCTGGGTCTTTATTACTAGGCTATCTGATACATAATCATTTGTTTTCCGTACAGCTGTTGCTGCACGACTTCTGTCGGCTAGATTCCTCCCAACTGTCCACTCCGCGGTTCTCCGTGCTATAGGCTCTGACGGCAACAACCTTCTCTGTTCAGTTCAGTTTAGTTCAGTTTATTTTAAACAGTCCACGACGTGGGTTTTCCTTTACACCGCGCGTCGGAAGTTTTTAAGCTGCTGATTTGTTCTGACAAGCATTTTGTCGAGGGTGCTGTGTGACCGTGCAGTCGATGCGCCCTTAAGACGAAATAACTAACTAGAAGCGGGGTTTCCTGTTTCACGTCCGTACACAAGGAAAACACTGCACCTAGGTTGGCTGTCACACAGAAGAGCCCAGTATTAAATTATGCAGTCAGGTAGAAACGTCATTTGCAAATTAGCAATATGTCATGAAGATAAAATACCGATCTTGACCACAAGCTTTCCTCACATATTGTGTGTCCCAGTTTTAAAAGTGCGTAGTGTGGTGATGGTGCTAAAAGAATATGGCGGGCGATTCCGTGCCGAGACTGTCAAAAAAGGAAAAGACGCTGTCAAATCGAGCCTGCACTTTCGAAGATTGAGGCGGCCCCTGTCAGAGCCACGGATTTCACGCGAGGACAGGGCGGCGCGCCTTGTAAACAGCGCTCGGATCTATACAGGCGCGCCCTCCTGCGTCAATACCTCCAAAACCCTGGCTGCGTCACGGGGCGCCTCCAGGGTTGCTATTCTTGGCCGGCTAAAGGTGTTTAGAACCGTGGTAGTGTGGTGCGTTTTTGGCATCCATGTTCGATCCTAGCCGTCAAGTTGATAATTTGTGGAGTGTTATGTGTAAATAACCCTTGGTAGCCCCACTCCGCATGCGAAGACAAACATGATAGGAGTGAATACGTGAAAGGATGAAATACATGATGTGAGGAAGAATATGACGTGGTGAAGTACAGAACGTGGGGAAATGCATGCTTTGAGAAAATGCATGATATTGGCGAGTTCATGTATGATTGAATTCATGATATGAGGAAAAACATGATGTGCCGAAACACATTATATGAGGAAAGTAACCGTACCTTGTGACCTCTGACCGCGCGGCAGCCTTAGCTGACGGCTCCGTCCGTTGTGGAGGTGTCTCTGTCACCATCCACGGCTGGTCTGGCTGCAGGGGTCTCCTGACGGCTGGCAGCGGTCGCGGTGTTAGGGCTAGCTGACGGCTCCGTCCGCTGTGGAGGTGTCTCTGTCACCATCCACGGCTGGTCTGGCTGCAGGAGTCGCCTGGCGGCTGGCAGCGGTCGTGGTCCTCAACGGACTGTCCAGTGCGCGGCGCTCACATGCTGCGTGCGATATATGTGTTTCAGAAGTCTCGGACAAGCTGGGATCTTTCGAGGATGTCCGAGACATGCAGACATACCACAGCAAGCTTCAGGAAATAATGAAGGCGAAGGAAAAGGACGTCGAACTGCAGGTACTACAACATACGATTATGTCATGTGAGCTGTGTCTGCAGCGTTTGTCGCTATCACCAACCAGCAGCTGTGATGTTGGGTATTTGTGTCTTCGCATTAGCCAGAGGTACTAGTACCATTGTGAACGTAGACGACATTACGTAACGTAGACATAGACGTATAGTTCGGCTCTCCGCGATGGACCCGTGGCTTGTCAAGACGATCGTCGCAGCATTAAAGCAAGGTGTCATTGGATGCGAATGCAAATGCTTACATAGCTCACAAACATGCACACAAATATGCGTGTTTGCGCGTGCGTACACGGATCGGGCCATTCCGCGGTCAGGGTGGACGTCGAAGTAGTAGATGGCGCTTCAGTGCACGGCAAACCTCGCACTTGGGTGTTGTATTAGGTCACGGGGAAGGGATTTATACCGGGTGGCAGCTCGGCAACGCAATCGCCTTCTCCCCATCTCAGTACGTGACCTAGGGACGAACAAGTCTTCATCCTGCCGTGTGTGACAGTGTTGGGTTTGAGATACCTCCCAGAACTCACGAGCCAACCTGTTTGGCTTGCTAGGGCGTAGTATCTGATGAAAGAAGCGTCAACATGCGGTATTTACAAGGCTGTCCGCAGAGAGCCAGTCGAGTCTGTCCAGCAGATCCGAAACGTGATTGAGCTTTCTACGTTCAAAGACGACTTTTGCTGCAAAGTTGATGACTTTGGATCCCACAGAGATTTTTGAGTGAGAGATTTGAGAGATTTCCCATCAACCGAAAAACGGTATTGGATCTGCGAAAGGACCAAAACACTCACCAGCGTCCAGATGACACAAGGGGCAAGTATTTCCTCAGGTGTAATGGACCAGAAAGAATGTCAAGGCAGTGGCCAGTGGCGAAAGAAGCGTGATAATTCCAGCCGAGAGATGGATCAAATACTAGTCCCAGGCTTTTCACTTCCGAACGCGGGGATAGCTTGTGCTCACGGAAGTTTACGGTGAAGTTCGGGGGCTGTCCAGATTTTGTGGGCTTTCAAACAACATTAACTGGGTCTTCTCAGCATTTACTTTAAGACTGTCCGCACGAAACCAAGCATCGAGAGAGGCCGGAACGTGTTCCATCGGTTTGACAATATATTGAAAATAGCTTTTCTTGCCGCAAACGAGACTGGGTGTCGTCCGCATGCTGCACGACTGCACCCTCAGCGAACAGTCTAAGATTATTCGCAAAGGTGCAGTAGAGTAGGGGGCCTGGTGCCAATCCCTGAAAAACTCCCATGTTGTTTGGCAGCTTAGTCGAGAGTCCCCGAAACGGTCAGTTATTCCCACACTGTGGGGGGGGGGGGGGGCTGAGGTAAGCTGAAAACCGGAAGCATCGATGTTGTGTAGGCGTGGTTTGCTAGGTTATTGTGAGTGGTCCATTACATCGAAGCATTTGCTTAAATCAGACAAGGAGAGCGGTGTCATGCCTGCATGGTCTTGTGCAGTTAGGATGTCGTCGGATATGGAAGTCAGCGCGGTGTCCGTGGATTGGCATGGCCGGAAACCGTGCTGGTTCAGGAAAATGAGATGGTTTTTGGAGAGGTAGCGGCAGGACCGCTGATAGACTGCATACTCCACAGTCTGCTATGGCAGAGACGATAGAGATGGGGCGGAAGCTGGAAGGATTTATATGATCTTTGGATTTAAAGATGGGGAAGACGATGGAATGCTTCCAGGACTCGGGCGCTTCGGAGAGGCATAGACAGGAAGTGACCAAGGGGAGCAACACGTCACTCATTGCCTTAAAACAGAGAAAGATCACACGCATGCAGATACCATCGTCCCCGCACGCCGACGAGGCGTTCGTACCAAAAATGGTCATGCGCAATCCCGTTGATGTCCGTGGTAAAAGTTTGAAGGCTCAGGCTCCAAAGCACAGGAGGCGGTAGGGGATAACAGACGTCTCACCCTGTGCTTTCCGCCGATGAAAAAAAACCTGTTTGGGTGGTCTGGGATCTCCTCTGGCACATTTCGGTGGGGTTTTCCGTTCCCTACCGCTGAGCTTATGTTTCTACGGGTTGGTGACCGCCCTCTGCAATGGGCTTTCGGATCCCCCCACAGGTGCCGCGTCGAATGGCAGAGCGCGCAGCCCCATTGAGCTCTTTGTAGTGTAGAAACCTGCGACCGAAAACGGCCAAAGCTTCACCGCGGCGTGCCATGAGGGCTTTAGTTACGTCGGTCACCGCTGGAACCCTAGGGTTGCGGGCACGGATGGATTTCACCGGAACATGTAAATACGTAATGTTAACAAACTGCCAGAAAACAATCACTTAAGTGCAACCGTCTCCGAAGAAATCACCGCACGCCAATCAGTACACAGCAGATCATGATGTGAAGCATTCAGGTCGACACCACGGGTGCGCCGGGCACGAACAGGCAGCTGTAACTGATCACTTCGCTGTGGAGCAACATTGAAATGCCTGTAACCCCCTTAAGAGATAGCACAAAATCACGACAATGTGTCCGTTTAGACTTGGGTCAGTATATTATGGAACAGGACCGACGGATCAAGCACACCACACCGCAATGGCTGGTCAGACGGTAAGAGCTTGGGTCAGTATATTATGGAATAGGACCGACGGATCAAGCACACCACACCGCAATGGCTGGTCAGACGGTAAGAACTTGGGTCAGTATATTATGGAATAGGACCGACGGATCAAGCACACCACACCGCAATGGCTGGTCAGACGGTAAGAACTTGGGTCAGTATATTATGGAATAGGACGGACGGATCAAGCACACTACACCGCAATGGCTGGTCAGACGGTAAGAACTTGGGTCAGTATATTATGTAATAGGACGGACGGATCAAGCACACCACCACCGCAATGGCTGGTGTCAGGCAGGTAAGAAATTGGGGTGGTTGAGCTCCTGATAGAAGTGCACAACTCCTGGGGTCGTAAATGTACCCGCCTCCTCCGGGTAAGGTGGGGAGAAGCGTTGATGCAGCACCGAATCATAACCACGAATGGCCGCCACGCCCGTCTTGTAAGATTGTCGCCAAATGGAATTCAGTTAACATCTTGAAGTCCGGTGAGGATCGATACACGGGGATCCATGCCTTGGCGCATGCGATTCGACACGTCCTTGTGACAGGATAACCAAAACTATCACAAGGCAAATGAACACGTAAAGTAAGATGTTGCCCAACAACCGACAGCGTCTCGGACGTGACACCGGTTCAATCTACTTGCCTTGTTTGTGTTCTCGGTCTGCGTGACGACGGCCTTGAAAGCACCATATGCCAGCTTGCAGTGTGAATAGGGTGTAGTCCAATCGTGCGTTGTTCCAATTGTTGGGATTTGTGACGGACCAGACAGCGTGACGCCCGGCCTGACTGTTATTTTCGATCCATCTTTGTGTGCATCTGCTCCCGTGGTATTTTTTAGCCGACTGGCGGTTGGCATTTGCATGTTTGCAGCATATATACGGTATTTTTCATTGTAATGACGGTACGGCACATTCCTTGTAAGATGTAAGGGAGTTACGTGCTTTTTACGTACCGAACTCATCAACGAGGTCGGCAATGTTCGTGTGTGAAGTCACCAATCTATGCACGTTTCCAGCATCCTTAGCAAATAGTATAACAGATGTGACCGTCTATAACACAGTTTGATCCATGATAAACGTTGTCGGTAACAGCGTTAAGGAGTCTCTTCCATAATTAGGATTCTGAACTGAGATAGTCATTTTCGTGGTCATTCTCTGCGGCACACAGCCACGCCTTTTTGCAAACATCAAACCCACATTTCTGAGCTTGGTATATGCGATTTTGTGTAGCCTAGGACGCACCGCCTATGGGCAAATCGCCCCTCCACCTTCCCTCCCACCCCCACCCAGACATATAGACGTCGCGAGAACGTCCTGCCACATTGGCTGTATTGTGTTCATGGTCAAGAAGGATGTATCCTATGAAACATTCGCGTTTGCGGTGATGCAGTACCTAGTGTGTGAATGATAGATGACAACTGGCAGACAGTCAAGTTGCGCTTCTGATTGCATGTCTCGATCACGAACCGCATTTTGCTATTGATAACACAAGCATTTGGGCAACCACAAGATGTTGCGGACATGAGACTGAAGATCGAATAACTTGAAGAGAATGTTTCACGTCTGAAGATATTAAAGGAGGCACCAGATATGATAAAACAAGGGCACTATTGGTATACTTTTAAGTAGAAAATACTGCTCTAGACAACACAGTTTCTCTGTGAAGTATGCACCTCGCTGCGTCATTGATTGCGTTATTGTACCTCCCGCAACATGGGTAGAGAGCCAACTGCCGGCCGTTACATCTGAAAATCGTGCTCACGAACGCCAGATATGAACGACTCAGCCATTATATTTGTACCGGCCTTATCGCCCGCACGTCTTATGGAATGGCAGAGTTTGAATGACGCTATTCTGATGTCATGGTTGCCAACGTGACCCTGACATACTCTCCCCGAAATAATGTCCCCATTTTGCGGGCGTAAATGTACTCAAAAACAGAGGAGTTTAGGTCTCAAGAAGGGCAGGACTGTGAGCTGCGCCGAAAAGTCTTCAATATGGTTATTTTAGTTCAATACCCTATGTGCGTGTGGAACACTCTAAGAATGCCGTCATAGCCGCGAATGCAAATGCAAGTAAGGCACATGGTATCACCAAAATATATCACGAGAGAAGGCCAACACACGCTTATAGCGCTCATGAATTCCCACGCTTGAAACAGCAACGCCACCTTGCGGTGCGCACAAGTACCAAAAGTAATTTATGTCGTCCACTACAGCGACGATTCAGACGCGGCAACCCAGGCAGCGACTATGGTGTCATGGAACCGTTGCATGACACAAAGAAATGATGGCATATGGAGCAGCGTTTTTACTACTTAGTGAAATTGTGTTATTGATAGCATTCTTTTGCATTTGTAGGCAGTCCAATAGTTACAAGTGAGTTTTTTCATCATACCTGATACCTGCCTCAATAGTTCCAAATGTGGAACAATCTCTTCAACAGTTCAGCAAATTCTCACATTTGCTGATTTTACCCGCAGACCGAGAACCTCAGGATGGTGTCAGAAGTGAAAGCTCAGAAGGCCAAGCTGAAAAGTGACTTGAATAATTTAGAGCTCCAGACTGATACAAAAGTGAAGCCTCAGCACAAGCAGTTGGAAAAAGAAAAGTGAGTAAATGCGTGCATCGTTTTCAGTACTTCTTTTCGCGGTAACGCCCCACTTTGCTTATCATTTTCGCGGTTCCTTCAATAGTGTATTCTCATTATCCATTCCTGACAAACACTGTGCATTTTAGCATTATGGTGCGCTAATTTCATTGACGCATGTTGCCTAGTCCATCCATTAGCAGGTATTCCAACCTTCCCAATTGTCGGTGCGGCTATTCCCAGCAACAAAATATCGGCGACTGTAATATCATGGTATTAGTCAGTCTACCTACTGTTATTATGTCTGTTTCACCCAATTTTCGGTCGTGCGCGCATTGCCATCTCGGCTGCCGTAAATAGTGAGTCAGTGTTGCGTGCTTTATTCTGCATATGCAAGGTGGCGGCTAGGGCGCCGCCAACATCCCTTGCGTCGACTTGGATGCGCCGTCTGATGATTTCCGCCTGGCAGGGCCACCTTCTCGGCGTACGTCAAGCTGTGTGGTCACGTGCGGCTCGACTCGCAGCACACCGGTCCTGATGTGCGCGGCACTGTCTCTCTCGAACCAAGTGCTGACGTCACGTTCAGTTTGGACCCCGCTACGCTCTCTGCTGTGCAGCTCACCAATCGCCTGTGGCAAATCGCCGCCGAACACGTGGCGCCGGCCAAGCAGTGTGCCAGCCAGCCAGAGCTGGCCAATCAGGGCGCCGAGCCGCTCGAGGCGACCAACCAGAGCGTCGAGCGTGCGAAGACGCCGGAGGCGACCGACCGGAGCGTCGAGCGTGCGAAGATGCCGGAGGCGACCAATCAGGATGGCGAGCGTTCTATGGCATTGGAGGCGGGCAAACAGAGCGTCACGCAACCTAGCAAGATATTTGAAGAGTATAGACCGACGGCCAAACGAACGGCGGCGCCGGGCACAGACAGCGAAATGGCGGACCCCGAAGACGATGACAGCGCGAAGGAAAACATTCCTGCAAACTGTGTGGAGGCCTAAAAGTTTATGCCTGGGGTCTAGTACACAAACGGGAAGTGCTGTCATGTGTCATGCAGTCATCATACTTATGATATCTTTCGTGCTCATGCTTCATTGAAAATCCCTGAGGTTTTCTTTATTAACATTGCCCCATGCATCACATTTGCTTTATATAACCAATTTTTGCGGCCCAGAGTTGTTCGTTGTAGTGAGTCGATACTTCAGAGAAGAATTGATAGTATGAATGTGTACATACTGCATGCGGCTGCAGCATAACTGGTGCTTCATGGCGCACGTCCTTTGGCCCCAAAAGCACCTTCTGGCCAGAGTTTGTAGGTTAGACCTTTGCTTTGTGACATCAGCGGTGTGGGATTCATTTAAACACTTGTACCAATTTTCGCCTGAACCTTTGGCGTCAGTTGTTATTTGTCAATCATGTTGCTTCTGGACATTCGGAAAAGAAACACGTTTACCTTAGCCGGTGGTTCAGCATTTCGCGATTTGTCCTTGCAAATAACCTTTCATTCAGCTGAACCCTTTGTCCAATCTTGTGATTTGTAATCTTGCGACAGAGAGGTGTGATATCAAACTACACCATTCGTTATTTGGTGCGATTCCTTGCCTGACGAGCAGAGCGAATTTCCCAAACGAATTTTGAAACGTGAATTTTCCAAGTCACTCACATTGAAATTAGAGATTCATTGGACGTGAAATGAAGCCTTCTGTGCTGCAGCGTCCCCTTGCAGCACCTGGTGCGCGAGGAATGAGCACATCGTGCGTGTGTCCGCCCTGATAGTAATGTTCTTCCGCGACTGCTGCATCAACTGTGTTTTTGAACAACGTGCGCATTTCTTGGTATGATGTGACCGTGCGATGGATGGCAGCGATAGGCTAGCACGTCGCTTGACTTGTACAGAGGGCACCGCTTCAAACGTCTGTTAATAGGTTTTCAGTTAGCGTAACAAGCACGGGCTGTCTATTGAGGCGGGGTTCGTATTCAGTGCGCCCACCATGTGGCTTGTACTGTCAGTTAAAACCTGTGAACCGCTTTGTACGTATCTAAAAAGTTTGTAGTGCTCACGGAAGTCTGTCTGCTGTTACACACTGTGCATGTCTCAATAGACGCGTTGAGATGGAATATGGCGTTTGGTTATCTGAAGGGAACATAACCGATGTCAGGCTTTGTCAATACTAAATAAAGCATCATTCGTGCGCACTAAAGCGCTAAAACAAATCAGTTGTTGAAGGAGAACTCGGCCCACTGGTGAGCCCGCGCGTTAGAGCTTTGTAAAGAGATGTCCAATAGAGCTCCTGAATCAAATGAAGCCTAACCCGCGACTGCTATTGGCATTGCTATGCGGTTTTGCTGTCACCTGTTTTTGTCCGCCATAACCGAACGCACTAAAGTCAGTAGCTTGGAACATACGATGCCCCTAAAGCAGCACGACGGCTACCATGCTAAACTTTAGTGAACCAGTTCGGGCTAGCTTTAGCTGAAGTCGAAATGGTGCCATACTATCACAAGCAGCGGACTCAGGGCCAGGACTTTATTCTGCAGCGAGGGATCCCAGTGCTTTAGTCCTCCGCACACGATAACGGGGAATGTGATTGACTTCCACTGATTTAGCACTAATGCATATCCGATGCCAATCGGTGGGCACACCGTTAAAGCACTCAACACAGCCAAATCCGGTTAGAACACAACATTGTGAAAAAATGAGCAATGGTATGTTTTAAGTGCTTAGAATTTTGGGAGCTTTCAAATGTGTTTGAGGTCAATTTGCGGACAACTTGTCTTCTACTACATTTGTGACAACTTGTTTGAAACAGGTGTTCGGTATCCAGATTTGGCCCGTTCCACCGTCTTACTGAAGCTTCTAGCTCTCGAGCAGATTAGCAAATTTTGTCTGGTCGTAATGGTGCAAAATGGAGTTTGTTCTCAATGATGTTCATATATCATGATCTGGAATCCAAAACCCTACGTAATGCTCCCTAGTTAGGGGGACAACGCCGTCTGTCATTGTGGGGTCATGTCATTGACTGATATGCTATCAGTTATTGACTAACATGACATAATGTCATGCCGATAATAAGAAGACATTTACAGTACCTATGTGGATCGAATGATTCCTACCTGAGTAGCCGAACCTAGGTGGCGGTACTTGTAAAACAAAGCACTGACAAAAAAGGACAGAAATCGTTTTCCATCCCACAATCACTGCGAATTGCGAGATAGTAGAGACAAGCGCATTCCGTTTCACATATCGTAACGCATGTAGTTTGCTTGCGATGCAGCCTGCCCCGCGTATCATAAAACAGCAATACAATTTACCCCACCGTTTCATACAACTTAACCGGCGATTGGGCGGGTTGTACCATTTTAAATAAATTCCTTCAGAAGACATTTACCGAAAAAGAAGCAAAGCGATGGCGTGCTTTCCTAAACTGTACCACTACATATGTGCTGAAGGTCATAGCTGTCTGCAGGTCTACGAGTCTTAGTCTCAGCAATTATGACATGAAAGAGCTTAGGGCGAACGCTTATGTCCATTGCTCCGTATCGGCTTACAGCGCAGCTGTGCACGTGGAGCGCATACCTGTAGTGGTGTGTACACTCTACGTAGGTGTGCACAGGGACCGCACACCTCCAGTGGTGTGAACACTACGTAGGTGTGCGCAGGGAGCGCCCACATCCAGTGGTGTATGCACTACGCAAACGTGCTACTCCAAGGTGTTCATTAAACCGGTCTCGAATGCTACATTTGTTTCTTCTGCGTAAAACATCCCAGTACGGTAGTTGTGATATACATTATACGCCACATTCTCCGTATCCGTTTTGCCCTCAACCCATTAACACTTTTGTGACAGATCCTACCCAAGCTGGACGCGTCGTGTGCTTCAGGCCAGATGAAACTATCAGTTGAGTTGAAAAGTCTTATGTTGAAATGACGAAATTAAACATACCAGGAGGTGCAGGTAAAACGATGTCGTGCTAAACAATAATTACATTTGCGTTGTTCAATATGTAGAGCTGCACTTATCATCAAGAGGGTGAGCACAGCTCAAAATATGGAGACCTTAAACGTGATTGCTATTTTGCACTACCGCGCCGTTTAAATACTACCTCCTTGCATACTGAAGGTCGTTAGGTCAACATAACAAAGTGCCGAAAAATCAGGAACTGAAGGCCTTTCTCATACGAAGCGAAATCAGCGTCGACCTCGTCTCTCGCTTTACGGGAGTATTTTAAACTTAGAACAAAGCTGTCTTTAAGACTTTATTTTCATTAAACCTATGCGAAGGGTCCCAGAGGATCTCTAACACGTCGAAAACTCAGCAACGTAGGGCCGCGCGGAAGACGGCAGCAAAAAGCTCTCTTCAAACTGCATTAGATTAGTGCGACCGGATAACGGTATGATCTTTAAAATGGCTTCAGGTCACAGTGGTGAAGTTACCTTTTTCAGACTCCTGTTTTCTCAAGAACTACGCATGCCACGGCAATGCGGAAGGAGGCGTTGATTAACTCTGGGAAAACTGGATTAGGTAAGCACCAGTAAGCATTGACACATGTGACCTGAAATAAGTCATGTCAGGTCAAATAAGGGATGGCAATTGTTGCTTTGGTCCGTCTAGTAACATGAAGAACATGGCAAGCCACATCCAACGGGAGACCAATGTTGGAAAGACATTTTGAAGCTTTAAATATGGTCATTAAGGTTTAGGTCTGCGATTTCTGGAGGGTCTGGTAACAACAATTAAGGTTTTGACTTGACGTGACCTTGGATGACCTGGCTTTAAAAAAACAACCAAAAAGATACTAATGTATCTTTAAGTGATGTAGCTATTGAAATATTTCCATAAAGTTTGTCTGATAGGAAGCTTGTTTAGAAAACCTTAGGAGGAAAGGGGCCTCTTGAGGCCCCATCTCGTAAGGGGGGAGGAGGATAACAATAGGACGGTTAGTCCATGTTGTCCGAGGCCGTGTAAACCGCTCGATCAGACCGCGACATTCAACTGTTTGCAGAGCTGGTCATGTGCAAACCGGAGTTTCGCATACGCAATTATTTGTTTGGTTCATCTTTCCATGTCTTTTTCTTGACGGTGATATAGCGTCAAATCGAAAACGCGCGACACCGGCGTCTAGCCTCACTTGTTTCTCCGGGTGCTGTTTCTCACGGAAAAGAGGGAAATTTGAATCAGACGAGGTTCACACCGCTGTGGATGGGAGCATAAACGTACCGTTCTCTGCAGCTTTTGTGGGAAGTAATTTTCATATTTAACTCGATATGGGTCATTGTAAACTTCTGGCTGAATCACCCGTGTTTCGCATGGTTTGGAAGAAACGTTCGCTTGGAAAAAGTATGAATGTTTTAAGCACGTACCCAGTTGTCTGCGACCAAATATACGCACAGTATAAAGCTCTCACAATAGAAGTATGCTCAAAAAAGCCTGTGCGCAAAAGTTGTTATGCTTTGTTCGTATCGTAGAAAGTACCTATGTGGCATCCACATCAATGGAGGTTCTTCAGGGTAAAAGCTTGTACGGAAAAGCTCTTATGCATGAAAGAAGTACGCAGTTGTTCATAAGTAGTTCTGCGTACACAAACGTTTGTAACGGGTAAAAGTCGTTTCACAGAAGTATGTACGTAAAAGACAGTAAGTAATTGCGCGCACGTAAGCGTTTGCAATACATAAAGGTCGTTTGAAGAGCACGTACGCAAAAGACCGTATATAGTTGTGCGAACGCCAATGTTTGTAAGGGGTGAAGATCGTTTGACAGAAGTACGCACGTAAAAGACCGTAAGCAGTCGTGCGTACGCAAAAGTTTATACAGGATAAAGGTCGTTTAACAGTAGTACGCGACAGATCGCAAGCATTTATTATTTAATAGCAAATGTGTACGGATAATGCCCCTACGTGGTGAGTTTCGTGGTAGATCGACCACCCAGTACTGAATCATGGGGTGTCATGAATGTAGTCTGCCGGATAACCTCACGCGAATGATTCGACAATTCCTCTTTTACGTCTATCGAACGTTATAGCCCTCTCGGGTAATGTTGGGTCGGTTGCAAACAGGTCTCAATCAAAGCGAGAAATGTGGCGCAGCCTGCTCTCTGGAACATGATTTACATTACGTAAGTGATCGTGCGGGCCGTCGCTCACACGTCAGCCCGCCGTATGTCACTAACCAGCTGACTGCCGCCGCGGCCGTCAGCTGGCGTCGGTGGCGCGCTCAAGAGGCGTCAGGCGGAGGCGTCGAGACAGAAACGCTGGCAATGCAATGCAAAGGATAAAGGTGAATACGACAGCAATTGCGGGTGATCTGCTGTGGATGTTTTTTCACTCCGTCCTTTCAATCCCAGGGTCACTTTGACTACCATGGACTCGTGTTTATTTCCTGGCCGCTGTAGGACATTTAATTTGATGGAATAAAGAGCGACTTTGATCCGACCTATGCAATTTTCGCCGTCCGCCGCCGCCCTCTCTGGTCCACGAGATGTGGTGGCCCCGCTGTTATAGTTCATCAGGGGCCCTGCACCAAGGATGAAGATTTGATTTATAACTTATATTACACATCCGCATAGTAGACTGCGCACGTGACTTTGTCAAACAAACTTTACCCTGACGGATATTTGCGTGCGGATTTGACGTGCCTACATCATAACTTGCATGACTTGCATAGCTTGCATAACATAACATGACTTGCGAAGCGCTACACACGAACTTGATCAGCGACGAATGTCTGCGTGCGAAAAACTTTGCGCGGCCTTTTTCCCAACGAACTTTCGCGTGTACGAACATTTTCGTTTAGATTTTTCGTGAGGATCGGTTTGCCACACAAACCTTATCCAATACCAGCTTTTTGCATCATATACTCTACTCTGACGAACTTTTAACCCGATACACAGGATCCTGAAAAGCCTAGACATACCTTATGCCTTTAGACATTTACATACCCTTAGACATATCAACCTTATCGTTCAAACAATTGCCATACTAACCTGTTTATGCATACTGTTGTCGGCAACCCATTTCCTGCAGTCCTCAGCATAATACCTTGTGTCGGATGTTAGAATGTTCGTACTCGAATGGTTGGTTCTTTGGATATTTCTTGCAGGAGGTGTACTAGCTTCGTGGCATGTTTCGACACCTGCCCTGGTGAAACCCCAGAACTAGTTATGTCTAATAATAGAAAGGAAAGTGTTATCGTGGTATCGGGTACCCACAATATATAACAGGCAACTTATCTGAAAGTGCTTTCCAACCCATATTACTCATACAACGTTTCTTTACATCACCAGACATTAGGCGCTTCTTTCGATGTAGCCCCAGATACTATTTCTGGAACGGGCGATCTCGGTGCATGCGATATTCACGTGAATAATTCATGGTAGCTTCCGCGACTGAGCGTAGGGACTTCGCCCCGATCTTTTTTTTCAAAATTAGCGTGCACATTAACACATGAAAAAGAAATGACTCCTCGGACACCAGCGACCAGGACGCTAGACGCGCACCCTAAGTATGGGATCAGAAAGCAGGTGCCCCGCCTCTCATGGGTATGAGCTGTAGGTGCTACCTTCAAATCAGCAGGTCCGCAAAGCGTGGAAAAAGAGCTCAGAAGCGGTGCATCTGGTCCGTAACAGCTAGCGAATACATGACCTGCTCCTTGCCGTCGTCAGGTGCTGCAGACTTAAAGTAATGTTTTTGACCTTTCCAACCGCGCTGTGCTGGCCTGCACGCCCAAGGCCTAAAAGTGGTACATCTAGTATGAATTGCCTTGATAGAAATGAGCGTTTGTCATTGGCACAGCGGGCGGCGTAAGCCATTTACCGGTAGGCGCGTTGGTGGATGCTTGAGTTTGGGCCAGTGCGTCGCTGGACTATGCTATATGTCGCCGGCCTTATATTGCTTCGCGTGTCCGTGCCATATGCCGCTGATCATGTGTTGCTTCTCGGGTTGATGCTATATGTCGCCGGTGTTATGTTGCCTCGCGTGTCCATGCCATATGTCGCTTTGTGGGTCCTGCCTCGTAAAGGCAGCCTTACAACGGAATGAGCATCCAAGTAAACAATGCTTCCAAAAGCCAAACTGCGCCTAAAAAAAAGACACTATGGTGGTTGTCATAGGGTTGAAATCAAACTCATAGTTTGTTCTCTTGCTGCATTCGCGCGATGATACCTTCATAATTGTGTATTACTCTTCCTAAAAAGGGCTGCACGCTCCCATTGCATTTGTTGCATAAACATTTTGGCTAATAAGTATATTGCAAACATCACCTTGAAGATCCAGTCAAATGAAAAATGTTGCTTTCATAGTGCCGAACAGGACATTCACTAGCATTTCTCCGGTTGGGGGTACTACTTCAAGCCAAAATTGCGAGCTTTTCAAAAGGATTTTAAGAAAAATAATAACACCGATCAAGTCGTTTGCGTCTCATCTACCCATGGGTGAAAATTTACAAAAACCGGGTATCCTCCCTCTACTGGTAATATCTGCACAGCTTCGAAGCATTTTTTTGTATTTATGAGTCTTCCTTTTGAAACTACACTTTTGTATAACCTGTTCACTCGTTATCATCAGAAGAACCTGAAGCCGAGTTTTGACTAAATAGCCAATGTTTGATTGACGTAGCACCGTTTAACCACTAGCTCCTGGTATGATAAAGGTCGGTTAGCAATTCCAAATCGTGACACAAAAAAATCATCCCAAAGTCTACATCGCATATAATCCATGGCCATCATGTCCGTCAATTGTTATCAGCCAGCCAGCCAATGGCATCATTGTCGGTACGCTGTATTACCAATGCAGCATGTCCCACGCACAGACGATACACGTACCGCCTGGCAGCTGGCAGGAGAGTTCGCGTCACCCTGAAATGCCTGGGGAGCGGACACAAAATGTTTTGGACACAAAAAACACGCACAAATATTCGGCGCATCGACTTCCCTGCCAGTTAGGGGTGCGAAGTGAGGTGAGTTGCGTTGGGGGTCGAATCGTAAACATTGTGAAACTTTCCGAAAACTCTCCAGCAAACGGATTTTTCGGCTTTGGCCTACCTTTCTCCTAAAGTTGGGAGATGGAGCCCAAGTTGGGTGGCTGAAGCCCCCCCCCCCCCTTTCCCCTCCAGCACTGGGGAACTTCACTCCTTCCGTTAATGCATATGCCATTCAGATAAGCCTGGCTGCACTGAAGGCCTAAAACACGAGCGTACGTCGATGTACCGACTTAACGATATGCAACAAAAGCACACATTGCGCTCACCCCAGCACCCGTGCGCATACGCAGCTGGAAGTGTGCTGAAAGGTGGAAGGCGCTGTTGTGCCTTGGCTCAGTGATTCAAACTTCTCTCATTGCCCTGATTTCAGGCTTCCATCCGTCGCTGGAGGACATTGTCCTGATGCGACTAGGGCATGGTGCAAGTCACCCCGCCCTCCCCTGCCGAATTGGAACGTTGATCATCTGGTTAGTATCGTTTGATTTGCGATGACCTCTTTGGTGATTTAGGCTCAAACGCAGTGTGTAAAGTGAACAGTGGTCCAGTTATATCACCTTACCCTTACGCCAGCTCGTACAAGTCACTAATGTCCTTCATAATCGAACACCAGAATATGATGAGATGACACTTATTCTTGGTTTGTAAAGCACGGCACGTCTGAGTAATTGAGCATCTGTCATTATTTCAGCTTTTAACCTCGCCCGATCTGCAACTTCTGACCAGCAGATGGCAGTGATCCTGAGGACACTGATCAATGCCTTCAGAATTGCGGAATGCAGGCAATCGATTCCAATTTGGATCTACTCAGTCAGTCCGTCGTCGAGACGGGGGGGGGGGGGGGACAACACTCTCCAAGTAACATCCAGGGTGACTAAATTCACCAGCCAATGCAAGGTCCTTACGAACGTGCGTAGAGTCTTCTCAATCTCTAAGAAACCACGTCGATCAATCTCCATGTTGAAGTTTTCCTGAATTTATTTGGCGTCATTGCAGTGACTGCGAGGGGCTGCAGCCACCGTATAAACATCTTTACCGAGAACTGGCCTTCATTACGTCGTGAGCCGGGCAAGCCTCGCGTGGAGCGAGCCAGCGCAGTGAAAGGCGTGCAGTGTTGACGTTAACCGAGCGGCGGGTATCTCGCCCGCCATCGCCGCATCCAGACCGGCCGTAACTCCCGAGCAGCCGCGCCACCCGATATTTACTTCTGAGGAGATGGCGCGCGCAGGGCTGGCCGCTGCGATTAGTGGCGAGGTTTTCCCAAGGTTGTATACACAGATCGCTGCCGAGCGTATAAAGATGGCGCGGCGAAGCGCCGCGGCGACAGAGGTGACCACGGGTCGGCACCATCTGAGCAGATGACCGCTGGTCAAAGGTGAGCGGTGGACGGTCTGGGCGTGGCGGTGCTCAGTGGGGTGCTCTCGGCAGTGTGATACGCGTCAGTGACGTCACATCCTTCGCGTCTGGCTTAGGACTAAAGTTCGTATACATGAAGTATGCACGTGACTGTAAGCAAATGTACGTAATGCATAAACTTAACATGGCAAAAGCACGCACGCCAAAGTTCGTATGCATCTGTTGGAATGATATTAAGTATTTATGTAAAATTTCGTGAGCATAAATTTAATTTTTTGTCGTTCATTTTTTGACTAAATGTGATCATGCAGGACGATCTTAGATGTAAAACTCGACTGTATAATGTTAAGCCCTATCCGATGAGCTTTTAAAAAGTTAAGCCCTGGACAATTTTGGGTCGGGCGTTAACAAGACCTTATCAGACGCCTTTAAGAAGCGGAAACGCCCTTAAGAAGTTGGAACTGTTCAAGAACATCTCAAAAGGGTCGAACTTAACCTGTTGTGACCTAACATGAGCTATCAGCATGGCGAACCGCACTTAACTTAGTTCCAGCCTAGGCTGGAATCATAACCGTAAAATTTAACATATATGGAATGACATTTTACATATGAAAAAGGTCATAAACCTAGGTCGTAAACCTAATTCAAACCGGGCTACTGACCGATGTCAGTGTATTTTATACCGCCGTAGTGCGTTTACATTCATGTCATTCAAAGCTGTGAGTATTCATAATGCTTGAGATGACCTATACAATGGACATTGACTACAGCCAGCTCCTTGTCCATCCGGCGCGGACAACGAATGTAGTCGCACATGCAGTGATGTATTTTTAAAAAAAATTTGGTCCGAATCCTTTGAATGGATGGATTTCTGGGATCAGCGCTCACGCTAAGCAGTGCTTGTTGTGTGAGCCCTGACCCCCACCATCCGTTCGCGCAGTTCCAGGCAACGGCAGAATTTAGTGGCGAAAGCCTTACGTGCCGCAATGCTCGGCACGGTCCGTCCTGGCCTCTGACGTCAACTGACCTTTAGCGCGACCGCTCCCACCGGCCGCAGGCCATACCTGCCGAAGGCAAATAGCGAGCGCCCTAAAGCGACTCGAACCTATCCCGCCACGGATGGGTGGGTCGGAATGCAGGCGCTCTAACCAACTGAGCCACCGGGACGGACTCAGTTGGTTAGAGCGCCTGCCTGTTCCAAGACCTGTTACCAATGACCAGGATATGTATTTTAGCTCACGTTATGCATCTGTCTGCGAAGCTTTTCAAGTGGTATTTTGTCAAACAAACTTTATTCCTGACGAGCATTTGCCTTGAAACGTTTGTGCGCGAGCCTTTGAGCGCTCGACACCATACATTTCCACAGGAAATCCTGCGAACGTATGGTTCCAAACGAACACTATCTCTGAATGACATTTGTGCACAAATATTTGAGTGTGGTCAGGAGTATAAGACCCAAAACGAGCGAATCCAAGGAGCACATCGACATTGTACTGCAGTATGTTTGCGATCCGCCCCATTGTCAAATCAAGGGAAAATATTGGCTACGCATGCCGAGCTTCTAGGGCGAATAGCTGGCATCATAACAAATTGTCTTTGAAAAACGACCCACCCGAAAACAAACGCAGGCCACGTGATATAAGGTCAAGAAGTCTCGACTTAAAGCGCTTGCTAACAAAACCTTTGAAATACTGAGAAGTTGCAATGGGGCATTGTAACTTTGGTCAGACATAGTTTAGCATTGTGCGGGTTATTCTTCATTGAGTTACAGACCCCGGGCACAATTTGCTCGGCGACTTCTGAAAAATCCCCAAGGCTTTAACCCTCCCCCTCGAGCATTCTTTCGGTCTTCTTAGGAATTGCACAGCTTGATCAAGTACATAAGACGGCCCTATCCTAAGTATTTTCGAATATAACTTAAGTGTCACGCGTCACGCCTGAAGTAAACTGAAGTGCTATGTTGCATTGTTCTCCAAAAGGTAATTGTTTGAGTTCAGCTATGCGCTGGGCTGGTACGAAGGTTTGCAAGCGAGAGGAGCTGGCAGTGTTCGGTGTCTCATTTTCATATGCTTGCATTTTTCCGAATTCCAATCTGCTATTGTGTATTTACTCCAAACGCGGTGCTTGGAGTTGATCGGAATCCTTGTTTGAAACATTCTTGCTTCTCAGTCATCCAGCTCATGCTGTTGCTATTGCATTTGCTGTTCGCGATGTGCATGTAGGCCCGCAGCTAGAGAAAAATAGATCAGTTTGGTGTGTTCGAAGCCAAGTTCCGTGCCTTCCACTAGTGCAAGGCAGCGCGTGAGCCTGATTTGAGTTTATCTCAGTAGCGATGTACTGCCGGGCGACGGGCTCCAAAGGCCCCATCACGTCATCGGCGACGCGAACTGATCGCCTCTCGCCTCGTTCGCAGGGCGAGCATGGTGCACATGAGCCTCTCCCTCCTAGCTGGGCTGGCGTGTGTGAGCGCTGCCTCGGCCACCTTCCTCAAGACTCTTGGCCGCCAGACTGGCTACGACACCCCGCCGGACACGTCACTCTTCCCCGAGCCTGGGTCCCTCGAAACCCAGCACGCCCAAAGCGCGCTCAACGGCCTAGCCATCTTCGCCGGCACCTCGTCGTCGGCGTCGTTCACCTCTTTCACGCTCGACAACGCGCGCGTCACTGTCGGCCGACCGGCGGGCAGCGGCTCGTCGGCGCTGCGGCCCACGAGGATCGTCGTGACCGACGCGGCGGCGCGCGGGCTGGTGTGTGTGCCGCGCGGCGTTGTCGGCGTCGGCGGCGCGGCGGCCGGCGCCGGCCAGGCGGGACGGCTCAGCGGCAGCATTGCCGTCGGACAGGGCAGGGGTATCGTGGTCACCGTCGACCCCGCGCAGGCGTCCTCTGCGGCGGGACGTGGAGCGTCCGCCGTGGCTGGGGGAGGACAGGCCCACACCAGCGCAGGTTCAGGTGCGTCTGCGTCTGCTGGACGTGGAGCGTCCGCCACGGCTGAGGGAGGACAGGCCCACACCAGCGCAGGTCTCGGTGTGTCTGCGTCCGGTGGACGTGGAGCCTCAGCCTCGGCTGGGGGAGGACGGGCTCACACCAGTGCCGGCCGCGGTGTGTCTGTGTCTGCTGGACGTGAAGCCTCCGCTTCGGGTGGGGGACGACAGACCCACGTCATTGTAGATCACGGCGTCTCTGAGTCTGCCGGGCGTGGAGCGTCCGTCGAGGGGGGTGATGGAGCCTCAGCATTGACCGGAGGAAGACAAGAATATGGCAGCGCAGATCGCAGCGAGCCTTTGACCGCTGGAGACGGAGTGTCCGCCGAGGCGGGTGAAGAAGACTTCACCTCGGCTGGGGGAGGACAGGTCCACACCAGCGCAGATCGTGTGGTGTCGACGTCGGCTGGACGTGGGGTGACCACCTCAGCTGGGGGAGGACGAGTTCACACCAGCGCCGGCCGCGGCGTGTCTGCATCTGCTGGACGTGGAGCCTCAGCCTCGGCTGGGGGAGGTAGGGCTCACGCCAGCGCAGGTCTTGGTGTGTCTGCGTCTGCTGGGCGCGGAGTGTCCATCTCAGCTGGGGGAGGACAGGTTCACACCAGCGCCGGCCGCGGTGTGTCTGCATCTGCTGGACGTGGAGCCTCAGCCTCGGCTGGAGGAGGAAAGGCTCACGCCAGCGCAGGTCTTGGTGTGTCTGTGTCTGCTGGACATGAAGTGTCTGCCGTGGCGGGTGAAGGAGACTCCACCTCGGCTGAAGAAGGTCAAATCCACGTCAGTGTAGACCGCGGAGTGTCTGAATCCACCGGGTCTGGAGTGTTCATCGAAGGGGGTGATGGAGCCTCAGCATTGACCGGAGGAAGACAAGAATATGGTAGCGCAGATCGCAGCGAGCCTTTGACCGCTGGAGACGGAGTGTCTACCGAGGAGGATGAAGAAGACTTCACCTCGGCTGGGGGAGGACAGGTCCACACCACCGCAGATCGTGTTGTGACGGTGTCTGCTGGACGTGGAGTGTCCGTCTCAGCTGAGGGAGGACGGGTTCACACCAGCGCCGGCCGCGGTGCGTCTGCGTCTGCTGGACGTGGAGCCTCAGCCTCGGCTGGGGGAGGTAGGGCTCACGCCAGCGCAGGTCTTGGTGTGTCTGCGTCTGCTGGACGTGGAGCCTCAGCCTCGGCTGGGGGAGGTAGGGCTCACGCCAGCGCAGGTCTTGGTGTGTCTGCGTCTGCTGGACGTGGAGCCTCAGCCTCGGCTGGGGGAGGTAGGGCTCACGCCACCGCAGGTCTTGGTGTGTCTGCGTCTGCTGGACGTGGAGCCTCAGCTTCGGCTGGGGGCGGACGGGCCCACGCCAGTACCGGCCGCGGTGTGTCTGCGTCTGCTGGACGTGAAGCCTCCGCTTCGACTGGGGGACGACAAACCCACGTCATTGTAGATCACGGCGTCTCTGGGTCCACCGGGCGTGAAGTGTCCGTCGAAGGGGGTGATGGAGCCTCAGCATTGACCGGAGGAAGACAGGAATATGGCAGCGCAGATCGCAGCGAGCCTTTGTCCGCTGGAGACGAAGTGTCTACCGAGGAGGATGAAGAAGACTTCACCTCGGCTGGGGGAGGACAGGTCCACACCAGCGCAGATCGTGTTGTATCTGCATCTGCTGGACGTGGGGTGACCACCTCAGCTGGGGGAGGACGAGTTCACACCAGCGCCGGCCGCGGTGCATCTGCATCTGCTGGACGTGGAGCCTCAGCCTCGGCTGGGGGAGGACGAGCTCACGCCAGCGCAGGCCGCGGTGTATCTGCATCTGCTGGACGTGGAGCCTCAGCCTCGGCTGGGGGAGGTAGAGCTCACGCCAGCGCAGGTCTCGGTGTGTCTGCGTCTTCTGGACGTGGAGCTTCAGCCTCGGCCGGGGGAGGACGGGCTCACGCCAGCGCTGGCCGCGGTGTGTCTGCGTCTGCTGGACGTGAAGCCTCATCCGTGGCGGGTGAAGGAGTCTTCACATCAGCTGGGAGAGGACAGACCCAAATCATTGCAGAACACGGCGCATCGTTGTCTGCCGGACGCAACACTACGTCCGTGGAGCGTGGCTCCGCCTTCGCCTCGGCCAGCGACGGCTCTACTTACACCAGCAGCTTTGGTACCGGCTCTAGCGCAGCCTCGTCCGTCGGCAGCGACGGCCGCGTCTCGATCGATGTCAGCGGCGAGCACGCGCAGGCGGCCGCACTCGGCGCCGACGGCCTTTCCGTCACGATCAGCGGCGACGGCCGCTACTCGGCCGTCGACGAGTCGCTCTGCGAGTGTGTGCCAAGCTACCTGTGCGACGCCGAGGGCTTCGTCAACCTGGCAGGCAGCGGCTTGATCGACGTGAGGAGCTTTACGGACCTGCCGGTGGCAGCGGCGCGTGCCTCCAAGTGTCGACCGGACGAGACGTGTTGCCGCCACCGCGAGGGCACCGACAAGGCGGCCATCAGCTGGCTACCGACTGCGTGTGGCACCCGCTCGCCCATCGGACTCGACAGCCGCATCGTCGGAGGGGAGGTGAGTCTGTCGCCGGGTCGCTGCTGACGAGGCGGTGGTGTAAGACCTGGGGTGAGTGGGCTTGTGCACGCGGTTTTTTAGGGGTTTCGAAGGGGTACTTGAGGCTGGGGAGGCCGGACATCATTTAAGGTGAAGAGCCATGATTAAGGCGTTGTTGATCCTAGCATTCAGGCCCTAGTGCGCGAGCATGAGCATAGAATGCAACTAAGTTGCATTCAAAACCGAATTCGGAAGGACTTAAACATTCGTCCGAGTGCTAGAAGCTGCAGTCAGCTGAGTCTAGCCACGCAACAGCCATGACTGCCGCCGGCACACACGTCACACCAGACCCGCTTGAGGTCAGCCTTCGCAGGCTGCCGCTGATCGTATCGCCCCGCCCCCTGCTGACGTCCCGCCCCCTGCTGCAGGCCTCTCGGCTCGGCCGGCATCCGTGGATGGTGGCGCTGCTGAAGCGAGTGCCGAACACGGAGGGCGCGCCAGAGAAGCTCACCTTCCTGTGCGGCGGCTCGCTGGTCGCCAACGACATCGTCCTCACCGCTGCTCACTGCGTCAAGGAGTGAGCGCGAGATACCGTGCGGGTATCAGATCGTGTTGGGGAAGTGCTGCGAGGAATGCATGGTCCAAAGATGTGAGGTGCATGGCTAAATGATGATGGTTATGTGATGGCGCAGGATGTGACCAGCGAATTCTTAAGGGATGAGGAAGGGGACCTCGGTGACAACGCACCACGCCGATTTTTAACGTTCATACCATGTCATGGCATTTTTACCATTCTGCCATCTATGGGGCAAAGAGAAGGAAGGCCAGGTCTTCCGTTCTTCACCCCTCCCTTCCCTTCACCCCGCCCATTCGCTGTGCCCCTGGTGGCGGTTGCGTAACTTTATGGACGGTAGCGGACGAGTCGCAAGTGGGTTTTAGTCCCAAGCCGGATATTACTTCTAAGGGTCAGGGAACATTCTCAACGCCACTGACAGATAGTCCTTTTGACAGATACGTTGACCATTTTCGTGACAGGCAGCGAAGCTAACGGCACTAAACGCTTACACTGCGCTACCCGGCAAACGGTGACCGTCGCCACCGGTCCCTCGACAGCCACCCGAAGGAGAGCCTGGTGGTGCGTGCTGGCGAGTGGGACACGTCCAGCCGGGACCCCGTGTACGCGCACCAGGACCGCGGTGTGCTCCGCCTGCTCACCCACGAGAAGTTCCGTGCTGACACGCTCTTCAACGACGTGGCGCTGCTGAAGCTGACGCAGCCAGTGGAGACCGCGCCGCACATCAACACGCTCTGCCTGCCCAGCGCCGACGACTACTACATCGACTACAGCGACTGCATGGCCACCGGCTGGGGGCAGGAGTCTTTCGGTGAGACAATGAGGGATGGCCACCGGCTGGGGACGGGAGCCATTCGGTAAGACAGTGAGGGATGGCAACCGGCTGAGGACGGGAATCATTCGGTAAGACAGTGACGGGTCACGGGCTGGGGGCGGGAGTCATTCGGTAAGACAGTGAGAGATGAACACCAGCTGGGGGAGGAAGTCATTCGGTAAGACAGTGACGGGCCACCGGCTGGGGGCGGGGGTCATTCAGTAAGACAGCGACGGCCCACCGGTTGGGGGCGGGAGTCATTCAGTAACAGTGACGGGCCACAGGCTGGGGGCGGGAGTCTTTCGGTAAGACAGTAACGGGCCACCGGCTGGAGGCGGGAGTCATTCGGTAAGACAGTAACGGGCCACCGGCTGCGGGCGGGAGTCATTCAGTAAGACAGTGCCGTGCTACCGGCTGGGGATGGGAGTCTTTCGGCAAGATAGTGACGGGCCATCGGCTGGGGGCGGGAGTCATTCGGTAAGACAGTAACGGGTACTTGCGAGGGGAATGCTTCGGTCGGGACACCAGTAGTTCGGTAAGGCGGTGGCAAGGGGTGCAGGCCGGTCGGGAAGGGAGGAATTAAGGTCAGCAACTGTTGTTGGTGGTGCGATAGTGGCGAGGAACAAGGGCCCTTCGACGAGTGAGTCAGCACTTGTTCCTTGACGGCATACTAGGGATCGGCGCATTTCGGTGATAGAAGTGCTGAGTCAGGAGTGTCAATTTCAGCGAGAGACTGAGGTGGGGGCCGCTCATTGGGGGAAAAACTAAGCAGGGCTGTTCTGTGAGCGAAGGCTTATGTCCAAGGATGACCGAGCAGGCGAACGGATGAACAAGGCAGTTTAGAGTGAACAGAGAACAGAAAAACTGAGGACAGAACATGTGTCGTTATGTGGATGAGCATATGTACCCCACGTCTGGTTTCGTGTGCCGCTTCTCTGCATCCCATTTTGCTGTTACGCCATTGTCAGTTTGATAAAGGCACACAAGTGCGATTTGATATTGCAAGCTTCGTGGTGAACAACACAAATTAGAATGGCTCTTGGATATTGTGGCAAAACAGAGTTGTTGCTGTTGTAGGTTCTGTTGGCGGGTATGAACATACCAACTGTCTGGTATTTATTCATTCATATAAGCATGCTGTTGTGCAGGTGTTTCTCATTTGCTCAGATATCGTGTTTGCTCAGAACACTCCTTTCCACAACCAGCCAGTGACAGAATGCCTCAATTCGATATTAAGAGCCTAATATTGACGGCCAACGACCAATGGATAGTCAGTGTGAAGCTGCCTGTACATACAAATGTTTGTTTGTTCTGGAATCACTCACAAACTGGAGCCAGAGAGCACCCAGGCCCTCTCGTTGCCATGGACACTGCAGATTACCCAATCCGGTGAACGTTGGTTATCATCAACGTTGTTTACAAACTTCATGGTATTTTGCATGAGGCCTGCCCAATAGTTCTCCGCGCGCTCTTTGTCGCCATCGCCCTTCACTAGCCAACGTCCTTTTGATCGATGTGCCCCTCCGCAGACAATACCGACTACCCCAGCATTCTGAAGGAGGTGCGGCTGTCCAAGGTGGACCAGGGCCAGTGCCAGAGCCGGATGCGAGAGACGCGCCTGGGCCGCTGGTTCCGGCTGCACGACACCTTCCTCTGCGCCGGTGGCCACCCTGGCGTCGACACGTGCAAGGGCGACGGGGGCTCGCCGCTCGTGTGCCGCGACCACTCGAAGCGCGAGGAGACCCATGTTCAGATCGGCATCGTCGCATGGTCAGTTGGCGATGGGCGCGCACTGCTGGTACCATGTGCTTTGCTACCGACGTTGTAGTCCTTCGCGCTGGTGGCGGACGGGTAGGCCGGGGCGCGGCAGGCGGGGAACCTCGAAATCAGGACCTTTCGGGCGAGGGAACGGCGACCTGTGCCGTAACGGATCCCACAGGCAGCTGCTGAGTAGTCTGAATGGGCCTGAGCGCTCTGGGAACTGAATGACGATCCCCTGTTGGGACGAGACCGCGCCCGCAATGATATCTCATTTGTGGGATGTGTTTGTAGAGTGCATCTTACTAGGTTAGCATGCGTGTTGTACCCTGTCGTCAATAATTGTGACCCTTCTGAAGTAGGTGGCCGACTATTTTTTGCGATGACAGATTTATGGCAACTCAGATTTTAGCTCCAGACCAAGTGGCAGTGACTTTGCAGAGTCATCGTTCGCACATCTCTTGCTGTTCTTGCGGCTCTTCCTGTACTAGGACAGAATATGCATTGCACCCCGCCATCGGCAACTGTGAGCCTTTTGTGAACAGATAGCCAATTTCTATTCTGCGATCACATATTAATGCAAGCTAAGACTTAAGCACTGCGTTGAGTGGCGGTAATTTTTCAGACACTTCGTCCGCCCATTCCTTGCTCTTCTTGCTGTTTCCGTTTTGCGATCGCATATCAATGGAAACTTAGACTTTGGCACTGCGTTGAGCGGTGGTGATTTTCCAGACCCAACGTTTGCTCATCTCTTGCTGTTTTGTCTGCACCACACTGCCGCGCCTAACATTAGCCTTCCCCTCCAGGGGCATCAACTGCGGCCGCGGCGGTATGCCCGGGGTATACGCTGACGTCATCAAGCTGCTGCCATGGATTCAGGAGAAGCTGGCTCTGCTCACAGCAAGCCCCTCTGCCGGGTATTAGGGTCCAGCGTTGCTGGACCGCCCGCGGTGACAGACCGGATACAAGCCGCTGAGCTGCAAGGCAGAGCCCCCCCCCCCCCCCCTCAGGCCAGTCCGTCCGCCCGTCCCCGCAGCCCGGCGGCGGACGATGAGCGCCCGCACCGATGGCGACGCCAAACAAACAAGCCAATATCAGCGTAGTTTGGTCCCCGGCGTGCCCGCCCTCCCCGTCAGGACGAGAGGCAGGCGATGCCAAATAGTCTCGGTTGCTGAGAGCCGCCCAATAACCGGCCACGTTAGCGTGGCGTTACGTCTCTCCGTAAGGCTCGTTTTGTGGCGGAGCTCCGTCAATATCCTGGCAAAATTTTGATATGAGCGGCGGGGCACGTTTCTGTAAGCCTTAATGAAAATTAAACCTTGGCATGGGCTGGCGCTGCTCGGAGTTTGGTACGCACTGAAGTGATAGCTATTTCAGGTTCTCAGGAAACGATGGAAGCAACGCGGCGTGCTTTTTCATGACGTTATGCTGCCCGCGGCAAATGAAATGAAACACAGGTGAAATACATCTGAAACGAAAGCACGTAGCGCTTATGTAAAGCGTACAGACTTCTCAAACGAATAACACAGGACAATGATACAAAACACTGGATTTTACGCGACAAGCGGCATCGCTCCGATGATAAACCGCAGCGGGTTTTCAGGTGTACTCACTACCAGCAAAATGCTGGAGCTTCGTTCGCTCACGCTAACTGAGAGCAAATCCCTCGAGAATTGCTGATTGAGTAGAACAAAAGACACCGAACAACCTTGGCAAAACCCCTCTATCTTTTGTCGACAAGTTAATCTTGCATCACTTTCATGCCCAACGAAGAGCTACTAAGTGCTCCCAACCCGTCACTAATGTCTCCACGATCCACTGCTGGTGCGCTGCTGAATCGGCAACATACGAATGGAACCAACCTGCGAGTAAGCAGTGCAGTTCAAGGGTGGCCGGAGGATTAAATACATAGACAGGACAAAGACCAATCAATTAAAATGCAGTCACACGAGCGACTAAACGCAGGAATTCATTGTGGCTACTAACGAGCACGAAATATGCTTAATTATCATCTGAGCTGGCTCGACAGGTCAAACCAGGGGTGCGTAGCGGGTGATGAGTGCTCATCGAGCCGCGCACTGGGCGGAACGTGGAAGGCGAGCGAGATGTGACGTCACCCATGTCAGTCGAACAGCACACAACAAAGAAATCAGCCATGGGCTAGCATACTGTTGTGATAGGAGATGTGCCGATGAGGACGGCTTAGTGAACGGTCCATCCGAGTCGGGAGTCGTGAACGTTTGTCGGAACCAGGCCAGCAGATTCGCCGAACTGACGTTTGCCAATATTGCCACCAAAACTTTCCATGATGCTCATCTACCACCTGAAGTAGGCGTTGCCTTTATAAAGTTGAATGCCTTCCCCTATATCTTGAAGTTGATGAGATGATACCCTTATTATGCGTTCACCTCATCTCATTGGTTCAGATGCACTTAGAAGTTCTGTCACAATGCCAACCGGTGTGTGATAAGTTCTCGTTCACCATACATGCGAGAGAGCACTACGAGTCTACGCGCAAACCTTGTTGCACGGGCTTCGGTAGAGACCGATACGGCCGAACCTATTGAGATCTCTCTTCTTTCTCCAGAATCTCCATTCTACAGAGAAAAAATTGCCCCATGTCTCCTCAAACATCCAGAATCACTTTAACCCCCGCCGTGAAACCCGAGAAGTTTGCGGTGAATGTTACTGCAGAACATTATTACAACGCCCGCTTTTTACCAAAGGCTAAATAAAGCCGCGACGTGAGGCCTCACCAGGCCACCACTACATCCCAAATGTCTGCCACGCAGCTTGTCGCACTGCTGACGTCGCCCGGCTTCTCAGCTGTGCCAGCAAATTAGGCGCTGAACTTGCAGCTGGCGACGTCAGCGCCGCTGGAACAGCTGGTGGCAGCCGCTCTGTCGCACCCCCGGCGTCGGGAAGATCGCTGGCTGATGGCGACGGTTGGGCAGTAGTGGGGTGGGTGGGTGGGACCACGGCCGGCGCCGGCCCCCTCTCTGCCAGGCAGCCCAACACCCGCGACGCCCCTGTCGAGTGACTAGGCGAGCGCTGGAGAAGATAGAGCGACACGGGGCGGTCAGGCGCGTCCGCGAGACCAAGCAGGCGCGCTGTGCAGACCAGGAGCAGGTGACGGCAGACGATAGACTGCATGGAGCTGACCATGGGACAGTCTTCTTCTTCAGTCCATCCGTGGGACCACAAGCGCCTCTTGCGCTGCCATTTTAAGGCGGCGCGGCTGCAGCAGCTCCCCTTTCCCCGCGCAGAATGAAGTGCGCTGGGGGACCGGGACCCGTTCGGGCCTATTTATTTCAAGGGTAGCATGCCATCTGCGGTCCATGCTGCAGACCGTGGCCGGACGCATACACCTCAGTTATCGTCCCACCACAGTGTGTTCAGCGGGGGCGAAGTTCCCTTAAGTGGGGGGCTGAATGTATGTATTTTTATAATATATTTTTATATTTATAGGATATATTTATGATATATATATATATATATATATATATTCATAATATTGATTAGTATATATTTATGTCAAATATATTTATAACTATGTATTTATTCAGCCTGAAATATAGAATATATTTCAGGCTGAGCCCTGAAAATGATCAAACCTTTCCTCAAAACTCACCAACAAACGCATTTTGAGAGATTAAGTTCATTTTTCTCTTAATGGGGGGGGGGGGGGGAGAAGGCGCTGGAGCCAAAGGGGAGGGGGGGGGAGGTGGCAACTGAATAAGAGGCTCTACCTTTGGTGTCCAGTGTTCTTCTGCTCTAGTGTGTTCGCTCAACTTCCCACCTGGACATAGGCGAATCCTGGGGGGGGGGGGGGGGGGGGCACGGGGCCATGCCCCCAAAACCTTCTGAGAATATGTTTTGGCCCCCCGAACATTCCCAGAGCTTTATGAAAGCTTCGTCTTCTTACCGTCTGTTTTAACGTTAACTGTTTTAACCGTTTTGTTTTGACTTCTGTTTAAGATTCAAAAGCATTTCGGTGTTTTTTTCGGTTTTGAATGGTGTCCCTACTAGGTACTCGCGAGAGACATCATGCACTGAACTTCGGATCCCACACCAGCCAGCTGGCGACGAACGGTTGGCCCCCCCCCAAAAAAAAAGCAACTCCAGGCTAAATCCGCCCCTGCACCTGGAGTTGCTTTGTTATCTGTAGAGCTGATCAGGCTGTGTAGTCAATTCCCGAAGGCAATGCCATACGGTGATATCAAACTCAGAGCCAAATGTCCAGGCATTAGCAGTTAATATAAGGGTTGTGTAACAGTATATATTTCACAGATACCTATTTGCGTCAAAGTCTTTTAAGAACTGTATGGGTGTCTGAATGAGGTGCAGGTTTCTTGCTTTGACGCGCTGTAGAGAGTCCTCGCACATTTGACTGTCACGTTTATATTTGCCTCTGTAGACAATAAAGGTGAACTAGGCAAACTTGGCGAACTTCGTGTTCTCGGTGTTTTTGCTCTCTGCTACGAGGGGGCGGCGGGTGAACTGTTGCTTCGGGCGGTCGGCACTGGGTTCGGAGGCGAAGTTTGAGGTATAAAGGGTGTGGGGTGCTTATTTGCCTGAATATCTTAGTTTTTTACTGGCGTTTACGTCAAGAGCACAAATGCGTGTTGGGTGATCCGTTCTGCGCAATGAAACCAAACATGGCTTAAAGTTATGTAATGGGGAACCAGCTTACCTGCGCAGGGGCCAGATTATAGTTATTAAACCAGCTATTTTTGAGCCTTAGTAGTGACCAGACCCAGATGAGGATTTGGCCAGATTTTCGCCATCTTAGGTGTGCTGTGATGATAATTTAATGGGCCTTTTGTCACAATTAAGTTATACTAAAATTCAGATTGCCTGTTACAGATGACAAAGACCTCTAGAGCACATGACATCTATTGTTATCAATTAAAAACCTAGTTTTTCTTTCCCTATTCTCTTCCACACTATTTGCCAAACCTAATTTTACTCCTTGCTTTGCCAAGCTGTCAAAAGTTGATTTCAATCCATCCTATAGCTTTCCTTCTGGAGTGAAGTATATATTATAAGTATATATATATATATATATATATATATGTATATATATATGTATATATATAAGTATATATATATATATAAAAGCATATTCAGTATATGGCAACAAGCACAAATCTGCATGCAATGAACATGGTTCATTATGACAAGTCTTTGCACCAGACTTTGTATTCAAATACTTGTGAACTTCATTTATTAGTTCTATAACAGCAGACTACAACTCAATTTTGTTCTTCCCACTTTATCAGTAAATTTTTATAGTCAAGCTAGTTCCCATGATGTATGACAAAGTATGACACACATAGAAGATGCAATCTTCTAGATTCTATATGCTTTCTTGGCTCCATTATTTTTGGGTCTATACAACTCCATGCAACACAACAATACTCTGATAAATATCATTGGTTCTCAAAGATACATGACTCTGCCTTAGTATAATCTCTTCCAAATCTGAACCAAGAGCTATGCTTCACTTCTTGCAAGTCTCAAGAATTTGAATTATTGAATGCATTGTTGTGTAAAAGCTAGATTCTTATTGAAATCCTTTTGTCCTTGGAATGTATATTTAAGATATAATATGCTGCTTAATGCACATGTCAGCAGCCATGCTAACAGTCTGTTATTTGTTATATTGTTCTGATCCAATGAAATCCAGGGTTCCAGCCCAATATGCTTGGATCCTTTCTGGCCTCAACTTACCCCCTTTTGTGTAAGTAACATAAACCTACTAGTATAAATTAGTACCATTTAAGTCAAGGACTTTTGGAGCCAAATCCAGTTCATATCTTTTCCAAGCTGGATGGTGCACAAACATGATACCACTGATTGGGAATGTTAAAATGTCTTAATGACTTGATATAAAGCAATCTGGTGAAGATGACCCTTGTGAGAACAAGCCACAGAAAAATTATGCTTGAAGCTTGCTTTTGCTGTTACTGATAAATCTAGTGAGCAACTTGTTTACTTTTTCCACTAGTGTAAAAATGTTTTCCTTGCAGCCTAGAATCCTGCTCTTTTTGGACAGTCCTGTAAATGGTAATAGCATTAACCCATGCAGTATAACTTATACAACCAACACCCACATGATCAGGACCTTGAGTTTGTGTAAAGGAAAGGAATAACCTGTGGTTTTCAAGTCATGCCGTATTAACTTATTGACAACTGAAAGACAAGGTGTATTGATATGTGTCAAGGAGGAATGAATTATTAGGAATCTGAAGTAAAAGATCCATCTCTGTCCAGTATGATTTTGCATCCAATTTCGGTCATATTAGTTTGCAGTTGTGTGGTCAAACATAGGCTGAGATTTGATGAGTGCAAAGAACATTGCTTTTCCTAGCTGCCTCCTGGTCTCAAGGTATCCAAATGTTTTGTCCTGGAATATACAATATCTCCAATCTGCCATCACCTTGTTCAAAATGTAAAACCATAGTAATTTGATACCTGTTATTCTTGAAAGGTCCAAAATTAAAGTTAGTAGACAAGCATTTGCACACTTGCTTTGCTTTGCTAAGTTATAAACAGTTTTGAATTATCTATCTTTTGCAGATTGATTCATGGCTCTAGCTACTGTGGTTGCTGTGATATGGCAGAAAGTGTAAAGAAACAGTTGGAAATGACCAACACCATCTTGCTGGCTCATGCATGCCTGACACACAGCACGCAGTATGGAAATTTACATCTAGTGTCCATTTGATTCCCTGTCAATACATCCTACTGCTGAGTGTGTCTGTGCTTTGGGTGCTGTGATGGGACACAACATGTATAAACACATTGAAGAGAGCAAGTCCAACTAGCTGGCTCATGTGTGGCCAACAAATGGAGCATGTCATCCCACACTTGTGACACCTTGGAATTGCCTGTTCAATGGACAGTCACAGCACGCCAGTCCCGCGTCGCTATGTGCCCTTGGTGCGGAAATCTCGCCTAAAACGTAGAGATCGACGAAATCCGCAAGATGTCAAAACATACTACTCTCGGCGTACTTTATTCGCTGGGTGCCGGGACATCGCCAGCCTTCAGGCCGTCCAATCTGGTCCGTGATAGCCTGTGCCGGGGGTCCCAAAGGTCACTCAGGGCCCAGCGGGAGGATATATCCAATCGGTGGTGGAATTTTCATTTCGGTTGTGACTTATCCAGTTTAGTTAGTGTTCATTTTGATCATCTGTAGTTCAATTTTTGTCATCAGTTAATATAGATCCACCAAGAAATCAACCCAGCCGCAAGCAACGTGTACGGGGACTATTTTGACCCTTAACGCCAGAGGACGCTGAGGAGAACCTGTCAGCATCGATCCGAGGCGGTGTCAAATAGCCGTTATGCGGTACATTAGTCTGGGCCCATTTGCGAGCGAAATATTGCAAAATGTTATGGACGAAAGGGTCAGGAAGAAGCAGAATGAATCTGCCATCACGTTCATATAGTTCTTCACACTCAGTTCCGAACAGTTTTGATGGTAACAGTTAGTATTCGGCGCCGAGTTTTAAAACTTGGCTGCTTGTAACTTGTCTTCAAATTTGCAGCGCAACCGTGCGTCGCACAATCTCACCACACACAATTAAATTGTAGTTGAACTCATTGCTAATGTTGGGAAGCAAAATCCACGTCTCTATCTGCACTGCGTGCCGAGATATGACCAAACACGTCAAAATTCGTCAAAAACGGTCAATTTCATCTTGCAACACGCGTGCACGTGCCACGCACCACATGGTACCACAAACTTACACCAGTTGGATTGCCCACGCAATTGTCTATCTGGCTGCGTAAGCTTCATGTCGCTCCGGCCCGTGGTCAAGATACGGTCTCAGGGGTGGATGCGTGTCGGGCCATCGGCTGGTGATCGCGAAATGGCGTTGCGCGAGTTAAACCGATGAGGGATTTTTCGCCGGTTTTTCGCCCACCACGCCCTCATTTTTGCGAAATGCGGGACTTTGACGTGACACTGCCATACTGGGGCATGAGTCCTTGGCCGCGTGAAAATCTCATGACAAAATTGTCGACGGTTTAGCCTCTGCGCGATCCCAAACATTGATGACGGACTCACACGCGCACGCACGCGCGCGCACGCACGCACGCACGCACGCACGCACGCACGCACGCACGCACGCACGCACACACACACACACATATATATATATATATATATATATATATATATATATATATATATAGATAAAGTGTATTGTTTGTTGACCACCTTATGAAAGAATCTTGATCAGTGTTCTATGTTTCAGCGATGTTCCGGTGTGCGTCCTCGAGCATTTTGCGCCAGGTTTCTCAGGCCAACAAATATGGCCATGGGATCAGGTTAGTGAGCTGTGTGATCGGGTCAGCATGTCAGTCCACCCGGGACTGAGCAACAACCGTGCGTCAGGCGCTCTCCGAATCTCGACTTGTTCTGCTCTAAAGCAGAACTTGCCACATCAAAAGTACACGAAGCTCTCGGAAATTACCGTCCTAAATGCATTGAATGGTCGGAAATTGGATGTGATATCTGTCCATCTCTATGGCTCCGTTGATTACAGCATCAGGTGCTGTAATCAACGGAAGCTGTGAAGGCAGATCTCCTGCCTTCTGATTCGCCCACCCTTCGTATGGTGGGTTCGAACCGCTTTGGGTGCTCGTTATTTGCCCGTGACTGGAGTAGCTTGCGGCCGTCGTTTAGCGGGCGTACTGAAGGTCAGGTGAAGCTAGAGCACAGGGCAAACCGTGCCGAGCGTTGCGGCGCGTTTAACTTTCCACGCAAAATCTATCGTTGACCCTGAATTCCCATGATCGGATGCTGGCGTGAGAGCTCACACAACACGCACTACTGGGCGTAGGTGCTGATCCCAGAATTCAATTAAAAAAGGTTTTAGCCAAGCCTCGAAATGCAACAGATACATCCCGGTTGTTGTATAAGTATAAGCGAGATGTACGTTAGCTTAAAGTTAAACTGCATTGCGTTGCGTATTAATTCCGCGCGTTTCAGTATCCGATGGACCTGCTTTTGACTGAAATACCCGTGCGATGAACGAGAGCTTCATGCTTCTTGGTGATTTTATGCCTTATGTGCAGCAACATAGAACATGGCTGTCGTGTTGTCACCCTAGATTGGCCTGACTTTCTACAATACCCCTTTTCGCTGATTTCGTAGTTTTACACCCATTTCTGTACTCCGCACGTCGGTTTGTTAGTAGTGGGTGTCATCGACAGATGGCAACAGACGGCGGCGGCCGGCCTCAACAACACGATGTCGCCGGCGGAGCTGCGCGAGCGTCAGGCTGTGACCACCTTCGACACGGCCAAGATGACCCACCTGCTGGACCACGACAACCACGATATGCGCGACCGCTTCCGACGCTACCAGCAGGACCCGGCCAGCTACATGAAGCCCAAGTAGGTGGTGCTGATGACGAAGGATGGCGTTGGCCCCCCTGGCTACATCCCTGGAGGAAGCCGAGACTGCAGCGGTGGCGGCACCGCTGGCGACACCGGTGTAAACGTGGATGGCGTGTCCCCCACAGCTTTCATGGAGCGTGGGAACTGTCACCACATTCTCAAAGAGACCCAAATATTTCGGCGCTTGAACACACGTTCTGGTGAAGGAAGTAAAAGAACAAATGCTCACACAGAACACCGAATATGTGCACTCGGTATCATTTTTGCAACGTCGTGTTAATAGCGATCCCATCACCCTGTCCGCGAATCCTCCCAATAGGAAGCTCCTCGGACACCAAACATGGCGTGCGCTCGCCGCCCGACCCCAACCTGAGCCTCGGCGATTATCTGTGACCATGCGTGACGTCACGAGTGTCCGTGACCTGACGCAACCAGTGTTCCTCAGTGTGACCGTTTGTGACCCCGCCCCACCCTCTGCAATCCAGTGTGGCATCCCGCGACCCTGGACGACCGTGCTGACCTGTGTGACCTGATGTAACCCTGTGCCATGATCCATGATCCCGCGCGACCGTTCGTAACCTGGTGGGACTCAGTCTACGACTGCGAACTTAAGCGGCGTCCGCGACCGTGTGCCCTGACCTTGCGCTGCGGGCCGTGACACAGGTACAACATCAGCCTGGAGGAGGAGCGGGAGGTGGCACTGCAGCGGCTCAAGGCCGTCTGCGATAACGACTTCATATCCGTGCTGAACTTCAACGACAACCCGTACAAGATCTTCGCCGCCCACGAGCTGGTCGGCATCATAGACCCGAGCACGTGCACCAAGATGACGGTGCAGTTCAATCTGTTCGGCGGCACTGTCCTGAAGCTGGGCACGGCGCGTCACCACGACAAGCTGCTCAAGGTCGGGCGCGTCACAGAGGAGGAGGGAGGGGCTGTGGTAGTGGATAGATAATGCTATGCATATATATATATATATATATATATATAATATATATATATTCATCTTTGCGATTTGACTATGCTGCACCCGTAAAGACAGCGTATGGAAACATTGGTAAGAGTACATATTGATGTTTTCAATGAAAGGTATAGTTTTACGGAATGATTGAGACGGGGCATTGTTATCACGGATGTAATTATTGTTCAGGCTTCCGTCCTCGTCCCTGATAAGGGGCAATGCCCTTCCCGGTAGTTAAGTGGCAGAGCGCTGGGTTTGATAGTGGGAAGATGCCTGCTCAAATTCTAGCAATTAGAAAATTCTGGTCTTGGCGCGTATTTGGCTGAAAAGCCAACTATCATCTAGCCCTTCTCAGGACCAAGTAATACGTGGCGACAGCTGGAGTTATCTAACCGAAGCATGGTCTACATCCAGTTTACACTATACGAGGACGATAGTTCCGAACATTTAGTCCATCCGTAATGCGATGGAGGGTCTTTGGTCATGGACATGTAACATGCCGTGCTCTCCAGGGCATCGATAATCTGAACGACGTCGGCTGCTTCGGTCTGACGGAGCTGGGCTACGGAAACAACGCCGTGGAAATGGAGACGACGGCCACGTACGACCCGGCGACAGGTGGGTGACGGTTGCTGTCACCTGAGGTGCACGGCGGTGTCACACAGTGGCGTGACAGGTTCGCCAGTGACGGGCGGTGGCCTGCAGGTCCGCCAGTGACGGACGGTGGCCTGAAGGTCCGCCAGTGACGGACGGTGGCCTACAGGTCCGCCAGTGACGGACGGTGGCCTGCGGGTCCGCCAGTGACAGACCGTGGCCGGCAGGTCCGCCAGTGACGAACGGTGGCCGGCAGGTCCGCCAGTGACGGGCGGTGGCCTGCAGGTCCGTCAGTGACGGATGGTGGCCTGCGCTGCTCTGTTTGGTGGAAGTGATGCCTGTTGTGGGCTAACTGGCAGGTGGTCTTTGCCATAGCGTGGAGGAGTAAGAGCACCGACTTCTTACCGTCAAGTGTGATGACGTAACCGGCCCGAACAAGCTCGCCCGGCGCCCTGTTGCCCCCGGGGTCATCAGGGCCACACCCTCTGTCACGTTTGACGGCCGGACAGACCGTTCTGATGGGTGCACGGGCAGGCAGTGGATTCACGTCTGTTGTCAGATAGCCAGGAGTGCCCTTCAAGGCGTACACTCTGTAATGACTCAGCGGCCGCCTGATTGCGGCCGACCTGTTCACCGAGGAGCGGACCTCGTTGGCGTGAAGCCAGGCCGCTGCCGGACAGTCTCATCCCGATGGGGCCGGGCCGATCGCAGGCACCCGAGGGCCGCTCAAGCTGTCATATTGGCAGTCGGGCCCCGAGCGGCCGGTTACAGGCCGGTCCGGCCGGGCTATTTGCGGGGAGCGGGCGCGAGCGCGCCGGGCGCCGGTGGACGGCACCTGGCGCGCTCACCGGCCGTCACCACAGCTGGCCGGACGGCAGGATGGCCAGCGGACGGCGGGGACCACCGGTACGGCGGCGGCTTGGGTACGGGAGGGGTATGGCTAGACTGCCGGCTCCCGCTGGCAGGCACGGGTGGCTGGCGTGTAACGCCCTGCCCCCCTCCCCCCCCCCCTGCCGGAGAAGCTCTTGACATTGGAGCGTATCCTCACTACAGCGGTGTGGTCGGAGAGTGAGATAAGGCCTGGGTTGGTTGGCGGTGGGGAGGGAGGGAAGAGGTGTGTGTGTGCGGGGGGGGGGGAGACGAAAGTGAAATGCAGGGAGGCAGCAACAACGTTTTTTCGTTATGATTCTGAGTGACATGACTGGTGGATAACGTGCTCGCCCATGTGGTACTGCTGTGTCTCAGGGTGATTGAAATGCTCATGCACTTAATGTTGCACTATAATCCCACTGGACTGAGCAAGAGAGTGTAGCTAATGATAGCCAGAATATGAAGAACTTGAGCTAAGTTTCATCTTAGTAGTCGTTTTGGATCAAACGAAAACACTTCATCACGGGCGTATGCTCAGGTATCAGCTTTGTGTCGCATATGCATCACTCCATATTTAATAGCCTCGTTTCTTCCAAGCCTGTGAACCTGTCCGGGACCTGGGACGGGTTTTCACGCAGTTCCCGTGTAACGATCCCGTCCGCGCTTCAGACGAGTTTGTCGTGAACTCGCCGACCACGCTGGCGCAGAAGTACTGGATCACGAACGGCGCCATCCACGCCAAGTGGATCGTGGTGTTCGCCCACCTGCACTTGAAGGGCACCAACCACGGTATCCACGGCTTCCTCGTGCGTATCCGTGACGACAACATGAAGGTGAGCCGGAGGGTTGCAGCGCCAGCTTGGCAGTAACGTGTAAGTGTTGTTTCGAGTCACATTTTTTATATCTCGATTTTTGGGGTCGATGGACGGGGACTGCTCTGACGACCCAAAGCGAGGCGGTGCTGTCG
>NW_023596297.1:34634836-34770926 GCF_011947565.3 Pollicipes pollicipes | reverse complement strand
CACATCCGGTCGTGAGGTCCCTTTCAGAAATTTCATTTTCAAGAAGGCCTACGCTCGGGAGGCCTACGTCCATACAGCTTGCATTCCGAAGTCATTCATACTTTCAAGAGACCCGCATTCAATGAGTCTACTCTGCTCTTCTTCTGTGTTCAGAAGGCCTCTTCCCAAAAACTATGTGCTCAGAGTGCCCACCTGCGTAAAGATTACATCTAGGAGACCTACTTCCTAAGCCCCCATGTTCAGAAGGCCTTCTTGCACGAAGTTTATCAGGTCAGAAATTGGAGGAGACGTCGTTTTTTAAGGCGTTTCTTTCCAAGCTGCGCCGATGGGCGTAATGTCAAAAATTAGAGAAACCTGGGGAGGGTGCGTCAGCACCATTCCCCGCGTGGTGAGACCGATGCAAGTAATCTGTCAGAGCATCGGCTTCTGAAATGAATTCTGCTGGACACAAGGCTCTTTCAAGAAGGTCTGATGAACACAGGATCTCTGCTAGAAGGCCTTCCGAACACAAGTGCTGTACAGACGGTCGCCAAACTATTGCTGGCGACACAGATGGCACCACCGCCTACGCCGAGAGCATCCGAGTCATCACGAACCAGGTCAGCTTCATAAAAAGAGGCATCAATTTGGACACATGTAGATTGTAAACTGTAAGCATGACCCGGCAGTCATGCTACTATGGCGTGCCATCTGGTCGTTAATTGCCAGAATATTTAATGAATGGTACGAAGCGGGCGGTGGCCGCACCCACCTGCATGCGGGCCGGCATTTAGTAACGTCAAGAACTGCGTCCTCGTTTCATTCAGCTGACTCGTCGCCCGGGAGCCACAACGGGGTCCAGATTTGTCTGCACACAGATGCTGTCCTCGGAGGTTGGATGTTGCACACATTTTCGCGACACTGGGCTGCGGTGGCGCGGGATGCTGATGCCATGTCTGATGCTGATACAACTTTGCAACATTCAACGCCGTAACTCCTACAGTGGGTGCATTATTGGATGCAGTTTTACTTAACATTTTATGCATCTCAAACTACCTATAACTCAATAAGAACAGTATAAGTGTATCCCAATATTTCCGCGAGCATGATGCAACAGACGGGGTTGCTATGGAGACTATTTAGGTCGACCAATAGAGAAGCATTATTTGTTGTTTTAATCCATCCTATTGGTAACTCATGCTCGTCTGACCGCAGCCGGGCAGCTTTCGTGCGATAGAATAGCATAAAATCAAGAGCCCTATGGTTTGGTCGTAATTCAAAGATTGTTGTGCATCCTTGACCCGTATTCGCTGGCGCTTACGCAGTAGATGTGCTTCACTTGGTCGTTTAGACAGGGCACATAGCTGCACGCTATTTTAGGGGTGATATGTGCAGCCGAAATCAACTAAAGAAAAATAAAGCTCAGCCATCGGTCCATTGACCGACGCAAATCATTCATATATTGGCTCGGAGCGTAATGACCGAGTGGTTAGTGTGTTGAACTCCCACGTGGAGATCCCGGGTTCGAATCCAGGGTGCGACACGGCCCACGAGCGCTAACGTGGCCAATGCAGCCGCTGGCGCTCGATAAAACGGGTGTGACGACGTGCGTCGCGTTCTCTTAAAAAGAAAATAGATTGGCTCACTACAGCCCAGCGGAAATAATATCATCAAAAGATCAATGGTGTATGGTGCAGGTAGGATCATCCGAACCATTGATCATGCGCACGTTTATTCTTGTAAGCCTAGTCCAGAGAGCTTTACCTCCAACTAACAAGCAGAGCTGCGACGCTCGACAGGCATCAGTAAAAAGGCTATGGAAACCACGAGAACTGAGCATGCTCGGGAAGTGGCAAACGAAGTTGGCGCAAAGGTCAGGTCAGGTGATGTGGCTTTGGAGGACCTGACGCCCGGCAACAGCTGGCATAAGGTGAGTTGTATTTCACTGGAGGTTCATTCGTGGCGTCAGTTAACTGGCTGCTGGTGGCAGGGATTCTTAGGAGTTCCTTCTGGCGCCCCAGCTCGCAGAAGGAGGCTAAGCGGGGGATGCAGTCATCACCTGTTGTCTATGTAGTCGGGTTCAGCGGAAGAGGCGCCAGATGGTAATTACGAGAAGCTGTCAATGGTGGCTATGAGGCTTGCCCCTGAATGCTGCGATGGCGGATCAAGGGTTATGGCTGGGGTATTTCGGTGCCACTTCACTCAGCTCGAAGATCCGCCGAAGCGAGAGTTCTTGAAGAGCCTGCTATATGATGGTTTACGGCAGGTTTTGAAGGCCTTTTTGATGGTTGTCGGCCTGTTTGCCCGCATTTAGCGGTAGGTAGCCCTGCCCTGATAGAGGCTGGCCATGACCTGCCCCCGTTCCAGAGCTCAGATTATAATCTTCCCCTCAGCTCACGGCCCCGAACAGAGCACCACCACCCGGCGCACCCAGCCCGGCGTCTTCCTGTCGACCGGCGGGCCAGGTCAGGCCATTCGCCTTCACGCTGGAGCTTCAGCGAAGCCTCCTCCCCACTCCGCGGCCGGGACGAGCAGATCCGCGCCCGCTTGCCACCCAGAGCGTCCCCGCCGCGGTGGCCCTCTCACCTGGGGTCAGATGATCCCGCCTGCACCTGAGCGTCCCCGCCGCGGGTGGCCCCCTCACCTGGGGGTCAGATGATCCCGCCTGCCACCAGAGCGTCCCCGCCGCGGTGGCCCTCTCACCTGGGGGTCAGATGATCCCGCCTGCCACCAGAGCGTTCCCCCGCCGCGGTGGCCCTCTCACCTGGGGGTCAGATGATCCCGCCTGCCACCTGAGCGCTCCCCGCCGCGGTGGCCCCCTCACCTGGGGGTCAGCCAGCAGGTCGTTTGTCGGCCCAGATGAGCGCTACCGGACACGTCACCCCGGTCCAGGGTGTACTCCGGCGGCGTGCGCTGCCCGTACCGCTGCATGTTCTCCTCCGAACCCCAGTCGAAGTGCGAGAACTTCTCTGAAACCCCGGACGTCGAGTCGGCACGGCCCCGGGCTTCGCCGCCGGTGGAGGGAGCATGTCGGCGCTTGTCTGGGCAGATGCGGGACGAAGGGCACCGCTGTCGCCGATTAACCGCCCTGGATTATTCATCGACGCCTGTTGCTGGGCGTGTCATTAACGTCGCCAACTCACGCGCCGGTTCTCACGGCGGTGTTGGTGAGCTGCACGACAGCGGCCGGATACGCGAGCTACACTGAAGTCAGAAGTAAGGAACCGCGCCAGATATGCAAACCAAAAACGGCCGACCGACCTCTGGGGACCGGTACTCCATCGTCGTGATGTGTTAGAGTGCCTGCACTGCGTGGACACGAAGGAAACTGCGGTCAGCGTGTCGTAGCACGTCACAGAAGAGTGAACTGCAGTACCCTACGATTGTTTAGCATGTGGTACCCCCCAAAAGTTGTATTCAAGTGATTTCCTGGCGCGTTTACGTCACAAAATAGCGCTACCGGGCGACGAATTGGTGCCTTATGGCTGGCTGCTCTTGCCAGGGCCTTGGTGCAGAAAGCTGAGCCTGAGCCTGCAGCTCACAATAGCCCTTCCTCTGGCAACTCACGCCGACCCGATCCGACCCCGACCCATCGCCTTTCCTCTCAAACTTCTTTTGATAATATGACATTGGCGAACGTTAGTAAGAGGACGCATTGTCAGGCCCTTCTCCAAATGCCGTTAGATATTTTTTTAAAACAGTTGTAGGTCTGCGTCATTCTAAAACCGGTGCCATGGAGACTGCACCAGCTTACAGTGTCTGGCAGCAGTGGGGGGGGGGGGGGGGGGGGGGCACTAAGCCCCAAGCCACGTTTCGAGTCTCTCCTGAACAAAGATGGGCATCTATCGAGTCCTGCGGCGCCTGCAGTTGTCTGCGCAGCGCTCCACGCAAAAAAACGACCTCAACATCCCACGATAGACTCTGCTGCAAGACGCCACCGCTAGCTCACCCCTCCAGATGGGACTCGGGCCTGAGTTGTTTTGCAGCGCTCAATCCCCCATAACTGGAGCAATGCAGCAAAGCGCGAGGATGACCTTTATTTGTGTTGGCAGTTATGCCAGCAGGGGGCTGCGCGCTCCACCGAACTATCAAGCGCTGCCGTTATAACGACAGCGCCCAGTCACGTTATAAATCCACAGCGGGTGTTTGGATTGCGTGAAATTAGAAACAGAAACTATCGAATAGGAGTACGTACATATGTAGGAGTATGTACATATGACAGCTGGTACGCACACATGACATAAGGAAGCCCTAAGCCCCCCCCCCCCCCCCCCCCCGTCTCCCGCATCGCCGTCGATGACTTGCCGTCCCTGTGATACATTCTTTAGCATAGCAGTACCATTTGAAAACGAAGGGCGGACATGGATAGGTATTAAGGAAATTGAATAGGTATTAACTACATAGACGGGTCATAAGCAAGCTTCATTCACCACGTGGGACCGTTTCCACATGAGGCTTGCCATTGGTGGGGAGGTCTGCAGCTTATCACCGTCTTGGTAGGTCCGAAAGCTGTCCGTTACGCTCCCAGCTTGGTCTGCCTCGGTTGCCGGTACTGCAGACGCGCGCTGATAGCAATATCAAAGCCAGTAAAGCAATCAAGGCGCGACATTAAATCAATAAACAAAAAAAACATTTAGACCAAACGTGCAAACACTGTGCTAGGTTAAAAGCTTTTCGGTGGGGTTGATGAGCTTCAATATGGCATGCATACCCAGAAGTCTCACAGCTCTCAAGCACATAAGCACCATAAGCTCACTCGCATTTCCATAAAACACGTTATCACAGTAACGCAACATCCAGGATGTGGTCCTTCAATTGCATGCCAACACATGCTCTGGCATAGCGACAACCTGTCACATTCACCAAGTTGTGATATGCCAAAACACAACTAATATTTTGTTTGGGATCAGACGGATCGCCCACCAAATAAGCAGCATGACCTCGCGATATGAAGACCGGGGATCGATCAAACAGCCATAACCCCAGGAGTAATTCTGGTTCGAATGACCCCCAGAGATGGACAAGACGGTAGTGATGCCACCGACAGCGGGTCTTCGCCATCTGGCAGCGCGCGGCGCCCCCGGGGTCATCGCAGGAGGGCACAGACAGTGACCCGGCCTCAATAACGCACCTCATCCCGTGGTGGGCTCACCGGCCGCGGCCGACATGTGAGCGGGATGACACGCTCGTTCCGCTCGGGGCGTACCAGCCAGTGGCGAGTTGTGAGGTCGTGAGTGAGTCGTGAGGTCACAAGGTCGTGATTTGCGATGTAAGTTAGTCGTGAGGTCAGTCAGTCGTAAGGTCAGTCAGTCCTAAGGTCAGTCAGTCGTGAGGTCAGTCAGTCCTAAGTCAGTCAGTCGTGAGGTCAGTCAGTCCTAAGGTCAGTCAGTCGTGAGGTTAGTCAGTCCTAAGGTCAGTCAGTCGTGAGGTCAGTCAATCCTAAGGTCAGTCAGTCGTGAGATCAGTCAGTCCTAAGGTCAGTCAGTCGTGAGGTCAGTCAGTCGTGAGGTCAGTCAGTCGTGAGGTCATTCAGTCCTAAGGTCAGTCAGTCGTGAGGTCAGTCAGTCCTAAGGTCAGTCAGTCGTGAGGTCAGTCAGTCGTGACGTCAGTCAGTCTTGAGGTCAGTCAGTCGTGACGTCAGTCAGTCCTGAGGTCAGTCAGTCGTGAGGTCAGTCAGTCCTAAGGTCAGTCAGTCGTGAGGTTAGTTAGTCGTGAGGCCCGCCGCTTGCCGGGAAACCCCCCGCCGGCGGTGAGTCCGCCCCACGCCCCGGGCTCCCACCTGGGGTGGCCAGGAACGCAGGCACCGGGCGCTGTAACACCACCTGAAATATGCAGGCTCGCCGCTCCCAACCCATCAACAATGGATCGAGTATGGGGCGCCGGGTCCAAACGCGTGAGGCGAAACGACCCGAGAAGCATTTGTCGGCCACCGAAGAGAAAACAACGCCATCGGGTCACAGCATAAATAAACCATGCGACGGGCTGGCTGGCACCAGTGAAGACATTCGGGCCGGTCATCAATATTTGAGGGGGACATCGGTAGGCGGCGGAGGGTGTTTCCGTCGCCGGGTGGAGGAGTGATGAGCGGTGCGCCGCGTCGCATTTCACCGTCACCTCTGCTCTGCACGCCCGTCGAAAACGAGACGCGAACTGCCAACAACACATAACTGATGCGGGGTAATCCCGCTCTGCTGCGCCCAGCTTTGTCTGCCAACAACTGCGCCTAGTGCGCTCCTCCACTGCAGCGCCTCTGGGTATCATTAAAAGTTTCCGCTGTCGAGGCGAATGCGACCCTAAACACCAACTGTGTGGTTTATACAGCCACTCTCTCCCTCTGATCAGCGCCAGAAAAACAGCACTCCCTCAACCTGCGAGAGCGCGCGGCTACCTACTCCACCTCCCTTGCAAACCGCTCGTTGGCCTTTAGCGCGGCCGTAACTTCGTTATCCTCGCCGATATTGTTTGGTTATGTCGGCTCGGCCGCCTCACCGACACAAAATTCAGCAGTTTTTACGGCGCGCCGGCGCCAGCGCCGGCGGCGCGCCTCGGGGCCACCCGCTGCGTCAGCGCTCCTAATGCCCTGAGGCGACTGCCGCCCGTCAGAGTTATCAGCCTGATCAGGTTCGGACGCTCCCCGCCCGCGCCCGAGGCACACGCGCGCGGCCGTCGTGCGCCACGGCCGGCGCGGACGCGGCGTCTCGCCCCGCCGGGCTGCGCCTCTAAACGGATCAGTGCAATCGGCCCGGGACGTCAAGGTCAGCGGTCGCGAGGAGCCGGTCCGGTCAGGCCAGGCGAGGGCGCGGGTCACGCAAGCTCCGCAGGCGTCACGCCGCCCGAGGGGGCTCGCGACTTGGACCGTGGACGTGGATGTGCCTAGATATGTATTTGAACATATCAACGATGTGAAGGACTGTCTGGAATACAACTGGCCAGTATGAACGTTTGGCCAGTATGAACGTTTGGCCAGTATGAACGTTTGGCCAGTATGAACGTTGGAACGGAACATTTTTCTTTCTCCTCCCGTTGACGCTAGCGATTTCGCCAACTTGACGGGCACGCCACGTTCTCAGTCTTATAAACGAACCGGAAATCAGGCCAGTTTGGTCGGAGCCTTTCAACCGGGGATTATTGCCTGAGATTCGCTGCGTTTAGCTGATAATTAGGCACGCGACACCGGCTAACAGGTTGAAGCCGGCAATTTCCACCCCACGCTTGATCGCGATACGAGCTGATAAGGCTATATTTGTGGCAGTAAATTCTTTCCTGATAGTCAGCGGATTGTTTTCTTTAAGGGCACTGTAAATGTCTGCCACAAGAGGAGAGATGTGTCAATTTAGCTTTGTAATGTTCCACCAGGTCAAGAAAAGGAAGTCATTGCTGAAGACGGGCTATCACCGTATGTTTTTGTGCCAGTTAAGCGATGCAGTCATGCTACCGCGGCTATCGAAGAGCCGCGGTGGGAATGCCACAAGATCGCCAGCAATTTGAATGGCTTCTGTAATGTCGGCCTAACAATGAGGCCGCGCTATTCTTATTTCTTTATTTATAAATTCATTTCGAATGGTTTCCACGAAATACTGCCATTTATCTTTGGCAAATTGTTAGCGTTACCTGGGACAAGGCGGAGACAAGACATGGTGATGAATTAATGAGAAAATCTTGACTAACGTAAATGTGCAAAATGAAGCTCACCATATCAATAAATGGGTGCAGCGGTCTTCTGCTCCAGTTAATAACACAAACGTGCGATAAACAGTCGTGAAAGTACCCAAAAGAGAGACGCTTCAACACCAAAAACCTAAAAGAGATAAAATTTCAGAATCTGAAATCAAGTTACAAAGTCAAAGAACAAAGGTGAGGGAACGCCTGCCCAATCCGTAACACGACCTTGGCATGCTTCGACTTCGTTTTCCTTCGATTTCGTTCACTGCCCCGACCGCGAATTCACAAAAAGCGGCGAGCGCAGGGATCGGAAACTTGGTTACGTGGTTCTAGGCACAGAATCAGCATGATTTGTGAACAGTTATTCCTTCCATGAATGGAGGTAGGCACAGCGTACATGGAGGTTGCCTACTCACAGCCTTAGCCCTTCGGAAAACCATGTCATGAAACATGAAGGACCACAAAACGTAGTATATTACGTTGTTTTTTGGCATGATCGCTTAAAACGCAATTCATGGAAAATACGTGTAATGAGGTGCTAGCGGTCTCGTCCAATCGCAAGAACGTGGATTCTTCACAAACTGGCATTTTATTCGTGCAAGATTAAAGAGACAGTGATGAGCAACACTGCCAAGGTCGTATTAAGGCAGCGTCCATTTCTATGTTGTTCTTTTATTGACCTGTCACCCATACACGGGTGACCACGAGTACACAACCTTGCACACTCGGCTCACAGTCCCCTGTACTCGGACCGGCATTAACAGGTGGTACGTTGCAAGGCCGCGGCATTCACTGCCAGTGAGTAAAAAAGGAGGTAAACATACACCAATTCAAACATAGCCAAAGACGTGATAAATATCAGGCTAGTGACGTTCTTGTAACTTTTGTCATTGTATAGCTATAAACGAAATTAGCGAGTGCCAAGAATGGCAGCCGGCCGGTCACAAATACAATTGCCCACGTTTCTTTGGTTGATATGCTCATATCACCAGAAATATAGCCATGTCCCAGTATGTTACATGTATGCCTGCAACGGCAACTCCCCCCCCCCCCCCCCCCCCCTCCACACAAACACAGCCACACACTGACCGCCTACGCAAGCTCGTTGACCACGGAGGATGTCGTAGTCAGTGGGCACTGTAGTGAGATTGTGACTGCATCAACAGGCATGTTGATTCAGAACATGCCCTCGTGCACATTTTTTCTTGCACAGCTTTTCTCCAAGCAATACGAGCATCAGAAAAAGACACTTACTGAGGGCCCGCGACGCCGGCCCCGAGGTCTAAACCGGTTCCGAGGTCTGAACCAGCCCAGGGGTCTGAACCGTCCGCGGGGTCTGAACCGGCCGCCGGGTCTGAACCGGCCGCGGGGTCTGAACCGGCCGCGGGGTCTGAACCGGTCCCGGGAAACACCGCAGCGTCAACAGGTCGTGCGGCGGCCATTGGCTCGAACTACTCACTCCGTTCCTAGCGTAAGTAAAGTATTCACTTGTTTCTGGAGCTAATATATATTTCTGTTTTTAGATGTGATGGCACCATCGCCGGCGTGCGATAGACAGCTCGAAATGGAGAAGAGCATTCGGGAGATCGGATGAGTAAATTGGTTCAAGATAGAGTCTATGAATTGGCCAAGCAACTAGTTCTGATATCGTGTTTTACCATGATAAGGATGAGTGTGAAGCAGCACTTCGGCTCGAAAAAGGTGAATCAGTCCCAGAAAGACGCATTACGTTGTACTCCTGATAGCCATTTGGGAGTGTCCGAAGTCATCGGCTTTTCATATTTGTCTTCTTGAGATGTTCACTGTTGAGTTGTCAACATTAAATATTTATGTTTTGTGAGATTTGAAAAGTTAGTTCTTTTCCCCACTCTGAACTCACCGCAGCTTGATATGTTTGAGGCGTACGTGTTACGTGTTTTCAGGGTGTCCCTATTCGTCGTCACGTTTAAAGTCGTCCGCAGGGATCTCTTTCAAGCTATTCAGAAATACAAGACTGCAGATATGTGCTAGGGACCCTGGCTTTCAACATACCCAGATACTAAGCATCCAGCCTGGATTCGCTAGGAAGCAACCAGCATCTCCAAAAAGCGTACCATGACTTAGAAGCCTCGGTATTGCTAGGTGTTAACCCTACTCCTTTGCCAAGCATAGCTTTTGAGCGGTTGGAATTGCAACTTTGGGACTGTGTAGATTCGGCTAATTCTTACACCACCCACGCTACAAGTCTGATGATCGCTCGGGAATCAGGGGCTTTTCTGGAGGCAATGTGATTGAAAAAGCGGTCATACATGGTATTGTCCTTCGTTTTAAACAGCCTTACGTCAAACTTGTACTCTTAGATATACATACCAATACCTGATGCATATCTTCTGATGAAATAAAGTGCTGTTCATTATTATAGCACTGCAGGAGCACCCTCCGTGGTCGTCAAAAAAAGAAAAAATGCTGGTCGCCTTGAAAGCGTAGCTGTTTGACTTTACGCAGACATAACCTCGCCAGTCGCATTGCGCCGTGGACAAGACCACTATAGATGTGATGGACCAGACGGTTTGAAGATAAAAACCGCTCGAATAAGCCTCTCATACCTTGACATACCACTGATTTCATATAGCGCTCCAAGCATTTTTCTCACTAGAATTGCAACTGGCGCATCTCTCACGTATCGCCAATGCGACGCGATGCTTCACCTGCACCATCCGGTTCCACCGCAGATGCCGGAGCGAGGAGCCTTAGCGACTACAAACTCATCAGCTGATCTTACTTCGATGATCCGATATAGCACCGTTTTTGACATCGGCCGTCCAATCATAGACGCTGTACCGTTCCGTAGTTGGCTAGTGATGAGCGGTTAGGAGGACTCCGTCCAATTTATCCGCAGGTGATGTCGGTGTATTGATCCAGGCGACTGGGAGGGGCAACGACGAGGAACATCTCGCCAGGAGGGAATATCGCACGAACCACCAGCTCAGCAATCACTCGTGTTCAGCTGGCACGGTGAAAGCTTCTTTTGAAAATGATTAACCCCATATATGCGAGCAGGTGCTGGTTAAACGAAAAGATCATGTTACCATTGGTATGTGGGAGAGTGAGAATGTTCGAAACTCTGACTATGAGAATGAGAATGAGACTAATGAGACTGTTTGGCGTTTAAAAGTAGTTCTCACGGTCGCGAGTAAACAGGGTTATATAAAGATGAATAGTCCCAAACACAAGGCGTACGAACAGCAGTAACGTATTCGGATATGTGCAGACCCTCTCATTACAAAACTTGGAACATCTCGAAACCGGTGTATAAAACTACACTGACGCGTCAAACGTTGTCATAATATGACAATGGTTACCCGATGCTTTCGTTTGTTCATTACCTCCAGGCGAATTTGGGGTCGATTATTTTCAGCATAGGAGATTATAATAGAGACATTTCACCATCGCCTGCCCATTGCCCGAAGCAGGGGTGTATTCTCCTATTCAGTGGGTCTTCAGCCCCCCCCCCCCCCCCCCCGCAACTTGGGCTCCAGCCCTCCCTCTCCCACGCCTCTGGGGAGAAAGTCGGCCAAATCTGGTGAAAAATTTGCTTTTTGGCGTATTTTAAGGGTAGGTTGGGTCATTTTTTATTCTTCAGACCTCCCCCCCCCCCCCACACCCACCTTATTTTGTAAGACTATGCCGCTGGCCTGGAGACAACACTAAACGTAAGGCATCTGGCACGATAGATAACAAGTGTTCGGCATACTTGCTGATGTAAGATGTAAGCAAACTACCCCGCGGTTTGCGCCAATTGCAGCAAAAAGTTTGGACATGCTGTTGCCAAGCTTGTGTGCAGGGAGTCTCGACCTTTACAAAGTGTATGCAACACCAGGTGCAGTCTTCCGAAGCATGGCCGTTTTCACTGCCGAACCCGAATATTTCGCCCGAGTCCCTATCCAGCCAGGGATCTCAGCTGTCTGGTCGATATCGGCTTGAAATATGCAAAGAGCAACAACAGCGCAGCCGCCTCCTCCACACCGTGTGGCGACCCCATAAACATAAAAGCTCCCTGAAACCTCGACGCCTTCACTGGCCGTAAACATGCCCCAGTGTGACCCTGGAGGAGGAGAAGGTCGCGCGCCGCCCCCGTCGCCCGTCGGCCGTTCCGCGCCTCACAGGGGCGGGCAAGGGAACCCGGCACTCACGCCGGCCGCATCGCTTACTGGAGTCGATCTCCTGGGCGTAGTGTACGAGGGTGCGCGTCGAGGCGCCGGCCGGCGTGTGGGCGATGATGACAGGCAGCGCCGTCTGTGGGCAGAGGAGGGAAACACTGATGGGAGGCACCGCCGGCGGCGATGTTTGCGACCGTGGCTGCTACTGCTGAGGCCAGGCCAGCGGCGTAGGAACTTCTCAAAAAGCGGTTAGGTCAAAACTACGTGCGGCTGATTCTTTCTATGCATCATCATGGCGTGATACCTAGGATTGCGGAATTACGTTGGTTCTATGGTCCACTTGGCCCGTCGCCTACGCCTGAGGTCAAGACATTTAAAACGATGCACCGCAAAGAGAGACGTGTGGCATTCACCAACCGTGTTGGGGTGGTAGTTAAGCGTTCATCTAAGATATCGGCTCCCAACAAAAAGTAGTGCGGCGTAGTTTGCAAAAGAGGGTGGGGAAGCTGAGCAGTGAAAGTTAACGAAACCTTTCCCCTGCGTACGCACCAAAAGGGTTTTCCACGGATTTGACCCACTTTCTTCTCAAACAGAATTAAGGGTAAGCGCTAGAGCCAAATCTTAGGAGGATAGAGGCCCTACACTGCATGGGCAACTATACCCCGGCATAGCACGGGATGTATATAAATATCTACGACAGATTTCACCAAGTCACAAAGTGTTGGACGTTAAAGGAATCTTTAGGTCATTTTAGGTGAAGAAAAATCCAAATCAGCCGATGCTTGCATACATATATGTATGCTATTTTACCGAAAATAGATTGAACTGAGGTGACCTTTAAGACCATGGGGGGCCACATTCATGCGCTTAAGTACAGGTCATGTCAGGTCATTTGACCCATCCAAAATGATACACTTTCACATTGAATGATAGCTAATCGATCTCCGGTGACTAAATTTTCTGATAAACATGTTAATACCATAAATAATGCACACTCTTATCGTGATACTTGAAAGCTAAATATTTGTTCAAATGGCAAGGTGAAGCACCCAAAAACACCAAAGACACCCAAACACTATTTTCAGTTGACACTCAAGTAAACTGGGTCAATCTGGATCAAAAATGCGAACTACCGGCACGAGAAAATTCAGATTCTAGCAGAGTCTATGAAACTACTAAAATGTTGACTTTCCGGGATGTGCCGGGTCAGTGAAGACCATTATATGTCATGTGAGGTCATGTAGAGTCACGCGCCGGCGTGGCTTCCTGCGTCACCTTCCGCCAGCTGGGGAGGATATTCTGGGCCTTCGGCGGTCAGGACAGGTCGACACCAGGCTTGTGATCGCGTGCACATGGCCATAAATGTTAATTTGAAAGGGAATTCACTTTCACGATTTGGTTTAGGCACCGTTTCTAAGTATGGCAGTGGCTCATTTAAGTCCGCAAAGGCTCCTATGCGCACAGCTCAGGTTGCAAGAGGCGGCATCACTCGGATAGCCTTCAGAGGCCTGGAGGTCCACACCTTAAATGAAGCTATTTATCTCGTGTTTTGTGAACAAAATTCAAAATCTGTATACTGAATGCATATTACATACTTTTCTACCTAACAATTTAAAACTGGGGTATCACATGATATTTTGCTCTCGTGTAATCTAACCTTAGCTTCTGGAGGTATCTCCACGAATGGTTAAGGTAACCTAAGGGCAAACAGTTCATTATTTCAAAAAATAGAATGTACCTACCTAAATTGGGAGTCACGACCTAAGCCAACGCTATGAGTGTTGTCGCCATATGGTGCAGCATAGTAAAGGACCATACTGTTGCTAATATTCAAACACCAAAACTTGGTGAGTGTCGGCTCAAATGGAGGCTTGATCTTAACTTATTGTCATGATTCACCTGACCTCAGATTTGTAATTAATCTTAGGCCTCTCGAAAACGCCAAAACAAAAACTGTATGTTTCATCATATATTATTTTTCTAATGAGTCAAAGCATAGCCAAGTTGACAAAACTGCGCTGATGAATATCATTTTTAGGAAGCTGGCTTTTTTGACATGGTGTAGGTCTAACCATGGACCAAATATGACAGAAGGTATCAAAAGAACTCGGCAATGGGCGTACGCATTACGTGGAGGCAATCTCCATTACCTTTTAGTAACCGCCGAAAGACCGGATGGAGCACTCAACTTATCAATCCCCCCCCCCCCCCCCCATTCGGCGAGGGTAATTGAACTCTGGCTCAGTTGGGAGGTAATCTGTCATGTTAGTTCACGTATTATGTCGTTTTCAGAGCAGTGAGTAGCAGGTCAGTGCGTGCTGTCTCATCCCTTCCCTTCCCGTGGTCAGGTCAATATTGGCTTAATCCGTCCGGCACTTGTCAACACCCGGCTATCGCCAAGCCCTGGTCATATCCCATCGCCATCTTCGGGTAAATATTGGGTCTCGCCATCAATACGGATGTCATTACACTGCTGTCCACATCACTGATGAAGCGTGACGGGCCGCGTAGGCCGGGGTCTCTTTGTCTGTGTCTGTGTCTGTATAGTACGTCGGTGTGTGTGGTTTGCGAGTCAGCTGCGACACAGCGCTATCCCTCCGCCGCCAGCTCCACTCAGCCAAGCGCGTGTGTCCGCGTCAGGTTCAGGTCGCGGAGCTTGTGACGTTTTGTACCCTTCTCAATCAGTGCTGCCGTCAATCCATCGCTTCATGAATCAGTGACGGCATCTGCTCGTTTGTCCGACCTGACCGGTTGCCTGAGAGATCTCTGACAGATTTGCACTGCATGCTCGTGTATTAAGTTATCCGAATAGCGTGCAGGGGCAATACTGTTCTCAGACCGCCTGCTAAACAGAGCCTGCTCCCGTGCCCGGAACTCAACACGATAGTTTTAATCCCGTCTAATGAACTATTTTGCCTCTGGCTTGTCTGTCCGATAGAGCCGCAGCAAGATCGTTTAGTGTCACACCACAGCGCAGAACCGGGCCACGGACAGAGCAGGCGCTCCCTCCTCCATCACCTGCCTGCTGGGCGCCGTTTGTGTGATCGGGCCAAATGGCTCGCCGCTTCTGGGGCTCGAAAGCCAGGGCCAATGGACGGCGTTGAGCTTATCCCAACAGCCGCAGGTAAGATACTCCGCTCTGCTTCAGAGCCATTGATCTCGATTCTGGCCTACAGCGCAGCAAGACCAAGCGCTCCGACTCCGGGTTAGAGCATGACCTTTGACTCCGGGTTAGAGCGTGCACCTTTGACTTCGGGTTAGAGCGTGCACCTCTGCGTGGATTCTGATATCAGCTTCTGGAAGCTGTTTCCCGATGTGGGAACAAAGTTCGGTGGAAGGAGCCTGCATCGTGACTTCGCATATACGCAAGACGCAGGCATGTAACAGGATTCTTCAAGGCACAGTGGCCTTGAGCTAATGCTTAGCTAAGTATAGACAGTGGTAATAGCGCAGGGACACATGATGTGTTGTGTCAAAAACATATCAGTGCTGACTGGCTATAAACATATGTTTTCATCACGCCTGAGTTTGCGTTGGCTGATTGATGGTCTCCGGTCAACAACCTGGTCTCTCCAGAGTTGTTAGTTGTCGAGCAACGCTCCAAGCGCATGTGAGCGCCCGTGCCCCGTTAATGCCCGATTCGTACACTGAGATACTAAAGCATATCACGCACACTTGGCTGGGTATGGACTCCATATATTTGCCCTCTGGCATTATCAGAGGAGTTGATTCTATATTTTGCATTCAGTCGTGTTAGATGTAGAGAGGACTCACACGTCACACAGAGTCAAGCACAAGTATGGACCCTGCCTTAACGTGATACGCATACCATCACGACTTGTCTTGACCAACTTCCCATCCAGGGAACGCGTGATGAAGACGTCAAAATATGAATAAGGCGTAAGTATAAATAAAGTAACTCTGTAACTCGTTTGCTTGGTTGACTTGTGACGAAATAATAAACCCAATCACGCCCAGGAGTCAACGCCAGTTGGCTTTTTCGTCGATAATGGACACAGACGAACGGCAAGCGAATCCCGCGGAACGTAATTCCCGAGTGGTTAGCGCCTTCGACTTCCACGCGGGAGGTTCGGGTTCGAACCCCGGTTGCACCATGACCCCTGAGCGCTAATATACCCTCTGCAGCCGTTTGCCCTCCATGAAAGTTTACACTATGACATGCTCGGCGTTCCGTAAAAAAATAATCCCGGGCAGACTTTGCTATAAGCGAAAGCACTAGGGAGAAAGTCATGACCAAAGCTAAGAACGAAGGCGAGCACAAACGGAAGCAATGGGTGACTATTGGCACAGCTACAGACCGTGTCGGTGTCTTCAGGTTACACCGCGTTACACCGCGTTTACCTTGAACTCTTTAAAAACGTGGAAATTTCACTGAGAACGACGTGACATTACAGTCACACATGGACCGTTACGGATCCCACAAACCCGGGACTGACACGCTCGGTCAAAGTGCCAAAGCTTGACATCAGGCGACCTCCGCCCGGTACTCACTTCGTTCAGCTGCGAGGGGTCGTAGCCGCAGAGCAGGAAGAGGATGTCGTCGCAGATGAACTGCGTGGATTCGGTCGGCTCGCAGACGAGCTCGGCGAACAGCGTCATCAGCGCGTCGCTCGGCATAAACTCGTCATAGCCGATCCATTCGGCCAGTTTCTGCCGGCGGCACGCGACAGTTACCAGAGCGGGGTCGCCGGGCTCGCGGGTGGACACGGGCGGCGGCGGCAGGCTGTCACAGACGGTCAAGGGCGCCCACGGACGCGTAATGTTGATCTCTCGCTTAGCCGCGTCAGTCTTTAAAACAGTGCAATGCGTCAGAACACATGGCTGCTTTTGTGGCGCAGTTCGTGGCGCTGCAGCGCCTCGCGCACATTTCGCCGACAGGTGGATGTTCGGGTCCGATGGGTTTGAGAACAGCTTTAGTCAATCAAATTATGTTCGCATGTAATCTCTTCGAATCCCGTAAAAGCAATCCATCTGAAGACGGTGCCCCGGGCGGGTGCGCTGGGTACGACAACATTGGTTCTTCGGCACAGAGGCCGGATAATTCTGGAAAACCGGCACTCCGCTTTAAATCACAAGATGGCGCAAACCCGACAAAGACACGCAGTGATGAAACTCTGACTGGAAGGCGCAATTTATACAATTCAAGAGGCATTGGCGACCGTTGTACACCTACAGAGCAATGACTATCGGATCAACAGATTCTGGACTGGGGTTTTAGCATTGTCAGTTCATTCCAGCAGCTCGAGTGCCTGTGCGATACGCAAAGATAGAGAAAATGCAAAGAAAGCTGACTTTACGGAAACACAGCACTTCGCTGGACAATCAAGTCGTCTTGGGGGTAACCAACCACATCTACGGACCATGCCGCCGTCACCGACCTTCCCTGCCTTTATCTGCTAAGATATTTCATATTTCATATGGAGCCACCCATAAATTACGTTGCAGATTTGTTTTCCAATTACCATCCCCCTACCTCCCTGGTATAGCACCGTTCCGCTGAGTGAGAGAAGCGTACGTTCGCCCAACGGCCACGTCTGTTTGTCCTAATTAAACTAGAGGTACGAATCAAAAACGTGCGTGCTGCTTGTCATGAGAGGAAACCAACGGTGTCCGGCCCTAGGTTTTAAAACATTTAAGAAAAACTAACATGATAATTGGCAACTACGTTCTTTACGCCGCCCGGCTTCCTCCCCTTGTTTCTTTAGGTTGCGTTCTATAAAAAACATCTCTCCTTCTCTGTGCATGTGTGTGTGTGTGTGTGTGTGTGTGTGTGTGTGTGTGTGTGTGTGTGTGTGTGTGTGTGTGTGTGTGTGTGTGTGTGTGTGTGTGTGTGTGTGTGTGTGTGTGTGTCGATGTGTGTGTCTGTGTGTGTCTGTGTTTCTGTATGTGTGCGTGTGCGTGTGCTTGTGCGTGTGCGTGCGGACAGCCTCTATGCAAAATCCGCCTCCAGCGTAACCAGACCCATTTTCCAGCTCCCCGCCGTGCCACCACGGCCACCACTACCTGGTCGCGGCGCGCGACTCACCTCTATCTGGTTGGCGAACGGCGCGAAGTACCGGATGACGGACGAGGTGTGGTCGAGCCGGGCCACGGGCCCCACGCCCTGCATCAGCCGCACCTTGTCGTTGTACTCGGGGTGGTTATACATCATCACCCAGAACATGGTGGTGCCTGTGGCCAGACGGTCGAGGAATGGCTCAGGTCAACCAAAGGCCAATGACATACTCGGAGAACAGTTCAGGCTAGTCGGCGACCAAGGAGATGCTCGGAGAACAGCGCAGGTTAGTCGGCGACCAATGAGATGCCCAGAGAACGGCACAGGTCAGTCGTTAGCCAATGAGATGTTCAGAGAACGGCACGGGTCAGTCGGCGACCAAGGAGATGCTCGGAGAACAGCGCAGGTCAGTCGGTGGCCAATGAGATGCTCGGCAGTTGACAAACTGGTGGGCTTAAAAGAAGCAGCAAAAGAAGCAACGATTGGTGCGTGAGCACGTTAAAATGCTACAAAATGTCTTCGATTGGGGTGAACGATCGTTGATGTGATGTCGGGTGCTATGTAAGGCTAATACACTGGCACGCCTGCACGGAACACTTCAATTCAAGTTGAGCGTCATCGAAACAGAAGAGCTGGTGGGAAATCTCACGGGAATGTGTTAATAATGCACTGATATCGGAATAATTCAGCGTGGGCTCTATTGTCCGGATAGTTTTATCATCCGCCGAACGCAGCGTGTTTTGGGAAGTATTATAGATGCTGAATGTAAAACTACGATGTGTCCGGTGCAGTTGGGGTAGACTTGTACTTACCCATGGAATGTCCAACGTAATACAAATCTTTCTGACCCGTCGTTTCCAGAATGAAGTCGATCATGGCCGGTACGTCATACATACCCATCTGGTCCCACCTGGAAGAGCGGGAATTGACGTTAAACAGTAAACTACTGACTATGGATCAGCGAAGGCAAACTGCGTGTTACCCAGAATGCGTTTCGAACCACCGTGACGAATCTGGAATGGAATGGGGGGACGCGTCCCCCTCTATCTCCGGATAGCAGGGAACAGTCCCCCTATCTCAGCAACCTTCTGACAGGAAAAAAATGCATTCTTTGTAAGCATTTTCACTCATGGGGACCAATTTTCCACCATAATAAAGTTCCATTACATTTACCATGCTCTGTTTATCGTAAGAAAGAACAGAATTAAAGTGCTGCCAACGATTTTGCACGTTTTTTGCGCGTGGGTTATTATTCGAGTGTGCTGTAGCCCAAAAATTACCAACATCATGACCGGCATCACTTTGGTGTTGCGGTAATAATTTACGTAGTGAAAAGTTTATATTGTTTTGCTTGCATATTGCATTGTCTTTTTATATCTTTTATATGTTTTAGTACCTACTTACCAATGAATGAAAAACATAATCTAGCGTCTGGAAGGATTCTTGGGGCACAAAGTAGGGAAATTGTTTATAATGTGCATCAACATTTTGTCCAAGACCGGGACATGAAGTTGAAGGCGGGAGACGACGACGCCGTCCGGGAGAGCCCATTATTAAGAACAGCAGCTGTAACGGGCGTTGGGAAGACTACAGTCTGCCGCATACAACGTGAAGCCCAGAATGGTGCCAGACTGAAGTCGCCAAGCCGATCCCGAACAGCTGCAGCAAGACCAAGGGTGGATCTAGATCCGTTCGATGTTTGCGCGATGAGGAGAATGGTACACCAAATGTACATCGACGGAAAACATGTTACTCTGGACACCATCACGGATGCTCTTCACGAACAGCTGGGCGTCACCATGTCTAGATCCACCGCTAGAAAACACCTACTCGCGAATGGATTTAAGTACCGAAGGATCGACAAGCGCAAGATCCTGGTCGAAAAACCTCATATTGCAGCAACAGGATGCCAGTTCTTGCGGGAGTTGAAGAGGCTGCGTAAAGAAATTCCCGATAGCAAAATCATTTATACCGACGAGACATGGTACAATCAGCACGATATGGAGGACTTGGCGTGGCTGGACGGTAGTAAAATCAACGGACGGAAGAACACCATTGGAAAAGGAAAACGCTTTACCATTGTCCATGTCAGCTCTTCAGAAGGATTTATGTCGGGCGCACTTTTCCACCTCAGGGCCGATGGCAAGAACGCCGACTACCATACGTCGATGAACGCCGACTGCCACGAGAAGTGGTTCACCGAGTGCCTGCTTCCGAACGTGCCAGAGCACTCTGTGATCGTCATAGATAATGCCTCATATCATTCCCGTTTGTGCCAAAAACTGCCAACTTCTAGCTGGCGTAAAGCGGAAATCCAGGAGTGGTTGCAGCAGGCGGGTGTGACCATCGACGAAGACATGCGGAAGGTGTAGCTGCTGGAGCTAGTCAAGTCCCAGAACCGGAAAAAGGAATATTTTCTTGACAACCTTGTTAGAGAGCGTAGTCATCGGATCGTTCGCCTGTCGCCGTATCACTGCGACTTGAACCTGATAGAGTTAGTGTGGGCACAGATGAAGCGCGTGATAAGACGGGGGAACTTGACGGGGCGGATAGAGGAGGTGGAACGGCTGGTGGAGGCAGGTGTCGCAGCTGTCTCTCCAGAGGACTGGAGTAAGTGCTGTGAGCACGTCAAAAGGCTGGAGCAGCAGTACTGGACGAATGACAGGCTGCTAGAAGATCTCCCACCGGTTGTCGTAACAATCGATGATAGCAGCGACTCCGGCACCGGCTCCGGCAGTGACAACGATGAATGAGAACAGTATGACAGATCGATCATGAGAAGTGTTTCCGTTTCGTTCTTTTCAACTGACTTCGTAGCGTTTACGTGGATGTGGCATGTAGTTATCTGTGGGGTGTTTGAGCTGGATGTATCGTACGTATATCTGCAGCTGAATGTTCAGCGTTTTGTTAAATACCTTCAATAAAACTGAGCGAATCAATGCCTTGTGTTTGGGATTTTCCCATGTTATTCATGAAACAGCACCAGTTTGGAGCAATAACCGAATGAAAGTATAGCATAACTTGCTTCAAAGGTAGGCAATGAATTTAGAACGTAAAAATAATTGCCAACGAAAAAAACCCCAGTGCCAAAAATATGCACATATATATATATATATATATATATATATATATATATATATATATATATATATATATATATATATATATATATCGACCAACCATATGAACATGAAGTTGCTGCAAGCAATGCAAACATCCAAAACTGCTATTGCTTCGAGAGATCCGCAGTGCTGTCCTGCAGGCCTTCCGACCCATTTTGTTGAGTTTGAAAAAATTTCAGCGTGATGCTCGTGACGAATTGATTGACCAGCTTTAATTCCGTTCTTTCTTACGATAAACAGAGCATAGCATCGAATCGCTAGGTATACAATGCTGCTGATACCTATCTAAATGGCTAGAGAGCAGCACGCACAGGGTTGTCTGAGTTTTTTCATGTCTTAAGTCGAGTGCCTATGTCTAAGCCGCAAGCAGGTAACTGCATCACCAAGTGCCTGGAAATCAATACGGATCATTTTTTTAAAGGTGAACACCGATGATTGTGTATGCCTTGCACTGTGCTTCAGAGAGCAAATGTTGTTCCTGTACGATCTGATTCAAAAGCGCTCAAAAGTTGTCACGTGTTTAACGCCCTATTGGGATGCAGTAAGACACGACCTTGCAATTTGTGCTTCGTTTCTTCTGTTCATTTGACACCTGGGAGCGTTGTTGGATATGTAGGTACTTTGCATGGCAGTTCCATGATAACATGTGGTGTTGACCAATGCACGCCGAAATCGAAGATTCTACGGCGATTAGTTTTTATGAAGCTTACAGTTCCAGTCACAGGTCGTAATAACGAATCTGACAGGTATATTATCAGATCATCATTAGCAAGATGGACATTTCGTCACATAAACAGTTTGAGCAGCTTTGGGTGAGAAAACTTTTACTTAAAATGACGATAGAGTCCAACCCTGACACGGCCAGAACAAACCAGGATATCTGTCTTCCTCAGGGCTTTTCAAGACTGGCGAAAAATGGTAACTGCGGCGCACGAACTTTTTGAAACCGTCGCCTTTATCTATTGTGCACCTGGCGTGCAAGTCCCACTGGGTTAAATCACTTGCTGATCGAGGTGAAGAATCATATTTGAGATGAAGCTAAAAGAATGAAATCAACATATCTTGTTTAGACAAGAACAGATTTTGGGGACATGTTTAGAAGTGTTCTGTGGTGTTTTACACGCATACGTCATGCTTATAGTAATCCTAATATTCTCAAAAAAACTCGTTTATTGTGTTGTCTCAATTTGACCCTGGTCAGAATATCATGACCTGCGATAACTTATATATTGGTCAAATTAAAACTGAATGTGCTGAACTCGACTCGAATGACGCATTCTTTTCTCTGGCATTCAATCTTTTTTTGTGCGATTATCAGAAAATGGGATCCCGTCCAGCCATCTAAGCGAAGCATTTTGAGGACTTTAAAGATGCTGTAGGGCTAAACGAAAATTCGCATCAGGTACGGGATCTAACCTCGTTTGATATCTGGTGAGCCTGACTGGCGTAATGTCCCAAATCACATTTTTGTTCAAACTGGCGCCAAACTACCTTTCCCCGTATCGCTCTCAAGTCTCGTGTTAGTAGCATTTGGTCTGCGGAGATGCCGCGCTAAACTGGACACCGGCTCGGGTTGAGGAATTTGCATTTCATATCGATGAACATGAGGACTGGTTTCAGACATAAACGCGAACAGGTCTGGATTTGTGTGGCAGGTAATCGCGGGGAATGATGCGTTCATCCCGCCGCTCAGGTCCAGCGGTATTGTTGAATGATTCCTGGTATTTCTTTTCCTGCCATAACGTTGATTCCCAGGTGGCATTCGAAAACAGGAGGCGCTCTTTAAAACAATCCCGTGGCTAAACAGCCAGCCGATCGTTACGACATTGATCGATATGCCGCAATGCTTCAACCTTTGCTGGTACATATTCAAGTGGTGTGTTTGAACCAGTGAAGCGTCCGCAAACGACCTGAACTGGCAAACTGTTTATTCAAACATATGTAAAAATATTTGCCACATTTAGCGCAAGATTTGTGGACAAGCGTTTTGTGATTGGTTCATTGCAATGAATTGCTTTGGTCGCAAGCCAGCAGCCACCCATCAGGAAGACAGTCAGTTAAACTAGCTGATGATTTTGCAGAGGCATGTTTTCAGGATACAGTTAACGAATGGCCGTTAAACGGTTCAATATTTGTTTGTCTGAAAATATGTTCTGTTTTTTCGTTGTTGTACAGAGTGGAACAAAAACGGCTGGATAAGTAAACACTGGCTGAATAAGCAAGAGCAGACTTAAGCGTTCTGTCTCAGAGTTGTTGAGCCGTGTCTTCTGTATCATTGCTTGTCATACACATTCGTAAGATGTTCTTTGTCTTTCAATGCCCGGAAATTCCTTTCAAACTCCTGACAGTCTCTCAGAATATGTCATTCCGTGAAAATTGTGCGAATAATTGCGTAACAAATAAAAAAGCTTGCAAAGTTTTGTTTTGGCACCAGTCTTTCCCAAAACTACAAAGGGTTTTTCCGCGTATTATCCCACTTGGCCCGACCTAGGGCAATGACTTGACCTGCAGTGAGGTTTTGAAGTAATGCAAGTGTGCCAAATGATCAGGGAAAACGTACTGAAAATTTTGACGCTCCGTTTCTGCTTCCACTATGCTCAAAAGCTTTAGGGGATAATAAAGGTCGCTCCCCAGTTGGGTAATGGTTGGAAGTACGTACATACTTACATGGCGGCAATAACTTTCGTTGTAATTTCTTTGCTTCGTAATATTTCTTTTGACTAGGCTTCCTTTTCCATCTCCAAGATGTCCCATTTCATTTATTTCTTCCCTGTTTTCAAGCGTTATGATTTTGATCCCTGGCTATGCAGAATCTGCGGATACCAACCCTAGGAAGTCACCCAGGGGCAGCGCTACCAGGGGCACTGGAGACAGCCACCTCTTTGTCGTTTGCCAAGGGGAGCTTTATTTTAAATCCCCTTGAAATGTAAGGAGCCTCTATCATGGCAACAGGAGGTGGTAGATGACCGGGACCTACACTGTGTGTCCGAATGGTCTAGATGGTTATATCCACTGTGCTGGAAAGAAACCTCGAAACTGTAGTAAGACCTTCAAATCCATGGTACAGCACAAGGCACAGGATGTATTTGCATAGTAATGATCCTTTGTAGAACGTCACTTACGAAACGCGTGGCCTCTCATCCATTTTTACACAAATATCGTAGCGAGTGTTGTTTTATCTAGTCCCCCTATCCCAAATTGATGGCACCACCCCTGTCTTCAGTCACCAGGACCAATGCTAGTGAACTTACACCATACCTATTACTACGGCATGAGAAAACGAATGAAAAAGGATATGTCCTCTGTGCCCAACGTTTCAGGGAATGTATCTTACTGCTTCCAGGTAAGCGAAAGGCGATGAAAACAAACAAGGAAAATGTCCGAGGGTGATGAAAATAAAGTCATGATCCAGAACGACGGAACCAGCAGTCACAAAACCTCCGACTTTCGATGCGCCATAGTCGATCCTTTTCCGTTTTGAATATGTTACCTAGGGTACGGTTAAGTCTAACCGCCGTACATGATGAATACGATGGCCTTGTGTTAACTCCAATGTCATTACATGGAGCCCGCATGATATTTCAATTTGCACACAACTTCATGTATCCAACGTCGTGAACATAGCCGGCAGAGCGAGAGTTTCATCGTACTATGTGCCCAAATAACAAGTTTATTAGCTGTCAGCTGTGAAACATTGTAACCTAGGGCCAAGACAAGCCATAAAATCTAAAGAATTAAAAATTTGCATTTGCCGGCAATCCAGTGGGTCATCCCTCACAGCCGCGAAATTGTATGTGATGTGCCATGAATGAAAACTTTGCTGCTGGAGAATGTCATGGCTTTCAGCCAGGTCAAAGGTCATGAAGATGAGGCGAACAAAGTGTCATTCACCGACAACTGAACGTTCTAAGCCTTCTGGCCCAGCTTCAGGAATAGGTCTCCTCGTGGTCTCTTCGTCGCTGTAGTTATAGTTGTGGCACATCGAGCGTTGAACGCTTCGTGGCAGTCGGTAGTCGGAGCAAAAGGAATGGAGTTGTCAAAAAGCAAAACAAAACACACACTAACATTACTTTTGACCCTAATGCGTAATGGTTTAAAGTAATGTTTTTCGTGCTTTTTCATGGTTATCTTAGATCTTGCCTCACCACGGCGCTGTTATCAGAGCAAACATTCGTATAATCGGTCACCTCGCTTCATATATGACGAGCGTTTAGGGACAGCTGGCCATGCACATGGGTTAGAAGCGGTGAGCACTCGCAAACAAAAAGGGGCTTAACGGCTTGTTTTTCATTACCTTTGATCTCACCTAACGTCACCACGGCATCAATATTCAAAAGAAACCAAATTAATCTGACCTGTAATCGCGATGTCTGTTTTTAATTTTACAGTGCGGCATAATGTCACGTGGGTCGCACAACAGCATACAGTGGGTCACGGCGCTTCCCGGAGCATGGCAAAGGGCGGCTGATTCAAACGGATACCTCTGTTTGATGACTCTCATGCTACTCGTGCGGTATTGCCGCTTTGAGCCGAGACACATCATTTCGCCACAACGCAGAAAAGTACTTATGCTAACAGTGGAAAGCTATGTAAAATGCTGTGAATTCGAACACAAATTTGAAAATAACGGCACGGGTAGATTTGAATCAAGACCAAAGCTCTACGCCGCTGCCTCCAAGAACGTTCTACTTGGCACCGCGTATCATTTACTGTGAGACAATCACTTCACCCTGCATTTGCTCCCCAGTCCCGGGGCCGTCTCCTGCATTATTGCCTGCTGCGACAAGAAATGCTCCTTCAGTTTTTGCCTGTACCGCCGCTACCGAGAGCTGCTGGCTGCTCCCCTCCCCCTGTCATTCTCCGTGTTTGCCTTCAGTCCCCGCATTCCACTGACAGTGTTGGTCATCACTGCACGCCAGCTCGCGTGTGGAGCCTGGCAAAACAGCGTGGCATGCGGCATACTCCCTCCCCTCCCCTCACCCCTCCCCCTACCCGTCCTCTGCCCTCGAGAACTCTCGTGCGTGTAAACAACGACCTGTCGGGGCGAGAAAGGGGAGGGGGGGGGGGGGGAGAAGAACGCAGCGTAACAGGTGTGGCCGCGACCAAGGGCGGATCGAGAACGCGGCCTGGGGGGGGGAGCAACCCCCCAACTTTGAAAGTGCTGGAGTCTAAAAACGTCTCCTGATTTTTACAAACTCGTATTTTGCCTCCTTTTAGCTAAGGAGTTCTTGAAAACAGCATTTCCTCTGCAACAGCTGTTTGGCATCTCTCCAATGCCCATAAATATAATCAAACGACATTTGTTGCCCGACTTTAGCCACCTGGGGGGGGGGGAGGGGGGAGGACAGGGCTAGAGCCTCTCGCCCCTCCCCTCCCCCCATGTATCCACGCCTGGCGACGATCGCATAACTTTCATCGAAATGCGCAAGGTTTAGCACTGAAAAACTCTTTCCGGGAGATTTCCAAAGCAGCTTCCATTTAAGACTGCATGGTTTGGTAAGCATTTTTAGAATTTCTCCATCAGGGAGTTCCGTTCCTGTGCTTTACATCGCACTATGTCTAGTCATCGGGTTCATTGAGAAACGCTCGTCACGACATCTGCGCCACACCAGACTGCTCTCAAGCAGGCACGTGGCGTGCGGTATCCGAGCTTGCTCACGTGAACTTCCAGAAGTCCGGCTCGTCGGCGGTCATGTTGACGTGCTGCCGGGAGTAGGTGTTGCCCCGCGCGTTACCCAGCCACACGTCGTAGCCGCGGTCCGCCAGCATGTAGGCTGCGGGAGGAGGCACGGGTGACACCGCCATCGCCACGGCGAGGGCTGGCGAGGGCCGCCGAGCGGGGCTCCGGGGACGCGCAAGAAATCTCATCAGTGCCCGCTTTTGGTTCCAGCATTTCTGGCGAATTGTTCCAGCAGTGGCAGGAACGCAGTGCGCATAGCCAAGCGGACACAGCTTCAAACGGCACACTGATGAGACATTTACGGCACATATCTAGACGGCACATAACGGCACATATTTAGAACGTGCTCCAAAGCTTCGGCCTTTGGCTGCCGCTCTCCGTGACTGTACCTAGTGCCCTGTCGGGGCGGCTGCATGATCCAGTCGGAGCTGGCCGACAGCAGGCCGTGCTGAAGGTGGGCGACAGGCCGCGGCCCGGCGCCCGGCCCCGCCCGGCCGTACGGGATTCGGTGGATGGTGATGATGTAGCCGTCGCCGGTAGTGATGTCGTGCTCTTCGGCTGGGTAGCCGTTCTCGCGAATCAGCTCCAGCTGGTGGTGGAAGGGGGAGGGGGAGGAACGACAAAGTTGGGTCAGGTCACTTACGTATTTTGCGATTCGCTCCTTTCGTGTTTCGCCGGGTAAATTCCCGAGCGGGAAGGCTCCAGCCAGTGCTCCAGTTGGACACTTGACACGTGACCGCAGGGTGACAGGTTCGAACCTTTCGACCTGGCGTGTCCCGGTGTCATCCGTAACAGTGAACGTGACTGACTGCGACGCCAGTGGCCACAGCAGTTGCATGTCCCAACATATTACTCGCGACATTAAACAAATACCGTGGCGGCCAGTACCGAAAATAAATGGAAATGCGGACCATTTAATCAGCTGATTTTATGCCACCGGTTCTGGTCAGCCGTCAGCACATGTCCAATTCATCCACCTAGTTTCTCATCGAGTGCAAAAATGCGTGTCATTTGAGGCATCCAGATAAATTGCATGGACGCTCGGGTCATGGTGCCAAAGATGCGAAGTGGCAAAGATAAGTGGCACCGACTCTTATCAAGATCACAAGACCCTCCCGCGGTTCTGTATGGCTAAAACACCGGAAACCAGGTAAACGGGAAGAGCACTCATTAAGAGGCTACTTTGAAGGACAGGTTGCATTTCCCACATGGCGCGCTTTGCTTGCCGATCTCGCTGCCTTCATAGCGCTCAGTCACCAGAGTAAGCCATGCAAACCTCATTCAAAGCACAAGAGCAGACCAGCCGAGCCATCGCCCACGAGCTTCAACTCGCGACCAAGAGGGGGAGAGGTGAACTCTCCTTCCCCTTTTGGAAGCAGACCCCGAACGATGCCAGGTAGACCCACCAGCACCTGAGACGTGATGGATCGGAAACTGGAGGTAATGACTTTTAAGTTTGGGAAAATGATTGTTTGCGACAGATGGCATTACAGCACATTTTCTTCCCAATGATTTCTGCGTATGTGTTATGTGCACGCGCCGGAGGAGCACAACTACATCAGATTAAGTGGTTTGCCATTGGCCTGATACAACCCTGGCCTTGATCCCATTTTGCATGAAGCGCGCTCTTTTGTTTGTCGCCGGTTGCAGAACTCTACGACTGATATCGCGTACGATGGGGAGCCACGAAATCCTTTAAAAAAATTCCGCACGTTTGTAAGGTATTTGGCGCCATCTGACATAACCCGTCATGAGATAAAAGACAGTTTGATGATTTCTGGGTGACTGATCAAGATTGTTGTTTGCTGTCGATTGTTGTCTAAATTTTTCGATTCAACGATAAGATATTGAGATCCTGCGGGCGCTGTTATCCCCATCTCCAGGCGGCCGTGGCTGGCATAACGCCCAGGCGGTGTCTGGTTGGTCATGCCGTGCTGCGAAATTGGAAAGCTCGCGCCAGCACGGGCTGGCCGCTCCCACGCAGCGGAACAGCGCGGCGGACGTCTGGCAACGTCAGGTGGCAGGATGGGCAGTCCCACACTGATAACCCTTCAGTGCTGCCTACCGGACGTCTGTCACTGGCTGCAGGGGTGGCGAGTGTCGCCAGTACCCTCAGGAGTGGGCCACCTGGCGCACAGGCCGGCTGTGAGAGCAGCCGCACGTGGCGGCGAGCATTGGGCGGCGCAGTGCCATTGCCGCGCCATGACCTAGCAGGCATTCGCGGCGTTTACATAACGCGTGTGGTAAGGCTGCATTAAAATCCTAAATCCTTATTAAAATTCTGAATCGTGATGAAAATGATGTATTTGCTGGGCGGAATCCATCATTTAAGAGTTATATGGTGGCTTAAACAAAGGCGTTGTCAGATAATATGACAAAACCTGTTCGTCTTTTACAGTCTGGTGTCTTTGCAATGACTGACTGTCCAGTACATCAGCATTATGATGCATATGTCTAAGAAAACGTGACAAGGGTGGAGTCAGGTATCGCGGAGAGCCAAGCTATCCATGAGTTTAACTCCGGTGACTGACTTGGGCACATTGGCATGCAGTACCTCCACGGGAATCTCGAGCAGATCTCAAGCTGACTCTGCAATGAAGTATTCCTACAACCGTCACCAACAAGACAACGGGCTGACGGATTCTGACAACCTTTGCAACAGTTTCAACGTTAGGCTGTAATCGTCACACCACCGGGAGACCTCATTGAATGAAATGAGACCCAGTAGCTTGCGCTGTCCCCCTCTTACCGCACCCGAGTCCGGTATTGAAGCTTTGAAGTGGATTAATTATGGCAACGATATCATGTCCGACCGTGTTTAGTTTTTCACTTGCCGTCTTCTTATCAGCAATTTGGATTGGTTGCGGACACGAAAGCAGCCCAATTACATCGGATGACATTTTATGCCGGTGTTTAGAGCCCATTTTCGCGTCATTTATCTCGTAGATCTACCAAACATACATTAATAAATTTCAGTACCTTATTTTTACTCTCTGGGTGCGCCGTTAACACTTCTGATTTTGTTTAGATGCCAGAGGGAGCCCACACCCCAGCACTCAGTTTGGGTTTCAGTTCATAACAGAACCGACCGAGGAGATTTGTAGGCTTCAGTGGGTCATATTGACCTCCTCCACAAAAAGTTCAAGAGAAGTTCGCCGCATCGCAATATGACTAGCGATGTTCTACAGATCCCGCCGCGGTGCATTCAGAACAGTACCATCAAACGATCCATGCCCAACGAGGGCTGGGGTACTTACCCCATCAGTGAGAGTATTCATTGCACAGTGCACGAAGGCCACGTACCGTTGTTTTGCCAATGTCTCCCTTGACCGAGCGGCCGAGGCTGGTTTGGCCGCCGCCGCGGAGGTTCAGCACGGAGGCCGCGGCGACGGCCACCGACAGACACAGGGCCAGCGGCCAGACCGACATGACTGTTGAACTTTCGCTCTGCAACACCACCACAGACAGAGGGTGAAACTGGTGCTGACTGGACCCTCGCGTCACCGATAACACCACCGCAGACATAGGGTGAGCTGGTGCTGACTGGACCCCCGCGTCACCGATAACACCCACCGCAGACATAGGGTGGGCTGGTGCTGACTGGACCCCCGCGTCACCGATAACACCACCACAGACATAGGGTGAGCTGGTGCTGACTGGACCCTCGCGTCACCGATAACACCACCACAGACAGAGGGTGAGCTGGTGCTGACTGGACCCCCGCGTCACCGATAACACCACCACAGACAGAGGGTGAGCTGGTGCTGACTGGACCCTCGCGTCACCGATGACACCACCACAGGCAGAGGGTGAGCTGGTGCTAACTGGACCCTCGCGTCACCGATCTACAACACCAGCGGCTGTGATGCGTTTGTGGTGGGCGCCGCGTGGATCTGTACCCACGTGGGCGGTACGGTCGACACGCTGTGCAGGTCACGTGACGACCGTAGCAGAACAAACTTGCCGCCATGCCACGATGTAAGCTTAAGCACGATTTCCACTCTGATGAATTAGAGAACGCGTCCCGAAAATAATAAGTATGCTTTGATCAGGCACATGCCTGCTTCCATCACAACGTGCCCCAGTGCATGTTTTCAGTTCTCATTTACAATGCGATCACAACATAGGCAGAATCCATACGAACAGTCAGATGTCATGAGCAGGAGGTTATCACTTGCCTGCTCAAGCCGAGGGCGAGGAATGAAGGAGCCTTACTCGCCACGGTTGAGTCCATGCGCAGTGCTGCGATTGGGCGGGAGTGGCCGGACTCCCACGGGCCTTCCCACGTAGCACCACTGTCTGGCGCGATAGTGGAAACAGGTGGCACACCTCCGACACACCCGCCCTGCACCAAGGTGTGGCATACATCGCGGCACGCTCAGGGCATTAAAATCACGCGTTTTGTTCGATGCGTAATCTGGTAAGACAGGCACTTGAAAATTCATTTCAATTTCAGTGCAACGCATGTCGGTGGCGGAGATGGAAGGGTAGCCCGTTGCTTGCCTCACAGATGGGCTGATCCATCTGTCACACCCACGTCGCACCCCGAAAACAGCGAGCTGGTTGGTGCCATCAGCTGAATCACTTCCGCGAACGGCTCCCAAGTTTCCAAGTTTTTATCTCCGAGTATCATCGTACGATTTAAACGCATTGCGACCTGTGTCGACTCGGCAGTCTGCGGTTACCAAGCGACCAAATTACCACAGAAACCTCCGTTCGAACTCAGTCTCCATCCGCCCACGTCAAGCAAGGAAACGCCGAGCAACTATCAAATTCACCTCGTTTATTTACAGAAAAACACATTCCATGTGGGTCCGGCGGCGCATCGATGCGGCCTCCGCTCGTCGTAACACCCCTCGAGCCCGACGCCCCTCCGCCGCGCCTGTCTTTCGCTCCGGTCCGTCGCACGGCCATCAGCCGGGAGCGTACGGGCGGCCCTCCACCACTCCCCAACATTCAGGCGGGAGCCGTCCTCCCGCCTCGGGGTCCGGAGGGTGGGAGCAGCGGCGCCCTCTGCCGGCGCCGGGGCCAAATGTGACGTCACCGGATGGGTGAAGCGCGGAGGCACAGGCCTCCTGTCCGGTGGAGCGGAACAGTCCCGGCCCTGGCCGCTACCGATGGTAAACAGGTAAGGCGCCGATCCAGACTCGTGGCGTTTGCAGTGAAGTCGCTCCAGCCAGTGGGAGAGAATGCACGGCGCCCCGACAGCCGGCTGGTGGCGACGGCGTTGGTGCACCGGCGCTTGACGGCCGATCCAGAGGACGGAGGCGGCCGTCACGCAGACCTGAGCGGTGGCTACGCTGGCGACGCTCGCCTACCGGGCCCGCCAAAGGTCCTGGGCGCCGGTGACCGAAGACGGCTGCACAACTGGCTTCTCTCGAGGCGGGCGGCCCGGCGGCCTCGGTCGGCAGTCAGAGACCTCTGGCTGCCGTCAGGAGCAGCGCGGACCGCGCCGACGTCGGGCACGGCGTGGTGGGCGTCAGCTGGTGCACGTGCAGCACGTGCGCCTCCGTGCGGTGACACACACACACACACACGATGCACCAGCACGGAATAAGGGGAACGGCAGCCGGGCACCAGACGGCCTCCAGCCGCGGTGTAACCCCTGCGGCGGTACGGCTCTCTCGGCGGCGTTTAACGGGAAGGTTCTGGCGGTCAGGCTCCCGTGACCGGTCGATCGGACGCAGGGAGGTCGATCCGCCAGCCTGCGAGACGACAGCGCCTGACCAACCAAGCTATCCGAACAAAGGCAGAGGGTCTGCCGACCCGACCGCCTCCCACCCCTCATTTAGACCTCGTAACAAAGCGGGACAAACCCAGCGCATAAGTGGCGCACTTGCGCTTAAATCATACATTGCAATTTTGACTTAGAGGCACCTCTAGCCTACCGCTTCAACGGTAAGTGTTCGATCATCGCACTGTACCGACATCGCACTCTGTCTGATCGGCGAGACCGGGGAGTGAAAGAATCCCGACACAACGTCTCTTACATTCGGCTAAACCTTACCAGCGAAAAAGATTGACCCCACGGCGTTCCGATCTTATGAAAATAAATCTGACTATGATCTCCAGATGGCCTCGACGTGGTTTGCCTGGAGTGCGTTTTGCTGCGCCAGCGTCGGCGCGGCCTGTTGACTGTCCACGAGCCGCCGCCGCCTAGCTGAACAGGGTCTCGGTGGCCTTCTCCAGGTTCCATTCGCAGGAGGAGAGCGCGGCGCGCGCCGTCTGCTCCTCGAAGCCCATGTCGCGCAGCTTGCAGACCTTTTCGTCGAATTCGGGCACCGCCCTGGGGCCTGCGGGCGACGGCTTCTGGTCACGGGCGAACCACACGAGAGAGGGCCGGCTGGGCGCGGCGACACCAGCCCAGCAGCTGTCAGAGGCTGTCTGACCGGCACCGGCGGCGTCAAGCCCATCTGCAGCGCGCCCGCTCGTAGTCAAGCCTGAATGGAGGCTATCATAGTCTACAATGGCTCAGTGGAGAGCGTACATCAGTTGACAAATGAGCTACGTCGCATCGTGGACATACCGCTTTTGGGGCTTTGCGACAATTTCAGCTGCTGAAGCTATACGGCGGGCTTTACGACCATTTCAACTGCTGAGGCCATGTAGCTCGTGGGCGCACCCACCCAGCTCATTCTCATACATAAGTGCGGATTAATTTTCTCCATCAGCTCCAACCTTGGCACACCTGACCAAGCAAACCGCGGATCAGATCGCCCTGCTTGCCTTTCCGATGACAGGCGCTGCTGCGTCACATCGCACCCCTCCCCCCTTTCCCCACCCCCGCCCTCCTCCGCTGGGCGGCCACTCACCAGAGGCGTACTTGTTGGTCCAATGCTGCGCCGTCTTGCGGAACATGTCCGGGTGTTCCTTGTACTGACGCGCCACGACCGCATCCTGCGGGTCGTCCGGCTCAGCGGCCGCCATCAGCGCCTGCAGCGACAGCAGCACGGTGCGCAGCGTCATGGCCGCCGCCCACTGGTCCTTCAGGATGTCCAGGCAGATGGCGCCCGTCACCGACGAGATGTTCGGGTGCCAGATACGCGTCAGAAAGCGGACCTTGGGCGGGTTGAACGGGTACGTCTCCGGAATCTTGATGTCGAGCACGAAGTGGCCGCCCTCGTACGGCGTGTCGGGCGGACCCGAAATCTCGCCACGCAGCTGCGAGTAGTTGTCATTCACCAGCTCCACCTTGATCATCGACTTGGCGATCTGCACGCAAAAGTGAGAGCTAAACACTTCAGGGCACACCCAATGTGAATCAGGATGCCTAATTTGATTATTAAAGTTAGGCATACTTCAATTTGAAAACAACCATTAACATAGGGAAGCATGGTCATCCCTTTTCATGCAGGCATTGTCCAAAAGAAGTACCATCACTCATAGCATACAGATCCCCATTTTTCTAAACATCAAGCAGGAAGCAGAGCATTTCATCAAAACACATAGAACATTCTTCACAAAAGACCTAATGACCAGCCAGCATGAAATAAACAACTTTTACACTTAAGCAATGCTATGTGTTTACATCATTCAGTTCTATGGTTATATAATCAACACTTCATCATCAGCCTTATTACCAAACCTGAAGTAGTAAGGTTATCTAACATAGGGTATCTATGAGGTTATGTAACCAAATCTCTGCACACAAATTTGATAGTTCATCTTCTGATGGAGTGCAAACACAAGTTGTCTCCCCAGGCAACCAGGTGCCTTTGAGATCACAGTGGTCAACAGGAAGAAATTATGGAGTTACATTTTGGACATAGCCAAGCCACTACATTTATATTATGTGATGTTTCTTGATGTGTTATGATCAGGTCACACAGCCATATCTGAACACAGCCACCTGGTGAACATCCCACACAAACCCTACCCATACCATGTAGTTTCCAAATGGTGTGGAATGCCTATATATAAAAATGGGTTTTAAATAAAGAATTGACATTGAATGCAAAATTCATTGCTGAAGAGCAATCAGATAAATGTTGTATGATAACTATAATGCAAACAACAATTCTAGCCAGGGAATATATATCTTAGAAATAAGATATCAGTACAATGAGCTCAACTACCTGCACTGTTTCTGGTCATGGTACAAAACAACTAAAACCAATATTCAAATAAAGATAGCATTGAGAAGCAGGCAAGGCAAATTCCAGAACTGTCTGTAGCCATAAAACATGAATGAACATGATCAATATGACATAACATTAATCAAACACAGAGAAATCCATATTGGCATTTCTCCTCCTTGAAATGCGTGTGACAGTATGGGCTAGTTGGTTACCAAAGGTAGTGACAGTGTGTTTAGGGCAGATTTATGTTCATTCTTGATTGCAGTTTAACTGTGTCATACCATTAGCTGAATTATGTCTGAATGTTTCAAATGGTGAGTATCAAAACTCCCACTGCACTAGCATTCAGACAAGATAATAACATGCAACCCTTAACTTACATAACATTGTACTTTTCACAAAGAATCAGTAATGCCACTTCAGGGAGAGTAAATAAAAGAAACCACAACACAATGTAGCAACCAATGACAATGTATATGATGCTACTTTCACTGTCCATCATCTGAAGCATTTGTTGATGCTCCATATAACACATCTTATGTACGAAATACTTATAACTGGAACAACCCGCGCATTACATAATGTATTCTTCCATTCGCATCTCCTGCCCAGTAACGCCATTTGCCTCTTATCTGTAAGCATAATGTTAATAATGACACGCTCATTGGCCACCATCCTGCATCTTGTGGGGGGTTTTCACCGAGTGTCTTCCTCAGATACCTTGGGGGTTCCCCAGGTGCATATTTGCTGAGGGTTTGGATACCATCAACAACCCGACACCTTGCATGACAAAGTTCTCAGGCAAAGGTAACTCACCTCTTCACTTTTAATTACTTCCTTAAATTCCCTTTTAATCCTTGAAATGGCAATATTCGCCATAATTCAATATTTTTAAGTCCACAAGAACAAAGGAATGATCCAAAACGGCTTGCAAGGAACTCGGAGGATGATATCCCCTAAGATCTGTATGGGCAGATAATGTAAGCTGCGTGCTACAAAGATTTTGCCATATGGGTAAATTTTATCCCGGCCCACTGAGAACCCCGTGATGATGACTCAACGAACACTTAAGTCTCCCATCAATAGCATGCGCGCTACCCTTGAGAGCAAAATTGTTGAGGACCACTGGTACACAACTATTGCGCACCCAATACAAACATAATGCACCTGGCAAATCGCTCTTCAGCTGACTACAAGAATCTCACTTATTTAGTAGTATGAAACGGGAAATCTCATATTTTCTCAAATTTTTGTATAAAGACCATTTCTCATATCATAATGGTACAATATTTTTGAAATTTACTGAGATAAAATGGCTGTTTTTGGCTCTTAAATGCGCATTTTTTGGTATGCATCATTCAGCACGCCTTGACAAAATTGCTCAGCTGATGGCTTTTCGTGTCCTACGCTGGGATTGGTAAGGAGTTCGAATTGAGATTGTTATTGGTCGAAAGCAGTAGACATCAACGCTGATGAGCGTAGTTTGATGCACACGAACAGAAGCCGAGGGCGTTGGAGGTCGCGCTGAAATTGAATTTGCGGGCGGCTGCTCCTCAGCAGCGTTGTTTGCGACTGCGGCGTAGCGGTCGTGGAAGGTGATTGGGCGGTGGTGGGGACAAGTTGTGAATCAAAGTTAAATTGTTGGCTCTTGCAACGGCGTTGTGTTTTGAGTTCATGCGTTTTGGATCCGTAGTAGCACGAAGGTGTCAGGGTGATGGCATATCTAAGGAATGCTGTAGTCTCCTGGCAAAGGTGTAAACAAGTGGGGATGCAGGCTGTGGCCGAAGAGCGTTTGACAGGCGCACCTTCATCCCATAGTTTTAACTTAAGAACCGTGAGCAGTTCCGTCAGTTCCCTCATGCGGAATGCTCACTGAGCTCTGTCCCCATTTACAAAATCCTGGTTGTGATCCTGTTGTCAGCATTCGTGATAACCTCAACACATGGTGTCTGAGATAGCAGTTCTGTGCTGGTCATCAAAGTTATCAGGCCATTTAAATTGGTCATTGCCTAGAATTCATCTAAACATGCCATTGTTGCAGGGTGGTTTAATTCTGGTTGTCAGAAATTATATTTGTGATAATGCAACTTCCTGACATTGAAGTTTTTGCATTCTGGCTATACTAAATTTATTGTGCATTAGTGACTTAGGGTGTATCAGCTACAACTGCCATTTTGTGCCCAACTATACTAGATTGAAAAGCATGGGTATTACATTCTTGGAGCTGTGAAACATTTAACTGTTGTAGCTCCATTCTTAGTGTCATTGCTCACCCATGTAATAAAACTTAAGTGGTAGTTTCAACAATAACTTAACATGTGTGTTGAATTACCAATGATTGACTCACAGGATTTGAGGTACTTGTCATATTGGAGCAAATCATCACCCCCCCCCCCCCCCTAGGTTTTTCCAGCCATTTATTTCTGTATTGAAGTAATGTTAGGATAAAGTATAATAGTTATGTGTGGATTTGACTAAATGTGTGGTGTGATTTTCTTCAAGCTATAGACAGTCATCTATAGTGATAGGTCCAGCATTTTAGCTCCTTTGAAATAGTTGAATGGACCACCAGCTGACTTGCAGTAAACAGTCATGTGTTATGGCATTACCCTTGTGGAAGTTGTGATTGAAATCAATGAATGCTTAAATGATGTGAATGCATGGTGTTTGCAGGCATGGCTGCTCAGGATGAGCTAGATGATTCTCTAAATGCTATGATGAAAGATCTACAGAAGCCACTTTCTTCTACATACACATCTGCTATTCAGCAGATGCTGGATCAAAATACGCAAGAACTGGAGAAAAGCATCCATATTATTCAGGAAAACATGAATGGTAAGACAGCATTTGCATGCTTTGTTGGGTGCACATCACTTTTTGTTGTATTTACCAGTTATACCAGAAGTACTGTTTGTGGTCTAATGGTTCAGGTTGTGGCCATGGTCACATACAGTTCATGGTCATGGTCACAGTCTTGATATTACCCGTTGATTCAAATTTGTCTTAACTGCAACACTTAAGCATGGAAAATTACAAAACCGTCAGAAGATCTCATTGACTGCCATATGGGGCCATGGCATTACAGGTGCTGAAGTGCTCCTCATTGATGGATAGTGGACCATTGTTGTGTTTTGACTGCTGTTCCAAGGGAGTCCATGCTCAGCAGGTCGTCATGCTGCACGCTAGCGACCAGCGCTGCCAGAGGCCAGCTCTGCTGAGTGGCCTTTCAACTGCTTCAATGGCTACCAGTCATTTGTCCTCGCACCTGCAGCTCGTCACCCACTGCTGGATTCACATGCCGCTGGTGGGCTCCAACTTGCTCCTCCACCTGGTACCCCGGAGAAGGCTTGTGCGTCGATGACCGGCGCCGCTGCTCCGCTGCCGGTCGGCAGGTCCACCTGATCTCTCCCCCCCCCCTCCCCCAGCCGTCCAGCTTGCGAAGAGGTCATCTTTAGCGCTGTTGAAATTGCTGAATGATACCAAGTATTTGTGGGTTTTCTTGTCGCTGTTTCACGTCGGGCCCCGCTCGGCAACCTTTGTTTCCGTGTGGCGCTTCGCCCCATGTCCCGCTGGCACTTCCTACAGTGAATGGCCGTATAGCCTCGCCTTCGGCAGGGCTAGTACTGCCTCCTCCAGGAAACGCGATCGTCTCGCTTTCGCCTTGCTCGTGGGTGGCGCGTCCGCACTGAGCTAGGCCCTGGACTTTCCGCCAGGCGCGGCACGGCAGCGTGATTTCCATGCATTTATTGTGGCTTGGTGATCCCTCCGAATGGTGATGCCCTTTCCCGATGATGCGACTATTTGGAGCTGATTCCTGACCAAACGACGCGCGGATATCTGCCGCATTTCTTGATGACTTTTTATGCCATAAGCGCCTTCAAGGCGTACTCCAGCGTGTGCAGCGTCCTCCTCGGGCGCTCATCCATCGCCGTCGTAAGCCAACAGGTGTCGGGGCCTTTGTGCATCGGGTTTCAGAACCCCGTCCCGTTTTCTTCAAGGTAGGCCCACCTAGTGCACCACTCGAATCTTTCCACCAGGTCTTCCAGCTGCTCGTTCTTCCGCCGTAGGCATGAATGGCCATAGCCATTCCGTTGAGAGGCATGTTTCTGTTGATACCGATGGCGCTGTCTGCATTGGTTCTCCAGGTAAGCCGCAAACTTGAGGCAGCTGGTACGGCTGGTGCAGGAGAACAGGATCGGCGCAGGGTTACCCGTGCTGGTGCTCAGGTGGTATGTGTTCTCTTCGTTGGTCCATTGACTGGCCGTGACCTGGAACTGGGCGGCGTGTGCTTCCCAGGCGGGTTCCCGTCGATCCGTGGTGTTGTATTGCCGAGGAAGGTTTGTCAGGTGCTGCTGTGGTGCCTGATCGTCATTCTCTGTTTACCAAGTGACTGGCTCTTAAGAGACTAACTCTAGAGCTTAAGAGGCTCAAAGCTGAAGAGACTGACGCATTCTGCCCACGATTCGCCCTCGTATCATCCTACTTGCTAAGTCCTGCACGGTTAAGCAAGTACAATCATCAGTACATACAGTACATCAGTGTCCTCGCGCCACTGCAGTTGTCCGTGGCAGACTACATACGCCAGCCACAAATGGGGCAAGGGGTCCTGGTGGAGCCTCCGTCCGAGCGCCTAGCACACCCTGCAGAGGGGTCCCTGCGCGGGCGTAATCTTGTCGGTTGGGTCCCCAGATGTATGTAGCTTGCTCCACCGTTATTCATTGTCCTTCGTCCCATTGCCCTTTTATGATCATTAATGGTCGAAAGAGTTGTAATACAATTAGCAAAGGGTGCGGCGCACGCAAAGCCAGTTTGTTGTGCTTCCTGGGTCTTTATTACTAGGCTATCTGATACATAATCATTTGTTTTCCGTACGGCTGTTGCTGCATGACTTCTGTCGGCTAGATTCCTCCCAACTGTCCACTCCGCGGTTCTCCGTGCTATAGGCTCTGACGGCAACAACCTTCTCTGTTCAGTTCAGTTTAGTTCAGTTTATTTTAAACAGTCCACGACGTGGGTTTTCCTTTACACCGCGCGTCGGAAGTTTTTAAGCTGCTGATTTGTTCTGACAAGCATTTTGTCGAGGGTGCTGTGTGACCGTGCAGTCGATGCGCCCTTAAGACGAAATAACTAACTAGAAGCGGGGTTTCCTGTTTCACGTCCGTACACAAGGAAAACACTGCACCTAGGTTGGCTGTCACACAGAAGAGCCCAGTATTAAATTTATGCAGTCAGGTAGAAACGTCATTTGCAAATTAGCAATATGTCATGAAGATAAAATACCGATCTTGACCACAAGCTTTCCTCACATATTGTGTGTCCCAGTTTTAAAAGTGCGTAGTGTGGTGATGGTGCTAAAAGAATATGGCGGGCGATTCCGTGCCGAGACTGTCAAAAAAGGAAAAGACGCTGTCAAATCGAGCCTGCACTTTCGAAGATTGAGGCGGCCCCTGTCAGAGCCACGGATTTCACGCGAGGACAGGGCGGCGCGCCTTGTAAACAGCGCTCGGATCTATACAGGCGCGCCCTCCCTGCGTCAATACCTCCAAAACCCTGGCTGCGTCACGGGGCGCCTCCAGGGTTGCTATTCTTGGCCGGCTAAAGGTGTTTAGAACCGTGGTAGTGTGGTGCGTTTTTGGCATCCATGTTCGATCCTAGCCGTCAAGTTGATAATTTGTGGAGTGTTATGTGTAAATAACCCTTGGTAGCCCCACTCCGCATGCGAAGACAAACATGATAGGAGTGAATACGTGAAAGGATGAAATACATGATGTGAGGAAGAATATGACGTGGTGAAGTACAGAACGTGGGGAAATGCATGCTTTGAGAAAATGCATGATATTGGCGAGTTCATGTATGATTGAATTCATGATATGAGGAAAAACATGATGTGCCGAAACACATTATATGAGGAAAGTAACCGTACCGTGTGACCTCTGACCGCGCGGCAGCCTTAGCTGACGGCTCCGTCCGCTGTGGAGGTGTCTCTGTCACCATCCACGGCTGGTCTGGCTGCAGGGGTCTCCTGACGGCTGGCAGCGGTCGCGGTGTTAGGGCTAGCTGACGGCTCCGTCCGCTGTGGAGGTGTCTCTGTCACCATCCACGGCTGGTCTGGCTGCAGGAGTCGCCTGGCGGCTGGCAGCGGTCGTGGTCCTCAACGGACTGTCCAGTGCGCGGCGCTCACATGCTGCGTGCGATATATGTGTTTCAGAAGTCTCGGACAAGCTGGGATCTTTCGAGGATGTCCGAGACATGCAGACATACCACAACAAGCTTCAGGAAATAATGAAGGCGAAGGAAAAGGACGTCGAACTGCAGGTACTACAACATACGATTATGTCATGTGAGCTGTGTTGTAGCGTTTGTCGCTATCACCAACCAGCAGCTGTGATGTTGGGTGTTTGTGTCTTCGCATTAGCCAGAGGTACTAGTACCATTGTGAACGTAGACGACATTACGTAACGTAGACATAGACGTATATTTCGGCTCTCCGCGATGGACCCGTGGCTTGTCAAGACGATCGTCGCAGCATTAAAGCAAGGTGTCATTGGATGCGAATGCAAATGCTTACATAGCTCACAAACATGCACACAAATATGCGTGTTTGCGCGTGCGTACACGGATCGGGCCATTCCGCGGTCAGGGTGGACGTCGGAGTAGTAGATGGCGCTTCAGTGCACGGCAAACCTCGCACTTGGGTGTTGTATTAGGTCACGGGGAAGGGATTTATACCGGATGGCAGCCCGGCAACGCAATCGCCTTCTCCCCATCTCAGTACGTGACCTAGGGACGAACAAGTCTTCATCCTGCCGTGTGTGACAGTGTTGGGTTTGAGATACCTCCCAGAACTCACGAGCCAACCTGTTTGGCTTGCTAGGGCGTAGTATCTGATGAAAGAAGCGTCAGCATGCGGTATTTACAAGGCTGTCCGCAGAGAGCCAGTCGAGTCTGTCCAGCAGATCCGAAACGTGATTGAGCTTTCTACGCTCAAAGACGACTTTTGCTGCAAAGTCGATGACTTTGGATCCCACAGAGATTTTTGAGTGAGAGATTTGAGAGATTTCCCATCAACCGAAAAACGGTATTGGATCTGCGAAAGGACCAAAACACTCACCAGCGTCCAGATGACACAAGGGGCAAGTATTTCCTCAGGTGTAATGGACCAGAAAGAATGTCAAGGCAGTGGCCAGTGGCGAAAGAATTTTGATAATTCCAGCCGAGAGATGGATCAAATACTAGTCCCAGGCTTTTCACTTCCGAAGCGGGGATAGCTTGTGCCCACGAAAGTTTACGGTGAAGTTCGGGGGCTGTCCAGATTTTGTGGGCTTTCAAACAACATTAACTGGGTCTTCTCAGCATTTACTTTAAGACTGTCCGCACGAAACCAAGCATCGAGAGAGGCCGGAACGTGTTCCATCGGTTTGACAATATATTGAAAATAGCTTTTCTTGCCGCAAACGAGACTGGGTGTCGTCCGCATGCTGCACGACTGCACCCTCAGCGAACAGTCTAAGATTATTCGCAAAGATGCAGTAGAGTAGGGGGCCTGGTGGCAATCCCTGAAAAACTCCCATGTTGTTTGGCAGCTTAGTCGAGAGTCCCCGAAACGGTCAGTTATTCCCACACTGTGGGGGGGGGGGGGGCTGAGGTAAGCTGAAAACCGGAAGCATCGATGTTGTGCAGGCGTGGTTTGCTAGGTTATTGTGAGTGGTCCATTACATCGAAGCATTTGCTTAAATCAGACAAGGAGAGCGGTGTCATGCCTGCATGGTCTTGTGCAGTTAGGATGTCGTCGGATGTGGAAGACAGCGCGGTGTCCGTGGATTGGCGTGGCCGGAAACCGTGCTGGTTCAGGAAAATGAGATGGTTTTTGGAGAGGTAGCGGCAGGACCGCTGATAGACTGCATACTCCACAGTCTGCTATGGCAGAGACGATAGAGATGGGGCGGAAGCTGGAAGGATTTATATGATCTTTGGATTTAAAGATGGGGAAGACGGTGGAATGCTTCCAGGACTCGGGCGCTTCGGAGAGGCATAGACAGGAAGTGACCAAGGGGAGCAACACGTCACTCATTGCCTTAAAACAGAGAAAGATCACACGCATGCAGATACCATCGTCCCCGCACGCCGACGAGGCGTTCGTACCAAAAATGGTCATGCGCAATCCCGTTGATGTCCGTGGTAAAAGTTTGAAGGCTCAGGCTCCAAAGCACGGGAGGCGGTAGGGGATAACAGACGTCTCACCCTGTGCTTTCCGCCGATGAAAAAAAAAACCTGTTTGGGTGGTCTGGGATCTCCTCTGGCACATTTCGGTGGGGTTTTCCGTTCCCTACCGCTGAGCTTATGTTTCTACGGGTTGGTGACCGCCCTCTGCAATGGGCTTTCGGATCCCCCCACAGGTGCCGCGTCGAATGGCAGAGCGCGCAGCCCCATTGAGCTCTTTGTAGTGTAGAAACCTGCGACCGAAAACGGCCAAAGCTTCACCGCGGCGTGCCATGAGGGCTTTAGTTACGTCGGTCACCGCTGGAACCCTAGGGTTGCGGGCACGGATGGATTTCACCGGAACATGTAAATACGTAATGTTAACAAACTGCCAGAAAACAATCACTTAAGTGCAACCGTCTCCGAAGAAATCACCGCACGCCAATCAGTACACAGCAGATCATGATGTGAAGCATTCAGGTCGACACCACGGGTGCGCCGGGCACGAACAGGCAGCTGTAACTGATCACTTCGCTGTGGAGCAACATTGAAATGCCTGTAACCCCCTTAAGAGATAGCACAAAATCACGACAATGTGTCCGTTTAGACTTGGGTCAGTATATTATGGAACAGGACCGACGGATCAAGCACACCACACCGCAATGGCTGGTCAGACGGTAAGAGCTTGGGTCAGTATATTATGGAATAGGACCGACGGATCAAGCACACCACACCGCAATGGCTGGTCAGACGGTAAGAGCTTGGGTCAGTATATTATGGAATAGGACCGACGGATCAAGCACACCACACCGCAATGGCTGGTCAGGCGGTAAGAACTTGGGGTGGTGAGCTCCTGATAGAGTGCACACTCCTGGGGTCGTAAATGTACCCGCCTCCTCCGGGGAAGGTGGGAGAAGCGTTGATGCAGCACCGAATCATAACCACGAATGGCCGCCACGCCCGTCTTGTAAGATTGTCGCCAAATGGAATTCAGTTAACATCTTGAAGTCCCGGTGAGGATCCGATACACGGGGATCCATTGCCTTGGCGCATGTGATTCGACACGTCCTTGTGACATGATAACCAAAACTATCACAAGCAAACTGAACACGTAAAGTAAGATGCTGCCCAACAACCGACAGCGTCTCGGACGTGACACCGGCTCAATCTACTTGCCTTGTTTGTGTTCTCGGTCTGCGTGACGACGGCCTTGAAAGCACCATATGCCAGCTTGCAGTGTGAGTAGGGTGTAGTCCAATCGTGCGTTGTTCCAATTGTTGGGATTTGTGACGGACCAGACAGCGTGACGCCCGGCCTGACTGTTATTTTCGATCCATCTTTGTGTGCATCTGCTCCCGTGGTATTTTTTAGCCGACTGGCGGTTGGCATTTGCATGTTTGCAGCATATATATATATATATATATATATATATATATATATATATATATATATACGGTATTTTTCATTGTAATGACGGTACGGCACATTCCTTGTAAGATGTAAGGGAGTTACGTGCTTTTTACGTACCGAACTCATCAACGAGGTCGGCAATGTTCGTGTGTGAAGTCACCGATCTATGCACGTTTCCAGCATCCTTAGCAAATAGTATAACAGATGTGACCGTCTATAACACAGTTTGATCCATGATAAACGTTGTCGGTAACAGCGTTAAGGAGTCTCTTCCACAATAAGGATTCTGAACTGAGATGGTCATTTTCGTGGTCATTCTCTGCGGCACACAGCCACGCCTTTTTGCAAACATCAAACCCACATTTCTGGGCTTGGTATATGCGATTTTGTGTAGCCTAGGACGCACCGCCTATGGGCAAATCGCCCCTCCACCTTCCCTCCCACCCCCACCCAGACATATAGACGTCGCGAGAACGTCCCGCCACATTGGCTGTATTGTGTTCATGGTCAAGAAGGATGTATCCTATGAAACATTCGCGTTTGCGGTGATGCAGTACCTAGTGTGTGAATGGTGGATGGCAACTGGCAGACAGTCAAGTTGCGCTTCTGGTTGCATGTCTCGATCACGAACCGCATTTTGCTATTGATAACACAAGCATTTGGGCAACCACAAGATGTTGCGGACATGAGACTGAAGATCGAATAACTTAAAGGGAATGTTTCACGTCTGAAGATATTAAAGGAGGCACCAGATATGATAAAACAAGGTCACTATTGGTATACTTTTAAGTAGAAAATGCTGCTCTAGACAACACAGTTTCTCTGTGAAGTATGCACCTCGCTGCGTCATTGATTGCGTTATTGTACCTCCCGCAACATGGGTAGAGAGCCAACTGCCGGCCGTTACATCTGAAAATCGTGCTCACGAACGCCAGATATGAACGACTCAGCCATTATATTTGTACCGGCCTTATCGCCCGCACGGCTTATGGAATGGCAGAGTTTGAATGACGCTATTCTGATGTCATGGTTGCCAACGTGACCCTGACATACTCTCCCCGAAATAATGTCCCCATTTTCGCGGGCGTAAATGTACTCAAAAACAGAGGAGTTTCGGTCTCAAGAAGGGCAGGACTGTGAGCTGCGCCGAAAAGTCTTCAATATGGTTAGTTTAGTTCAATACCCTATGTGCGTGTGGAACACTCTAAGAATGCCGTCATAGCCGCGAATGCAAATGCAAGTAAGGCACATGGTGTCACCAAAATATATCACGAGAGAAGGCCAACACACGCTTATAGCGCTCATGAATTCCCACGCTTGAAACAGCAACGCCACCTTGCGGTGCGCACAAGTACCAAAAGTAATTTATGTCGTCCACTACAGCGACGATTCAGACGCGGCAACCCAGGCAGCGACTATGGTGTCATGGAACCGTTGTATGACACAAAGAAACGATGGCATATGGAGCAGCGTTTTTACTACTTAGTGAAATTGTGTTATTGATAGCATTCTTTTGCATTTGTAGGCAGTCCAATAGTTACAAGTGAGTTTTTTCATCATACCTGATGCCTGCCTCAATAGCTCCAAATGTGGAACAATCTCTTCAACAGTTCAGTAAATTCTCACATTTGCTGATTTTACCCGCAGACCGAGAACCTCAGGATGGTGTCAGAAGTGAAAGCTCAGAAGGCCAAGCTGAAAAGTGACTTGAATAATTTAGAGCTCCAGACTGATACAAAAGTGAAGCCTCAGCACAAGCAGTTGGAAAAAGAAAAGTGAGTAAATGCGTGCATCGTTTTCAGTACTTCTTTTCGCGGTAACGCCCCACTTTGCTTATCATTTTCGCGGTTCCTTCAATAGTGTATTCTCATTATCCATTCCTGACAAACACTGTGCATTTTAGCATTATGGTGCGCTAATTTCATTGACGCATGTTGCCTAGTCATCCATTAGCAGGTATTCCAACCTTCCCAATTGTCGGTGCGGCTATTCCCAGCAGCAAAATATCGGCGACTGTAATATCATGGTATTAGTCAGTCTACCTACTGTTATTATGTCTGTTTCACCCAATTTTCGGTCGTGCGCGCATTGCCATCTCGGCTGCCGTAAATAGTGAGTCAGTGTTGCGTGCTTTATTCTGCATATGCAAGGTGGCGGCTAGGGCGCCGCCAACATCCCTTGCGTCGACTTGGATGCGCCGTCTGATGATTTCCGCCTGGCAGGGCCACCTTCTCGGCGTACGTCAAGCTGTGTGGTCACGTGCGGCTCGACTCGCAGCACACCGGTCCTGATGTGCGCGGCACTGTCTCTCTCGAACCAAGTGCTGACGTCACGTTCAGTTTGGACCCCGCTACGCTCTCTGCTGTGCAGCTCACCAATCGCCTGTGGCAAATCGCCGCCGAACACGTGGCGCCGGCCAAGCAGTGTGCCAGCCAGCCAGAGCTGGCCAATCAGGGCGCCGAGCCGCTCGAGGCGACCAACCAGAGCGTCGAGCGTGCGAAGACGCCGGAGGCGACCGACCGGAGCGTCGAGCGTGCGAAGATGCCGGAGGCGACCAATCAGGATGGCGAGCGTTCTATGGCATTGGAGGCGGGCAAACAGAGCGTCACGCAACCTAGCAAGATATTTGAAGAGTATAGACCGACGGCCAAACGAACGGCGGCGCTGGGCACAGACAGCGAAATGGCGGACCCCGAAGACGATGACAGCGCGAAGGAAAACATTCCTGCAAACTGTGTGGAGGCCTAAAAGTTTATGCCTGGGGTCTAGTACACAAACGGGAAGTGCTGTCATGTGTCATGCAGTCATCATACTTATGATATCTTTCGTGCTCATGCTTCATTGAAAATCCCTGAGGTTTTCTTTATTAACATTGCCCCATGCATCACATTTGCTTTATATAACCAATTTTTGCGGCCCAGAGTTGTTCGTTTTAGTGAGTCGATATTTCAGAGAAGAATTGATAGTATGAATGTGTACATACTGCATGCGGCTGCAGCATAACTGGTGCTTCATGGCGCACGTCCTTTGGCCCCAAAAGCACCTTCTCGCCAGAGTTTGTAGGTTAGACCTTTGCTTTGTGACATCAGCGGTGTGGGATTCATTTAAACACTTGTACCAATTTCCGCCTGGACCTTTGGCGTCAGTTGTTATTTGTCAATCATGTTGCTTCTGGACATTCGGAAAAGAAACACGTTTACCTTAGCCGGTGGTTCAACATTTCGCGATTTGTCCTTGCAAATAACCTTTCATTCAGCTGAACCCTTTGTCCAATCTTGTGATTTGTAATCTTGCGACAGAGAGGTGTGATATCACACTACACCATTCGTTATTTGGTGCGATTCCTTGCCTGACGAGCAGGGCGAATTTCCCAAACGAATTTTGAAACGTGAATTTTCCAAGTCACTCACATTGAAATTAGAGATTCATTGGACGTGAAATGAAGCCCTCTGTGCTGCAGCGTCCCCTTGCAGCACCTGGTGCGCGAGGAATGAGCACATCGTGCGTGTGCCCGCCCTGATAGTAATGTTGTTCCCCGACTGCTGCATCAACTATGTTTTTGAACAACGTGCGCATTTCTTGGTATGATGTGACCGTGCGATGGATGGCAGCGATAGGCTAGCACGTCGCTTGACTTGTACAGAGGGCACCGCTTCAAACGTCTGTTAATAGGTTTTCAGTTAGCGTAACAAGCACGGGCTGTCTATTGAGGCGGGGTTCGTATTCAGTGCGCCCACCATGTGGCTTGTACTGTCAGTTAAAACCTGTGAACCGCTTTGTACGTATCTAAAAAGTTTGTAGTGCTCACGGAAGTCTGTCTGCTGTTACACACTGTGCATGTCTCAATAGACGCGTTGAGATGGAATATGGCGTTTGGTTATCTGAAGGGAACATAACCGATGTCAGGCTTTGTCAATACTAAATAAAGCATCATTCGTGCGCACTAAAGCGCTAAAACACAAATCAGTTGTTGAAGGAGAACTCGGCCCACTGGTGAGCCCGCGCTTTAGAGCTTTGTAAAGAGATGTCCAATAGAGCTCCTGAATCAAATGAAGCCTAACCCGCGACTGCTATTGGCATTGCTATGCGGTTTTGCTGTCACCTGTTTTTGTCCGCCATAACCGAACGCACTAAAGTCAGTAGCTTGGAACATACGATGCCCCTAAAGCAGCACGGGGGCTACCATGCTAAATTTTAGTGAACCAGTTCGGGCTAGCTTTAGCTTAAGTCGAAATGGTGCCATACTGTCACAAGCAGCGGACTCAGGGCCAGGACTTTATTCTGCAGCGAGGGATCCCAGTGCTTTAGTCCTCCGCACACGATAACGGGGAATGTGATTGACTTCCACTGATTTAGCACTAATGCATATCCGATGCCAATCGGTGGGCACACCGTTAAAGCACTCAACACAGCCAAATCCGGTTAGAACACAACATTGTGAAAAAATGAGCAATGGTATGTTTTAAGTGCTTAGAATTTTGGGAGCTTTCAAATGTGTTTGAGGTCAATTTGCGGACAACTTGTCTTCTACTACATTTGTGACAACTTGTTTGAAACAGGTGTTCGGTGTCCAGATTTGGCCCGTTCCACCGTCTTACTGAAGCCTCTAGCTCTCGAGCAGATTGGCAAATTTTGTCTGGTCGTAATGGTGCAAAATGGAGTTTGTTTTCAATGATGTTCATATATCATGATCTGGAATCCAAAACCCTACGTAATGCTCCCTAGTTAGGGGGACAACGCCGTCTGTCATTGTGGGGTCATGTCATTGACTGATATGCTATCAGTTATTGACTAACATGACATAATGTCATGCCGATAATAAGAAGACATTTACAGTACCTATGTGGATCGAATGATTCCTACCTGAGTAGCCGAACCTAGGTGGCGGTAGTTGTAAAACAAGCACTGACAAAAAGGGACAGAAATCGTTTTCCATCCCACAATCACTGCGAATTGCGAGATAGAGACAAGCGCATTCCGTTCACATATCGTAACGCATGTAGTTTGCTTGCGATGCAGCCTGCCCCGCGTATCATAAAACAGCAATACAGTTTACCCCACCGTTTCATACAACTTAACCGGCGATTGGGCGGGTTGTACCATTTTAAATAAATTCCTTCAGAAGACATTTACCGAAAAAGAAGCAAAGCGATGGCGTGCTTTCCTAAACTGTACCACTACATATGTGCTGAAGGTCATAGCTGTCTGCAGGTCTACGAGTCTTAGTCTCAGCAATTATGACATGAAAGAGCTTAGGGCGAACGCTTATGTCCATTGCTCCGTATCGGCTTACAGCGCAGCTGTGCACGTGGAGCGCATACCTGTAGTGGTGTGTACACTCTACGTAGGTGTGCACAGGGACCGCACACCTCCAGTGGTGTGTACACTACGTAGGTGTGCGCGGGGAGCGCCCACATCCAGTGGTGTATGCACTACGCAAACGTGCTACTCCAAGGTGTTCATTAAACCGGTCTCGAATGCTACATTTGTTTCTTCTGCGTAAAACATCCCAGTACGGTAGTTGTGATATACATTATACGCCACATTCTCCGTATCCGTTTTGCCCTCAACCCATTAACACTTTTGTGACAGATCCTACCCAAGCTGGACGCGTCGTGTGCTTCAGGCCAGATGAAACTATCAGTTGAGTTGAAAAGTCTTATGTTGAATTGACGAAATTAAACATACCAGGAGGTGCAGGTAAAACGATGTCGTGCTAAACAATAATTACATTTGCGTTGTTCAATATGTAGAGCTGCACTTATCATCAAGAGGGTGAGCACAGCTCAAAATATGGAGACCTTAAACGTGATTGCTATTTTGCACTACCACGCCGTTTAAATACTACCTCCTTGCATACTGAAGGTCGTTAGGTCAACATAACAAAGTGCCGAAAAATCAGGAACTGAAGGCCTTTCTTATACGAAGTGAAATCAGCGTTGACCTCGTCTCTCGCTTTACGGGAGTGTTTTAAACTTAGAACAAAGCTGTCTTCAAGACTTTATTTTCATTAAACCTATGCGAAGGGTCCCAGAGGATCTCTAACACGTCGAAAACTCAGCAACGTAGAGCCGCGCGGAAGACGGCAGCAAAAAGCTCTCTTCAAACTGCATTAGATTAGTGCGACCGGATAACGGTATGATCTTTAAAATGGCTTCAGGTCACAGTGGTGAAGTTATCTTTTTCAGACTCCTGTTTTCTCAAGAACTACGCATGCCACGGCAATGCGGAAGGAGGCGTTGATTAACTCTGGGAAAACTGGATTAGGTAAGCACCAGTAAGCATTGACACATGTGACCTGAAATAAGTCATGTCAGCTCAAATAAGGGATGGCAATTGTTGCTTTGGTCCGTCTAGTAACATGAAGAACATGGCAAGCCACATCCAACGGGAGACCAATGTTGGAAAGGCATTTTGAAGCTTTAAATATGGTCATTAAGGTTTAGGTCTGTGATTTCTGGAGGGTCTGGTAACAACAATTAAGGTTTTGACCTGACGTGACCTTGGATGACCTGGCTTTAAAAAAGCAACTAAAAAGATACTAATGTATCTTTAAGTGATGTAGCTATTGAAATATTTCCATAAAGTTTGTCTGATAGGAAGCTTGTTTAGAAAACCTTAGGAGGAAAGGGGCCTCTTGAGGCCCCATCTCGTAAGGGGGGGGGGGGAGGATAACAATAGGACGGTTAGTCCATGTTGTCCGAGGCCGTGTAAACCGCTCGATCAGACCGCGACATTCAACTGTTTGCAGAGCTGGTCATGTGCAAACCGGGGTTTCGCATACGCAATTATTTGTTTGGTTCATCTTTCCATGTCTTTTTCTTGACGGTGATATAGCGTCAAATCGAAAACGCGCGACACCGGCGTCTAGCCTCACTTGTTTCTCCGGGTGCTGTTTCTCACGGAAAAGAGGGAAATTTGAATCAGACGAGGTTCACACTGCTGTGGATGGGAGCATAAACGTACCGTTCTCTGCAGCTTTTGTGGGAAGTAATTTTCATATTTAACTCGATATGGGTCATTGTAAACTTCTAGCTGAATCACCCGTGTTTCGCATGGTTTGGAAGAAACGTTCGCTTGGAAAAAGTATGAATGTTTTAAGCACGTACCCAGTTGTCTGCAACCAAATATACGCACAGTATAAAGCTCTCACAATAGAAGTATGCTCAAAAAAGCCTGTGCGCAAAAGTTGTTATGCTTTGTTCGTATCGTAGAAAGTACCTATGTGGCATCCACATCAATGGAGGTTCTTCAGGGTAAAAGCTTGTACGGAAAAGCTCTTATGCATGAAAGAAGTACGCAGTTGTTCATAAGTAGTTCTGCGTACACAAACGTTTGTAACGGGTAAAAGTCGTTTCACAGAAGTATGTACGTAAAAGACAGTAAGTAATTGCGCGCACGTAAGCGTTTGCAATACATAAAGGTCGTTTGAAGAGCACGTACGCAAAAGACCGTATATAGTTGTGCGAACGCCAATGTTTGTAAGGGGTGAAGATCGTTTGACAGAAGTACGCACGTAAAAGACCGTAAGCAGTCGTGCGTACGCAAAAGTTTATACAGGATAAAGGTCGTTTAACAGTAGTACGCGACAGATCGCAAGCATTTATTATTTAATAGCAAATGTGTACGGATAATGCCCCTACGTGATGAGTTTCGCGGTAGATCGACCACCCAGTACTAAATCATGGGGTGTCATGAATGTAGTCTGCCGGATAACCTCACGCGAATGGTCCGACAATTCCTCTTTTACGTCTATCGAACGTTATAGCCCTCTCGGGTAATGTTGGGTCGGTTGCAAACAGGTCTCAATCAAAGCGAGAAATGTGGCGCAGCCTGCTCTCTGGAACATGATTTACATTACGTAAGTGATCGTGCGGGCCGTCGCTCACACGTCAGCCCGCCGTATGTTACTAACCAGCTGACTGCCGCCGCGGCCGTCAGCTGGCGTCGGTGGCGCGCTCAAGAGGCGTCAGGCGGAGGCGTCGACAGAAACGCTGGCAATGCAATGCAAAGGATAAAGGTGAATACGACAGCAATTGCGGGTGATCTGCTGTGGATGTTTTTTCACTCCGTCCTTTCAATCCCAGGGTCACTTTGACTACCATCGACTCGTGTTTATTTCCTGGCCGCTGTAGGACATTTAATTTGATGGAATAAAGAGCGACTTTGATCCGACCTATGCAATTTTCGCCGTCCGCCGCCGCCCTCTCTGGTCCACGAGATGTGGTGGCCCCGCTGTTATAGTTCATCAGGGGCCCTGCGCCAAGGATGAAGATTTGATTTATAACTTATATTACACATCCGCATAGTAGACTGCGCACGTGACTTTGTCAAACAAACTTTACCCTGACGGATATTTGCGTGCGGATTTGACATGCCTACATCATAACTTGCATGACTTGCATAGCTTACATAACATAACATGACTTGCGAAGTGCTACACACGAACTTGATCAGCGACGATTGTCTGCGTGCGAAAAACTTGGCGCGGCCTTTTTCCCAACGAACTTCCGCGTGTACGAACATTTTCGTTTAGATTTTTCGTGAGGATCGGTTTGCCACACAAACCTTATCCAATACCAGCTTTTTGCATCATATACTCTACTCTGACGAACTTTTAACCCGATACACAGGATCCTGAAAAGCCTAGACATACCTTATGCCCTTAGACCTTTACATACCCTTAGACATATCAATCTTATCGTTCAAACAATTGCCATACTAACCTGTTTATGCATACTGTTGTCGGCAACCCATTTCCTGCAGTCCTCAGCATAATACCTTGTGTCGGATGTTAGAATGTTCGTACTCGAATGGTTGGTTCTTTGGATATTTCTTGCAGGAGGTGTACTATCTTCGTGGCATGTTTCGACACCTGCCCTGGTGAAACCCCAGAACTAGTTATGTCTAATAATAGAAAGGAAAGTGTTATCGTGGTATCGGGTACCCACAATATATAACAGGCAACTTATCTGAAAGTGCTTTCCAACCCATATTACTCATACAACGTTTCTTTACATCACCAGACATTAGGCGCTTCTTTCGATGTAGCCCCAGATACTATTTCTGGAATGGGCGATCTCGGTGCATGCGATATTCACGTGAATAATTCATGGTAGCTTCCGCGACTGAGCGTAGGGACTTCGCCCCGATCTTTTTTTTCAAAATTAGCGTGCACATTAACACATGAAAAAGAAATGACTCCTCGGACACCAGCGACCAGGACGCTAGACGCGCACCTTAAGTATGGGATCAGAAAGCAGGTGCCCCGCCTCTCATGGGTATGAGCTGTAGGTGCTACCTTCAAATTAGCAGGTCCGCAAAGCGTGGAAAAAGAGCTCAGAAGCGGTGCATCTGGTCCGTAACAGCTAGCGAATACATGACCTGCTCCTTGCCGTCGTCAGGTGCTGCAGACTTAAAGTAATGTTTTTTACCTTTCCAACCGCGCTGTGCTGGCCTGCAGGCCCAAGGCCTAAAAGTGGTACATCTAGTATGAATTGCCTTGATAGAAATGAGCGTTTGTCATTGGCACAGCGGGCGGCGTAAGCCATTTACCGGTAGGCGCGTTGGTGGATGCTTGAGTTTGGGCCAGTGCGTCGCTGGACTATGCTATATGTCGCCGGCCTTATATTGCTTCGCGTGTCCGTGCCATATGCCGCTGATCATGTGTTGCTTCCCGGGTTGATGCTATATGTCGCCGGTGTTATGTTGCCTCGCGTGTCCATGCCATATGTCGCTTTGTGGGTCCTGCCTTGTAAAGGCAGCCTTACAACGGAATGAGCATCCAAGTAAACAATGCTTCCAAAAGCCAAACTGCGCCTAAAAAAAAGACACTGGTGGTTGTCATAGGGTTGAAATCAAACTCATAGTTTGTTCTCTTGCTGCACTCGCGCGATGATACCTTCATAATTGTGTATTACTCTTCCTAAAAAGGGCTGCACGCTCCCATTGCATTTGTTGCATAAACATTTTGGCTAATAAGTATATTGCAAACATCACCTTGAAGATCCAATCAAATGAAAAATGTTGCTTTCATAGTGCCGAACAGGACATTCACTAGCATTTCTCCGGTTGGGAGTACTACTTCAAGCCAAAATTGCGAGCTTTTCAAAAGGATTTTAAAAAATAATAACACCGATCAAGTCATTTGCGTCTCATCTACCCATGGGTGAAAATTTACAAAAACCGGGTATCCTCCCTCTACTGGTAGTATCTGCACAGCTTCGAAGCATTTTTTGTATTCATGAGTCTTCCTTTTGAAATTACACTTTTGTATAACCTGTTCACTCGTTATCATCAGAAGAACCTGAAGCCGAGTTTTGACTAAATAGCCAATGTTTGATTGACGTAACACCGTTTAACCACTAGCTCCTGGTATGATAAAGGTCGGTTAGCAATTCCAAATCGTGACCCCAAAAAATCATCCCAGAGTCTACATCGCATATAAGCCATGGGCATCATGTCCGTCAATTGTTATCAGCCAGCCATCCAATGGCATCATTGTCGGTACGCTGTATTACCAATGCAGCATGTCCCACGCACAGACGATACACGTACCGCCTGGCAGCTGGCAGGAGAGTTCGCGTCACCCTGAAATGCCTGGGGAGCAGACACAAAATGTTTTGGACACAAAAAACACGCACAAATATTCGGCGCATCGACTTCCCTGCCAGTCAGGGGTGCGAAGTGAGGTGAGTTGCGTTGGGGGTCGAATCGTAAACATTGTGAAACCTTCCGAAAACTCTCCAGCAAACGCATTTTTCGGCTTTGGCCTACCTTTCTCCTAAAGTTGGGAGATGGAGCCCAAGTTGGGTGGCTGAAGCCCCCTCCCCTCCCTTTCCCCTCCAGCACTGGGAAACTTCACTCCTGCCGTTAATACATATGCCATTCAGATAAGCCTGGCTGCACTGAAGGCCTAAAACACAAGCGTACGTCGATGTACCGACTTAACGATATGCCACAAAAACACATATTGCGCTCACCCCAGCACCCGTGCGCATACGCAGCTGGAAGTGTGCTGAAAGGTGGAAGGCGCTGTTGTGCCTTGGCTCAGTGATTCAAACTTCTCTCATTGTCCTGATTTCAAGCTTTCATCCGTCGCTGGAGGACATTGTCCTGATGCGACTAGGGCATGGTGCAAGTCACCCGCCCTCCCCTGCCGAATTGGAACGTTGATCATCTGGTTAGTATCGTTTGATTTGCGATGACCTCTTTGGTGATTTAGGCTCAAACGCAGTGTGTAAAGTGAACGGTGGTCCAGTTATATCACCTTACCCTTACGCCAGCTCGTACACGTCATTAATGTCCTTCATAATCAAATACCAGAATATGATGAGATGACACTTATTCTTGGTTTGTAAAGCACGGCACGTCTGAGTAATTGAGCATCTGTCATTATTTCAGCTTTTAACCTCGCCCGATCTGCAACTTCTGACCAGCAGATGGCAGTGATCCTGAGGACACTGATCAATGCCTTCAGAACTGCGGAATGCAGGCAATCGATTCCAATTTGGATCTACTCAGTCAGTCCGTCGGCTCGAGACGGGGGGGGGGGGGGGGGGGACAACACTCTCCAAGTAGCATCCAGGGTGACTAAATTCACCAGCCAATGCAAGGCCCTTACGAACGTGCGTAGAGTCTTCTCAATCTCTAAGAAACCACGTCGATCAATCTCCATGTTGAGGTTTTCCTGAATTTATTTGGCGTCATTGCAGTGACTGCGAGGGGCTGCAGCCACCGTATAAACATCTTTACCGAGAATTGGCCTTCATTACGTCGTGAGCCGGGCAAGCCTCGCGTGGAGCGAGCCAGCGCAGTGAAAGGCGTGCAGTGTTGACGTTAACCGAGCGGCGGGTATCTCGCCCGCCATCGCCGTATCCAGACCGGCCGTAACTCCCGAGCAGCCGCGCCGCCCGATATTTACTTCTGAGGAGATGGCGCGCGCAGGGCTGGCCGCTGCGATTAGTGGCGAGGTTTTCCCAAGGTTGTATACACAGATCGCTGCCGAGCGTATAAAGATGGCGCGGCGAAGCGCCGCGGCGACAGAGGTGACCCCGGGTCGGCACCATCTGAGCAGATGACCGCTGGTCAAAGGTGAGCGGTGGACGGTCTGGGCGTGGCGGTGCTCAGTGGGGTGCTCTCGGCAGTGTGATACGCGTCAGTGACGTCACATCCTTCGCGTCTGGCTTAGGACTAAAGTTCGTATACATGAAGTATGCACGTGACTGTAAGCAAATGTACGTAATGTATAAACTTAACATGGCAAAAACACGCACGCCAAAGTTCGTATGCATCTGTTCGAATGATATTAAGTATTTATGTAAAATTTCGTGAGCATAAATTTAATTTTTTGTCGTTCATTTTTTGACTAAATGTGATCATGCAGGACGATCTTAGATGTAAAACTAGACTGTATAATGTTAAGCTCTATCCGATGAGCTTTTAAAAAGTTAAGCCCTGGATAATTTTGGGTCGGGCGTTAACAAGACCTTATCAGACGCCCTTAAGAAGTTGGAACTGTTCAAGAACATCTCAAAAGGGTCGAACTTAACCTGTTGTGACCTAACATGAGCTATCAGCATGGCGAACCGCACTTAACTTAGTTCCAGCCTAGGCTGGAATCATAACCGTAAAATTTAACATATATGGAATGACATTTTACATATGAAAAAGGTCATAAACCTAGGTCGTAAACCTAATTCAAACTGGGCTACTGACCGATGTCAGTGTATTTAATACCGCCGTAGTGCGTTTACATTCATGTCATTCAAAGCTGTGAGTATTCATAATGCTTGAGATGACCTATACAATAGACATTGACTACAGCCAACTCCTTGTCCATCCGGAGCGGACAACGAATGTAGTCGCACATGCAGTGATGTATTTTTTTAAAAAAATTTGGTCCGAATCCTTTGAATGGATGGATTTCTGGGATCAGCGCTCACGCTAAGCAGTGCTTGTTGTGTGAGCCCTGACCCCCACCATCCGTTCGCGCAGTTCCAGGCAACGGCAGAATTTAGTGGCGAAAGCCTTACGTGCCGCAATGCTCGGCACGGTCCGTCCTGGCCTCTGACGTCAACTGACCTTTAGCGCGACCGCTCCCACCGGCCGCAGGCCATACCTGCCGAGGGCAAATAGCGAGCGCCCTAAAGCGACTCGAACCTATCCCGCCACGGATGGGTGGGTCGGAATGCAGGCGCTCTAACCAACTGAGCCACCGGGACGGACTCAGTTGGTTAAAGCGCCTGCCTGTTCCAAGACCTGTTACCAATGACCAAGATATGTATTTTAGCTCACGTTATGCATCTGTCTGCGAAACTTTTCAAGTGGTATTTTGTCAAACGAACTTTATTCCTGACGAGCATTTGCCTTGAAACGTTTGTGCGCGAGCCTTTGAGCGCTCGACACCATACATTTCCACAGGAAATCCTGCGAACGTATGTTTCCAAACGAACACTATCCCTGAATGACATTTGTGTACAAATATTTGCGTGTGATCAGGAGTATAAGACCCAAAACGAGCGAATCCATGGAGCACATCGACATTGTACTGCAGCATGTTTGCGATCCGCCCCATTGTCAAATCAAGGGAAAATATTGGCTACGCATGCCGAGCTTCTAGGGCGAATAGCTGGCATCATAACAAATTGTCTTTGAAAAACGACCCACCCGACAACAAACGCAGGCCACGTGATATAAGGTCAAGAAGTCTCGACTTAAAACGCTTGCTAACAAAACCTTTGAAATACTGAGAAGTTGCAATGGGGCATTGTAACTTTGGTCAGACATAGTTTAGCATTGTGCGGGTTATTCTTCATTGAGTTACAGACCCCGGGCACAATTTGCTCGGCGACTTCTGAAAAATCCCCAAGGCTTTAACCCTCCCCCTCGAGCACTCTTTCGGTCTTCTTAGGAATTGCACAGCTTGATCAAATACATAAGACGGCCCTATCCTAAGTATTTTCCAATATAACTTAAGTGTCACGCGTCACGCCTGAAGTAAACTGAAGTGCTATGTTGCATTGTTCTCCAAAAGGTAATTGTTTGAGTTCAGCTATGCGCTGGGCTGGTACGAAGGTCTGCAAGCGAGAGGAGCTGGCAGTGTTCGGTGTCTCATTTTCATATGCTTGCATTTTTCCGAATTCCAAACTGCTATTGTGTATTTACTCCAAACGCGGTGCTTGGAGTTGATCGGAATCCTTGTTTGAAACATTCTTGCTTCTCAGTCATCCAGCTCATGCTGTTGCTATTGCATTTGCTGTTCGCGATGTGCGTGTAGGCCCGCAGCTAGAGAAAAATAGATCAGTTTGGTGTGTTCGAGGCCAAGTTCCGTGCCTTCCACTAGTGCAAGGCAGCGCGTGAGCCTGATTTGAGTTTATCTCAGTAGCGATGTACTGCCGGGCGACGGGCTCCAAAGGCCCCATCACGTCATCGGCGACGCGAACTGATCGCCTCTCGCCTCGTTCGCAGGGCGAGCATGGTGCACATGAGCCTCTCCCTCCTAGCTGGGCTGGCGTGTGTGAGCGCTGCCTCGGCCACCTTCCTCAAGACTCTTGGCCGCCAGACTGGCTACGACACCCCGCCGGACACGTCACTCTTCCCCGAGCCCGGGTCCCTCGAAACCCAGCACGCCCAAAGCGCGCTCAACGGCCTAGCCATCTTCGCCGGCACCTCGTCGTCGGCGTCGTTCACCTCTTTCACGCTCGACAACGCGCGCGTCACTGTCGGCCGACCGGCGGGCAGCGGCTCGTCGGCGCTGCGGCCCACGAGGATCGTCGTGACCGACGCGGCGGCGCGCGGGCTGGTGTGTGTGCCGCGCGGCGTTGTCGGCGTCGGCGGCGCGGCGGCCGGCGCCGGCCAGGCGGGACGGCTCAGCGGCAGCATCGCCGTCGGACAGGGCCGGGGTATCGTGGTCACCGTCGACCCCGCGCAGGCGTCCTCTGCGGCGGGACGTGGAGCGTCCGCCGTGGCTGGGGGAGGACAGGCCCACACCAGCGCAGGTTCAGGTGCGTCTGCGTCTGCTGGACGTGGAGCGTCCGCCGTGGCTGGGGGAGGACAGGCCCACACCAGCGCAGGTTCAGGTGCGTCTGCGTCTGCTGGACGTGGAGCGTCCGCTACGGCTGAGGGAGGACAGGCCCACACCAGCGCAGGTCTCGGTGTGTCTGCGTCCGGTGGACGTGGAGCCTCAGCCTCGGCTGGGGGAGGACGGGCTCACACCAGTGCCGGCCGCGGTGTGTCTGTGTCTGCTGGACGTGAAGCCTCCGCTTCGGGTGGGGGACGACAGACCCACGTCATTGTAGATCACGGTGTCTCTGAGTCTGCCGGGCGAGGAGCGTCCGTCGAGGGGGGTGATGGAGCCTCAGCATTGACCGGAGGAAGACAAGAATATGGCAGCGCAGATCGCAGCGAGCCTTTGACCGCTGGAGACGGAGTGTCTGCCGAGGCGGATGAAGAAGACTTCACCTCGGCTGGGGGAGGACAGGTCCACGCCAGCGCAGATCGTGTGGTGTTGACGTCGGCTGGACGTGGGGTGACCACCTCAGCTGGGGGAGGACGAGTTCACACCAGCGCCGACCGCGGTGTGTCTGCATCTGCTGGACGTGGAGCCTCAGCCTCGGCTGGGGGAGGTAGGGCTCACGCCAGCGCAGGTCTTGGTGTGTCTGCGTCTGCTGGGCGCGGAGTGTCCATCTCAGCTGGGGGAGGACAGGTTCACACCAGCGCCGGCCGCGGTGTGTCTGCATCTGCTGGACGTGGAGCCTCAGCCTCGGCTGGAGGAGGAAGGGCTCACGCCAGCGCAGGTCTTGGTGTGTCTGTGTCTGCTGGACATGAAGTGTCTGCCGTGGCGGGTGAAGGAGACTCCACCTCGGCTGAAGAAGGTCAAATCCACGTCAGTGTAGACCGCGGAGTGTCTGAATCCACCGGGTCTGGAGTGTTCATCGAAGGGGGTGATGGAGCCTCAGCATTGACCGGAGGAAGACAAGAATATGGTAGCGCAGATCGCAGCGAGCCTTTGACCGCTGGAGACGGAGTGTCTACCGAGGAGGATGAAGAAGACTTCACCTCGGCTGGGGGAGGACAGGTCCACACCACCGCAGATCGTGTTGTGACGGTGTCTGCTGGACGTGGAGTGTCCGTCTCAGCTGAGGGAGGACGGGTTCACACCAGCGCCGGCCGCGGTGCGTCTGCGTCTGCTGGACGTGGAGCCTCAGCCTCGGCTGGGGGAGGTAGGGCTCACGCCAGCGCAGGTCTTGGTGTGTCTGCGTCTGCTGGACGTGGAGCCTCAGCCTCAGCTGGGGGAGGTAGGGCTCACGCCAGCGCAGGTCTTGGTGTGTCTGCGTCTGCTGGACGTGGAGCCTCAGCCTCGGCTGGGGGAGGTAGGGCTCACGCCACCGCAGGTCTTGGTGTGTCTGCGTCTGCTGGACGTGGAGCCTCAGCTTCGGCTGGGGGCGGACGGGCCCACGCCAGTACCGGCCGCGGTGTGTCTGCGTCTGCTGGACGTGAAGCCTCCGCTTCGACTGGGGGACGACAAACCCACGTCATTGTAGATCACGGCGTCTCTGGGTCCACCGGGCGTGAAGTGTCCGTCGAAGGGGGTGATGGAGCCTCAGCATTGACCGGAGGAAGACAGGAATATGGCAGCGCAGATCGCAGCGAGCCTTTGTCCGCTGGAGACGAAGTGTCTACCGAGGAGGATGAAGAAGACTTCACCTCGGCTGGGGGAGGACAGGTCCACACCAGCGCAGATCGTGTTGTATCTGTATCTGCTGGACGTGGGGTGACCACCTCAGCTGGGGGAGGACGAGTTCACACCAGCGCCGGCCGCGGTGCATCTGCATCTGCTGGACGTGGAGCCTCAGCCTCGGCTGGGGGAGGACGAGCTCACGCCAGCGCAGGCCGCGGTGTATCTGCATCTGCTGGACGTGGAGCCTCAGCCTCGGCTGGGGGAGGTAGAGCTCATGCCAGCGCAGGTCTCGGTGTGTCTGCGTCTTCTGGACGTGGAGCTTCAGCCTCGGCCGGGGGAGGACGGGCTCACGCCAGCGCTGGCCGCGGTGTGTCTGCGTCTGCTGGACGTGAAGCCTCATCCGTGGCGGGTGAAGGAGTCTTCACATCAGCTGGGAGAGGACAGACCCAAATCATTGCAGAACACGGCGCATCGTTGTCTGCCGGACGCAACACTACGTCCGTGGAGCGTGGCTCCGCCTTCGCCTCGGCCAGCGACGGCTCTACTTACACCAGCAGCTTTGGTACCGGCTCTAGCGCAGCCTCGTCCGTCGGCAGCGACGGCCGCGTCTCGATCGATGTCAGCGGCGAGCACGCGCAGGCGGCCGCACTCGGCGCCGACGGCCTTTCCGTCACGATCAGCGGCGACGGCCGCTACTCGGCCGTCGACGAGTCGCTCTGCGAGTGTGTGCCGAGCTACCTGTGCGACGCCGAGGGCTTCGTCAACCTGGCAGGCAGCGGCTTGATCGACGTGAGGAGCTTTACGGACGTGCCGGTGGCAGCGGCGCGTGCCTCCAAGTGTCGACCGGACGAGACGTGTTGCCGCCACCGCGAGGGCACCGACAAGGCGGCCATCAGCTGGCTACCGACTGCGTGTGGCACCCGCTCGCCCATCGGACTCGACAGCCGCATCGTCGGAGGGGAGGTGAGTCTGTCGCCGGGTCGCTGCTGACGAGGCGGTGGTGTAAGACCTGGGGTGAGTGGGCTTGTGCACGCGGTTTTTTAGGGGTTTCGAAGGGGGTACTTGAGGCTGGGGAGGCCGGACATCATTTAAGGTGAAGAGCCATGATTAAGGCGTTGTTGATCCTAGCATTCAGGCCCTAGTGCGCGAGCATGAGCATAGAATGCAACTAAGTTGCATTCAAAACCGAATTCGGAAGGACTTAAACATTCGTCCGAGTGCTAGAAGCTGCAGTCAGCTGAGTCTAGCCACGCAACAGCCATGACTGCCGCCGGCACACACGTCACACCAGACCCGCTTGAGGTCAGCCTTCGCAGGCTGCCGCTGATCGTATCGCCCCGCCCCCTGCTGACGTCCCGCCCCCTGCTGCAGGCCTCTCGGCTCGGCCGGCATCCGTGGATGGTGGCGCTGCTGAAGCGAGTGCCGAACACGGAGGGCGCGCCAGAGAAGCTCACCTTCCTGTGCGGCGGCTCGCTGGTCGCCAACGACATCGTCCTCACCGCTGCTCACTGCGTCAAGGAGTGAGCGCGAGATACCGTGCGGGTATCAGATCGTGTTGGGGAAGTGCTGCGAGGAATGCATGGTCCAAAGATGTGAGGTGCATGGCTAAATGATGATGGTTATGTGATGGCGCAGGATGTGACCAGCGAATTCTTAAGGGATGAGGAAGGGGACCTCGGTGACAACGCACCACGCCGATTTTTAACGTTCATACCATGTCATGGCATTTTTACCATTCTGCCATCTATGGGGCAAAGAGAAGGAAGGCCAGGTCTTCCGTTCTTCACCCCTCCCTTCCCTTCACCCCGCCCATTCGCTGTGCCCCTGGTGGCGGTTGCGTAACTTTATGGACGGTAGCGGACGAGTCGCAAGTGGGTTTTAGTCCCAAGCCGGATATTACTTCTAAGGGTCAGGGAACATTCTCAACGCCACTGACAGATAGTCCTTTTGACAGATACGTTGACCATTTTCGTGACAGGCAGCGAAGCTAACGGCACTAAACGCTTACACTGCGCTACCCGGCAAACGGTGACCGTCGCCACCGGTCCCTCGACAGCCACCCGAAGGAGAGCCTGGTGGTGCGTGCTGGCGAGTGGGACACGTCCAGCCGGGACCCCGTGTACGCGCACCAGGACCGCGGTGTGCTCCGCCTGCTCACCCACGAGAAGTTCCGTGCTGACACGCTCTTCAACGACGTGGCGCTGCTGAAGCTGACGCAGCCAGTGGAGACCGCGCCGCACATCAACACGCTCTGCCTGCCCAGCGCCGACGACTACTACATCGACTACAGCGACTGCATGGCCACCGGCTGGGGGCAGGAGTCTTTCGGTGAGACAATGAGGGATGGCCACCGGCTGGGGACGGGAGCCATTCGGTAAGACAGTGAGGGATGGCAACCGGCTGAGGACGGGAATCATTCGGTAAGACAGTGACGGGTCACGGGCTGGGGGCGGGAGTCATTCGGTAAGACAGTGAGAGATGAACACCAGCTGGGGGAGGAAGTCATTCGGTAAGACAGTGACGGGCCACCGGCTGGGGGCGGGGGTCATTCAGTAAGACAGCGACGGACCACCGGTTGGGGGCGGGAGTCATTCAGTAACAGTGACGGGCCACAGGCTGGGGGCGGGAGTCTTTCGGTAAGACAGTAACGGGCCACCGGCTGGAGGCGGGAGTCATTCGGTAAGACAGTAACGGGCCACCGGCTGCGGGCGGGAGTCATTCAGTAAGACAGTGCCGTGCTACCGGCTAGGGATGGGAGCCTTTCGGCAAGATAGTGACGGGCCATCGGCTGGGGGCGGGAGTCATTCGGTAAGACAGTAACGGGTACTTGCGAGGGGAATGCTTCGGTCGGGACACCAGTAGTTCGGTAAGGCGGTGGCAAGGGGTGCAGGCCGGTCGGGAAGGGAGGAATTAAGGTCAGCAACTGTTGTTGGTGGTGCGATAGTGGCGAGGAACAAGGGCCCTTCGACGAGTGAGTCAGCACTTGTTCCTTGACGGCATACTAGGGATCGGCGCATTTCGGTGATAGAAGTGCTGAGTCAGGAGTGTCAATTTCAGCGAGAGACTGAGGTGGGGGCCGCTCATTGGGGGAAAAACTAAGCAGGGCTGTTCTGTGAGCGAAGGCTTATGTCCAAGGATGACCGAGCAGGCGAACGGATGAACAAGGCAGTTTAGAGTGAACAGAGAACAGAAAAACTGAGGACAGAACATGTGTCGTTATGTGGATGAGCATATGTACCCCACGTCTGGTTTCGTGTGCCGCTTCTCTGCATCCCATTTTGCTGTTACGCCATTGTCAGTTTGATAAAGGCACACAAGTGCGATTTGATATTGCAAGCTTCGTGGTGAACAACACAAATTAGAATGGCTCTTGGATATTGTGGCAAAACAGAGTTGTTGCTGTTGTAGGTTCTGTTGGCGGGTATGAACATACCAACTGTCTGGTATTTATTCATTCATATAAGCATGCTGTTGTGCAGGTGTTTCTCATTTGCTCAGATATCGTGTTTGCTCAGAACACTCCTTTCCACAACCAGCCAGTGACAGAATGCCTCAATTCGATATTAAGAGCCTAATATTGACGGCCAACGACCAATGGATAGTCAGTGTGAAGCTGCCTGTACATACAAATGTTTGTTTGTTCTGGAATCACTCACAAACTGGAGCCAGAGAGCACCCAGGCCCTCTCGTTGCCATGGACACTGCAGATTACCCAATCCGGTGAACGTTGGTTATCATCAACGTTGTTTACAAACTTCATGGTATTTTGCATGAGGCCTGCCCAATAGTTCTCCGCGCGCTCTTTGTCGCCATCGCCCTTCACTAGCCAACGTCCTTTTGATCGATATGCCCCTCCGCAGACAATACCGACTACCCCAGCATTCTGAAGGAGGTGCGGCTGTCCAAGGTGGACCAGGGCCAGTGCCAGAGCCGGATGCGAGAGACGCGCCTGGGCCGCTGGTTCCGGCTGCACGACACCTTCCTCTGCGCCGGTGGCCACCCTGGCGTCGACACGTGCAAGGGCGACGGGGGCTCGCCGCTCGTGTGCCGCGACCACTCGAAGCGCGAGGAGACCCATGTTCAGATCGGCATCGTCGCATGGTCAGTTGGCGATGGGCGCGCACTGCTGGTACCATGTGCTTTGCTACCGACGTTGTAGTCCTTCGCGCTGGTGGCGGACGGGTAGGCCGGGGCGCGGCAGGCGGGGAACCTCGAAATCAGGACCTTTCGGGCGAGGGAACGGCGACCTGTGCCGTAACGGATCCCACAGGCAGCTGCTGAGTAGTCTGAATGGGCCTGAGCGCTCTGGGAACTGAATGACGGTCCCCTGTTGGGACGAGACCGCGCCCGCAATGATATCTCATTTGTGGGATGTGTGTTTGTAGAGTGCATCTTACTAGGTTAGCATGCGTGTTGTACCCTGTCGTCAATAATTGTGACCCTTCTGAAGTAGGTGGCCGACTATTTTTTGCGATGACAGATTTATGGCAACTCAGATTTTAGCTCCAGACCAAGTGGCAGCGACTTTGCAGAGTCATCGTTCGCACATCTCTTGCTGTTCTTGCGGCTCTTCCTGTACTAGGACAGAATATGCATTGCACCCCGCCATCGGCAACTGTGAGCCTTTTGTGAACAGATAGCCAATTTCTATTCTGCGATCACATATTAATGCAAGCTAAGACTTAAGCACTGCGTTGAGTGGCGGTAATTTTTCAGACACTTCGTCCGCCCATTCCTTGCTCTTCTTGCTGTTTCCGTTTTGCGATCGCATATCAATGGAAACTTAGACTTTGGCACTGCGTTGAGCGGTGGTGATTTTCCAGACCCAACGTTTGCTCATCTCTTGCTGTTTTGTCTGCACCACACTGCCGCGCCTAACATTAGCCTTCCCCTCCAGGGGCATCAACTGCGGCCGCGGCGGTATGCCCGGGGTATACGCTGACGTCATCAAGCTGCTGCCATGGATTCAGGAGAAGCTGGCTCTGCTCACAGCAGGCCCCTCTGCCGGGTATTAGGGTCCAGCGTTGCTGGACCGCCCGCGGTGACAGACCGGATACAAGCCGCTGAGCCGCAAGGCAGAGCCCCCCCCCCCCCCCCCTCAGGCCAGTCCGTCCGCCCGTCCCCGCAGCCCGGCGGCGGACGATGAGCGCCCGCACCGATGGCGACGCCAAACAAACAAGCCAATATCAGCGTAGTTTGGTCCCCGGCGTGCCCGCCCTCCCCGTCAGGACGAGAGGCAGGCGATGCCAAATAGTCTCAGTTGCTGAGAGCCGCCCAATAACCGGCCACGTTAGCGTGGCGTTACGTCTCTCCGTAAGGCTCGTTTTGTGGCGGAGCTCCGTCAATATCCTGGCAAAATTTTGATATGAGCGGCGGGGCACGTTTCTGTAAGCCTTAATGAAAATTAAACCTTGGCATGGGCTGGCGCTGCTCGGAGTTTGGTACGCACTGAAGTGATAGCTATTTCAGGTTCTCAGGAAACGATGGAAGCAACGCGGCGTGTTTTTTCATGACGTTATGCTGCCCGCGGCAAATGAAATGAAACACAGGTGAAATACATCTGAAACGAAAGCACGTAGCGCTTATGTAAAGCGTACAGACTTCTCAAACGAATAACACAGGACAATGATACAAAACACTGGATTTTACGCGACAAGCGGCATCGCTCCGATGATAAACCGCAGCGGGTTTTCAGGTGTACTCACTACCAGCAAAATGCTGGAGCTTCGTTCGCTCACGCTAACTGAGAGCAAATCCCTCGAGAATTGCTGATTGAGTAGAACAAAAGACACCGAACAACCTTGGCAAAACCCCTCTATCTTTTGTCGACAAGTTAATCTTGCATCACTTTCATGCCCAACGAAGAGCTACTAAGTGCTCCCAACCCGTCACTAATGTCTCCACGGTCCACTGCTGGTGCGCTGCTGAATCGGCAACATACGAATGGAACCAACTTGCGAGTAAGCAGTGCAGTTCAAGGGTGGCCGGAGGATTAAATACATAGACAGGACAAAGACCAATCAATTAAAATGCAGTCACACGAGCGACTAAACGCAGGAATTCATTGTGGCTACTAACGAGCACGAAATATGCTTAATTATCATCTGAGCTGGCTCGACAGGTCAAACCAGGGGTGCGTAGCGGGTGATGAGTGCTCATCGAGCCGCGCACTGGGCGGAACGTGGAAGGCGAGCGAGATGTGACGTCACCCATGTCAGTCGAACAGCACACAACAAAGAAATCGGCCATGGGCTAGCATACTGTTGTGATAGGAGATGTGCCGATGAGGACGGCTTAGTGAACGGTCCATCCGAGTCGGGAGTCGTGAACGTTTGTCGGAACCAGGCCAGCAGATTCGCCGAACTGACGTTTACCAATATTGCCACCAAAACTTTCCATGATGCTCATCTACCACCTGAAGTAGGCGTTGCCTTTATAAAGTTGAATGCCTTCCCCTATATCTTGAAGTTGATGAGATGATACCCTTATTATGCGTTCACCTCATCTCATTGGTTCAGATGCACTTAGAAGTTCTGTCACAATGCCAACCGGTGTGTGATAAGTTCTCGTTCACCATACATGCGAGAGAGCACTACGAGTCTACGCGCAAACCTTGTTGCACGGGCTTCGGTAGAGACCGATACGGCCGAACCTATTGAGATCTCTCTTCTTTCTCCAGAATCTCCATTCTACAGAGAAAAAATTGCCCCATGTCTCCTCAAACATCCAGAATCACTTTAACCCCCGCCGTGAAACCCGAGAAGTTTGCGGTGAATGTTACTGCAGAACATTATTACAACGCCCGCTTTTTACCAAAGGCTAAATAAAGCCGCGACGTGAGGCCTCATCAGGCCACCACTACATCCCAAATGTCTGCCACGCAGCTTGTCGCACTGCTGACGTCGCCCGGCTTCTCAGCTGTGCCAGCAAATTAGGCGCTGAACTTGCAGCTGGCGACGTCAGCGCCGCTGGAACAGCTGGTGGCAGCCGCTCTGTCGCACCCCCGGCGTCGGGAAGATCGCTGGCTGATGGCGACGGTTGGGCAGTAGTGGGGTGGGTGGGTGGGACCACGGCCGGCGCCGGCCCCCTCTCTGCCAGGCAGCCCAACACCCGCGACGCCCCTGTCGAGTGACTAGGCGAGCGTTGGAGAAGATAGAGCGACACGGGGCGGTCAGGCGCGTCCGCGAGACCAAGCAGGCGCGCTGTGCAGACCAGGAGCAGGTGACGGCAGACGATAGACTGCATGGAGCTGACCATGGGACAGTCTTCTTCTTCAGTCCATCCGTGGGACCACAAGCGCCTCTTGCGCTGCCATTTTAAGGCGGCGCGGCTGCAGCAGCTCCCCTTTCCCCGCGCAGAATGAAGTGCGCTGGGGGACCGGGACCCGTTCGGGCCTATTTATTTCAAGGGTAGCATGCCATCTGCGGTCCATGCTGCAGACCGTGGCCGGACGCATACACCTCAGTTATCGTCCCACCACAGTGTGTTCAGCGGGGGCGAAGTTCCCTTAAGTGGGGGGCTGAATGTATGTATTTTTATAATATATTTTTATATTTATAGGATATATTTATGATATATATATATATATATATATATTCATAATATTGATTAGTATATATTTATGTCAAATATATTTATAACTATGTATTTATTCAGCCTGAAATATAGAATATATTTCAGGCTGAGCCCTGAAAATGATCAAACCTTTCCTCAAAACTCACCAACAAACGCATTTTGAGAGATTAAGTTCATTTTTCTCTTAATGGGGGGGGGGGGGGGAGAAGGCGCTGGAGCCAAAGGGGAGGGGGGGGGGAGGTGGCAACTGAATAAGAGGCTCTACCTTTGGTGTCCAGTGTTCTTCTGCTCTAGTGTGTTCGCTCAACTTCCCACCTGGACATAGGCGAATCCTGGGGGGGGGGGGGGGGGGGCACGGGGCCATGCCCCCAAAACCTCTGAGAATATGTTTTGGCCCCCCGAACATTCCCAGAGCTTTATGAAAGCTTCGTCTTCTTACCGTCTGTTTTAACGTTAACTGTTTTAACCGTTTTGTTTTGACTTCTGTTTAAGATTCAAAAGCATTTCGGTGTTTTTTTCGGTTTTGAATGGTGTCCCTACTAGGTACTCGCGAGAGACATCATGCACTGAACTTCGGATCCCACACCAGCCAGCTGGCGACGAACGGTTGGCCCCCCCCCAAAAAAAAAGCAACTCCAGGCTAAATCCGCCCCTGCACCTGGAGTTGCTTTGTTATCTGTAGAGCTGATCAGGCTGTGTAGTCAATTCCCGAAGGCAATGCCATACGGTGATATCAAACTCAGAGCCAAATGTCCAGGCATTAGCAGTTAATATAAGGGTTGTGTAACAGTATATATTTCACAGATACCTATTTGCGTCAAAGTCTTTAAGAACTGTATGGGTGTCTGAATGAGGTGCAGGTTTCTTGCTTTGACGCGCTGTAGAGAGTCCTCGCACATTTGACTGTCACGTTTATATTTGCCTCTGTAGACAATAAAGGTGAACTAGGCAAACTTGGCGAACTTCGTGTTCTCGGTGTTTTTGCTCTCTGCTACGAGGGGGCGGCGGGTGAACTGTCGCTTCGGGCGGTCGGCACTGGGTTCGGAGGCGAAGTTTGAGGTATAAAGGGTGTGGGGTGCTTATTTGCCTGAATATCTTAGTTTTTTACTGGCGTTTACGTCAAGAGCACAAATGCGTGTTGGGTGATCCGTTCTGCGCAATGAAACCAAACATGGCTTAAAGTTATGTAATGGGGAACCAGCTTACCTGCGCAGGGGCCAGATTATAGTTATTAAACCAGCTATTTTTGAGCCTTAGTAGTGACCAGACCCAGATGAGGATTTGGCCAGATTTTCGCCATCTTAGGTGTGCTGTGATGATAATTTAATGGGCCTTTTGTCACAATTAAGTTATACTAAAATTCAGATTGCCTGTTACAGATGACAAAGACCTCTAGAGCACATGACATCTATTGTTATCAATTAAAAACCTAGTTTTTCTTTCCCTATTCTCTTCCACACTATTTGCCAAACCTAATTTTACTCCTTGCTTTGCCAAGCTGTCAAAAGTTGATTTCAATCCATCCTATAGCTTTCCTTCTGGAGTGAAGTATATATTATAAGTATATATATATATATATATATATGTATATATATATATGTATATATATAAGTATATATATATATATATAAAAGCATATTCAGTATATGGCAACAAGCACAAATCTGCATGCAATGAACATGGTTCATTATGACAAGTCTTTGCACCAGACTTTGTATTCAAATACTTGTGAACTTCATTTATTAGTTCTATAACAGCAGACTACAACTCAATTTTGTTCTTCCCACTTTATCAGTAAATTTTTTATAGTCAAGCTAGTTCCCATGATGTATGACAAAGTATGACACACATAGAAGATGCAATCTTCTAGATTCTATATGCTTTCTTGGCTCCATTATTTTTGGGTCTATACAACTCCATGCAACACAACAATACTCTGATAAATATCATTGGTTCTCAAAGATACATGACTCTGCCTTAGTATAATCTCTTCCAAATCTGAACCAAGAGCTATGCTTCACTTCTTGCAAGTCTCAAGAATTTGAATTATTGAATGCATTGTTGTGTAAAAGCTAGATTCTTATTGAAATCCTTTTGTCCTTGGAATGTATATTTAAGATATAATATGCTGCTTAATGCACATGTCAGCAGCCATGCTAACAGTCTGTTATTTGTTATATTGTTCTGATCCAATGAAATCCAGGGTTCCAGCCAATATGCTTGGATCCTTTCTGGCCTCAACTTACCCCCTTTTGTGTAAGTAACATAAACCTACTAGTATAAATTAGTACCATTTAAGTCAAGGACTTTTGGAGCCAAATCCAGTTCATATCTTTTCCAAGCTGGATGGTGCACAAACATGATACCACTGATTGGGAATGTTAAAATGTCTTAATGACTTGATATAAAGCAATCTGGTGAAGATGACCCTTGTGAGAACAAGCCACAGAAAAATTATGCTTGAAGCTTGCTTTTGCTGTTACTGATAAATCTAGTGAGCAACTTGTTTACTTTTTCCACTAGTGTAAAAATGTTTTCCTTGCAGCCTAGAATCCTGCTCTTTTTGGACAGTCCTGTAAATGGTAATAGCATTAACCCATGCAGTATAACTTATACAACCAACACCCACATGATCAGGACCTTGAGTTTGTGTAAAGGAAAGGAATAACCTGTGGTTTTCAAGTCATGCCGTATTAACTTATTGACAACTGAAAGACAAGGTGTATTGATATGTGTCAAGGAGGAATGAATTATTAGGAATCTGAAGTAAAAGATCCATCTCTGTCCAGTATGATTTTGCATCCAATTTCGGTCATATTAGTTTGCAGTTGTGTGGTCAAACATAGGCTGAGATTTGATGAGTGCAAAGAACATTGCTTTTCCTAGCTGCCTCCTGGTCTCAAGGTATCCAAATGTTTTGTCCTGGAATATACAATATCTCCAATCTGCCATCACCTTGTTCAAAATGTAAAACCATAGTAATTTGATACCTGTTATTCTTGAAAGGTCCAAAATTAAAGTTAGTAGACAAGCATTTGCACACTTGCTTTGCTTTGCTAAGTTATAAACAGTTTTGAATTATCTATCTTTTGCAGATTGATTCATGGCTCTAGCTACTGTGGTTGCTGTGATATGGCAGAAAGTGTAAAGAAACAGTTGGAAATGACCAACACCATCTTGCTGGCTCATGCATGCCTGACACACAGCACGCAGTATGGAAATTTACATCTAGTGTCCATTTGATTCCCTGTCAATACATCCTACTGCTGAGTGTGTCTGTGCTTTGGGTGCTGTGATGGGACACAACATGTATAAACACATTGAAGAGAGCAAGTCCAACTAGCTGGCTCATGTGTGGCCAACAAATGGAGCATGTCATCCCACACTTGTGACACCTTGGAATTGCCTGTTCAATGGACAGTCACAGCACGCCAGTCCCGCGTCGCTATGTGCCCTTGGTGCGGAAATCTCGCCTAAAACGTAGAGATCGACGAAATCCGCAAGATGTCAAAACATACTACTCTCGGCGTACTTTATTCGCTGGGTGCCGGGACATCGCCAGCCTTCAGGCCGTCCAATCTGGTCCGTGATAGCCTGTGCCGGGGGTCCCAAAGGTCACTCAGGGCCCAGCGGGAGGATATATCCAATCGGTGGTGGAATTTTCATTTCGGTTGTGACTTATCCAGTTTAGTTAGTGTTCATTTTGATCATCTGTAGTTCAATTTTTGTCATCAGTTAATATAGATCCACCAAGAAATCAACCCAGCCGCAAGCAACGTGTACGGGGACTATTTTGACCCTTAACGCCAGAGGACGCTGAGGAGAACCTGTCAGCATCGATCCGAGGCGGTGTCAAATAGCCGTTATGCGGTACATTAGTCTGGGCCCATTTGCGAGCGAAATATTGCAAAATGTTATGGACGAAAGGGTCAGGAAGAAGCAGAATGAATCTGCCATCACGTTCATATAGTTCTTCACACTCAGTTCCGAACAGTTTTGATGGTAACAGTTAGTATTCGGCGCCGAGTTTTAAAACTTGGCTGCTTGTAACTTGTCTTCAAATTTGCAGCGCAACCGTGCGTCGCACAATCTCACCACACACAATTAAATTGTAGTTGAACTCATTGCTAATGTTGGGAAGCAAAATCCACGTCTCTATCTGCACTGCGTGCCGAGATATGACCAAACACGTCAAAATTCGTCAAAAACGGTCAATTTCATCTTGCAACACGCGTGCACGTGCCACGCACCACATGGTACCACAAACTTACACCAGTTGGATTGCCCACGCAATTGTCTATCTGGCTGCGTAAGCTTCATGTCGCTCCGGCCCGTGGTCAAGATACGGTCTCAGGGGTGGATGCGTGTCGGGCCATCGGCTGGTGATCGCGAAATGGCGTTGCGCGAGTTAAACCGATGAGGGATTTTTCGCCGGTTTTTCGCCCACCACGCCCTCATTTTTGCGAAATGCGGGACTTTGACGTGACACTGCCATACTGGGGCATGAGTCCTTGGCCGCGTGAAAATCTCATGACAAAATTGTCGACGGTTTAGCCTGTGCGCGATCCCAAACATTGATGACGGACTCACACGCGCACGCACGCGCGCGCACGCACGCACGCACGCACGCATATATATATATATATATATATATATATATATATATATATATATATAGATTAAGTGTATTGTTTGTTGACCACCTTATGAAAGAATCTTGATCAGTGGTCTATGTTTCAGCGATGTTCCGGTGTGCGTCCTCGAGCATTTTGCGCCAGGTTTCTCAGGCCAACAAATATGGCCATGGGATCAGGTTAGTGAGCTGTGTGATCGGGTCAGCATGTCAGTCCACCCGGGACTGAGCAACAACCGTGCGTCAGGCGCTCTCCGAATCTCGACTTGTTCTGCTCTAAAGCAGGAACTTGCCACATCAAAAGTACACGAAGCTCTCGGAAATTACCGTCCTAAATGCATTGAATGGTCGGAAATTGGATGTGATATCTGTCCATCTCTATGGCTCCGTTGATTACAGCATCAGGTGCTGTAATCAACGGAAGCTGTGAAGGCAGATCTCCTGCCTTCTGATTCGCCCACCCTTCGTATGGTGGGTTCGAACCGCTTTGGGTGCTCGTTATTTGCCCGTGACTGGAGTAGCTTGCGGCCGTCGTTTAGCGGGCGTACTGAAGGTCAGGTGAAGCTAGAGCACAGGGCAAACCGTGCCGAGCGTTGCGGCGCGTTTAACTTTCCACGCAAAATCTATCGTTGACCCTGAATTCCCATGATCGGATGCTGGCGTGAGAGCTCACACAACACGCACTACTGGGCGTAGGTGCTGATCCCAGAATTCAATTAAAAAAGGTTTTAGCCAAGCCTCGAAATGCAACAGATACATCCCGGTTGTTGTATAAGTATAAGCGAGATGTACGTTAGCTTAAAGTTAAACTGCATTGCGTTGCGTATTAATTCCGCGCGTTTCAGTATCCGATGGACCTGCTTTTGACTGAAATACCCGTGCGATGAACGAGAGCTTCATGCTTCTTGGTGATTTTATGCCTTATGTGCAGCAACATAGAACATGGCTGTCGTGTTGTCACCCTAGATTGGCCTGACTTTCTACAATACCCCTTTTCGCTGATTTCGTAGTTTTACACCCATTTCTGTACTCCGCACGTCGGTTTTGTTAGTAGTGGGTGTCATCGACAGATGGCAACAGACGGCGGCGGCCGGCCTCAACAACACGATGTCGCCGGCGGAGCTGCGCGAGCGTCAGGCTGTGACCACCTTCGACACGGCCAAGATGACCCACCTGCTGGACCACGACAACCACGATATGCGCGACCGCTTCCGACGCTACCAGCAGGACCCGGCCAGCTACATGAAGCCCAAGTAGGTGGTGCTGATGACGAAGGATGGCGTTGGCCCCCCTGGCTACATCCCTGGAGGAAGCCGAGACTGCAGCGGTGGCGGCACCGCTGGCGACACCGGTGTAAACGTGGATGGCGTGTCCCCCACAGCTTTCATGGAGCGTGGGACTGTCACCACATTCTCAAAGAGACCCAAATATTTCGGCGCTTGAACACACGTTCTGGTGAAGGAAGTAAAAGAACAAATGCTCACACAGAACACCGAATATGTGCACTCGGTATCATTTTTGCAACGTCGTGTTAATAGCGATCCCATCACCCTGTCCGCGAATCCTCCCAATAGGAAGCTCCTCGGACACCAAACATGGCGTGCGCTCGCCGCCCGACCCCAACCTGAGCCTCGGCGATTATCTGTGACCATGCGTGACGTCACGAGTGTCCGTGACCTGACGCAACCAGTGTTCCTCAGTGTGACCGTTTGTGACCCCGCCCCACCCTCTGCAATCCAGTGTGGCATCCCGCGACCCTGGACGACCGTGCTGACCTGTGTGACCTGATGTAACCCTGTGCCATGATCCATGATCCCGCGCGACCGTTCGTAACCTGGTGGGACTCAGTCTACGACTGCGAACTTATGCGGCGTCCGCGACCGTGTGCCCTGACCTTGCGCTGCGGGCCGTGACACAGGTACAACATCAGCCTGGAGGAGGAGCGGGAGGTGGCACTGCAGCGGCTCAAGGCCGTCTGCGATAACGACTTCATATCCGTGCTGAACTTCAACGACAACCCGTACAAGATCTTCGCCGCCCACGAGCTGGTCGGCATCATAGACCCGAGCACGTGCACCAAGATGACGGTGCAGTTCAATCTGTTCGGCGGCACTGTCCTGAAGCTGGGCACGGCGCGTCACCACGACAAGCTGCTCAAGGTCGGGCGCGTCACAGAGGAGGAGGGAGGGGCTGTGGTAGTGGATAGATAATGCTATGCATATATATATATATATATATATATATATATATATATATATTCATCTTTGCGATTTGACTATGCTGCACCCGTAAAGACAGCGTATGGAAACATTGGTAAGAGTACATATTGATGTTTTCAATGAAAGGTATAGTTTTACGGAATGATTGAGACGGGGCATTGTTATCACGGATGGAATTATTGTTCAGGCTTCCGTCCTCGTCCTGATAAGGGGCAATGCCCTTCCCGGGTAGTTAAGTGGCAGAGCGCTGGGTTTGATAGTGGGAAGACGCTGCTCAAATTCTAGCAATTAGAAAATTCTGGTCTTGGCGCGTATTTGGCTGAAAGCCAACTATCATCTAGCCCTTCTCAGGACTAAGTAATACGTGGCGACAGCTGGAAGTTATCTAACCGAAGCATGGTCTACATCCAGTTACACTATACGAGGACGATAGTTCCGAACATTTAGTCCATCCGTAATGCGATGGAGGGTCTTTGGTCATGACATGTAACATGCCGTGCTCTCCAGGGCATCGATAATCTGAACGACGTCGGCTGCTTCGGTCTGACGGAGCTGGGCTACGGAAACAACGCCGTGGAAATGGAGACGACGGCCACGTACGACCCGGCGACAGGTGGGTGACGGTTGCTGTCACCTGAGGTGCACGGCGGTGTCACACAGTGGCGTGACAGGTTCGCCAGTGACGGGCGGTGGCCTGCAGGTCCGCCAGTGACGGACGGTGGCCTGAAGGTCCGCCAGTGACGGACGGTGGCCTACAGGTCCGCCAGTGACGGACGGTGGCCTGCGGGTCCGCCAGTGACAGACCGTGGCCGGCAGGTCCGCCAGTGACGAACGGTGGCCGGCAGGTCCGCCAGTGACGGGCAGTGGCCTGCAGGTCCGCCAGTGACGGGCGGTGGCCTGCAGGTCCGTCAGTGACGGATGGTGGCCTGCGCTGCTCTGTTTGGTGGAAGTGATGCCTGTTGTGGGCTAACTGGCAGGTGGTCTTTGCCATAGCGTGGATGAGTAAGAGCACCGACTTCTTACCGTCAAGTGTGATGACGTAACCGGCCCGAACAAGCTCGCCCGGCGCCCTGTTGCCCCCGGGGTCATCAGGGCCACACCCTCTGTCACGTTTGACGGCCGGACAGACCGTTCTGATGGGTGCACGGGGCAGGCAGTGGATTCACGTCTGTTGTCAGATAGCCAGGAGTGCCCTTCAAGGCGTACACTCTGTAATGACTCAGCGGCCGCCTGATTGCGGCCGACCTGTTCACCGAGGAGCGGACCTCGTTGGCGTGAAGCCAGGCCGCTGCCGGACAGTCTCATCCCGATGGGGCCGGGCCGATCGCAGGCACCCGAGGGCCGCTCAAGCTGTCATATTGGCAGTCGGGCCCCGAGCGGCCGGTTACAGGCCGGTCCGGCCGGGCTATTTGCGGGGAGCGGGCGCGAGCGCGCCGGGCGCCGATGGACGGCACCTGGCGCGCTCACCGGCCGTCACCACAGCTGGCCGGACGGCAGGATGGCCAGCGGACGGCGGGGACCACCGGTACGGCGGCGGCTTCGGTACGGGAGGGGTATGGCTAGACTGCCGGCTCCCGCTGGCAGGCACGGGTGGCTGGCGTGTAACGCCCTGCCCCCCTCTCCCCCCCCCCTGCCGGAAAAGCTCTTGACATTGGAGCGTATCCTCACTACAGCGGTGTGGTCGGAGAGTGAGATAAGGCCTGGGTTGGTTGGCGGTGGGGAGGGAGGGAAGAGGTGTGTGTGTGCGGGGGGGGGGGAGACGAAAGTGAAAGGTGGGGAGGCAGCAACAACGTTTTTTCGTTATGATTCTGAGTGACATGACTGGTGGATAACGTGCTCGCCCATGGTACTGCTGTGTCTCAGGGTGATTGAAATGCTCATGCACTTAATGTTGCACTATAATCCCACTGGACTGAGCAAGAGAGTGTAGCTAATGATAGCCAGAATACGAAGAACTTGAGCTAAGTTTCATCTTAGTAGTCGTTTCGGATCAAACGAAAACACTTCATCACGGGCGTATGCTCAGGTATCAGCTTTGTGTCGCATATGCATCACTCCATATTTAATAGCCTCGTTTCTTCCAAGCCTGTGAACCTGTCCGGGACCTGGGACGGGTTTTCACGCAGTTCCCGTGTAACGATCCCGTCCGCGCTTCAGACGAGTTTGTCGTGAACTCGCCGACCACGCTGGCGCAGAAGTACTGGATCACGAACGGCGCCATCCACGCCAAGTGGATCGTGGTGTTCGCCCACCTGCACTTGAAGGGCACCAACCACGGTATCCACGGCTTCCTCGTGCGTATCCGTGACGACAACATGAAGGTGAGCCGGAGGGTTGCAGCGCCAGCTTGGCAGTAACGTGTAAGTGTTTGTTTCGAGTCACATTTTTTATATCTCGATTTTTTGGGGTCGATGGACGGGGACTGCTCTGACGACCCAAAGCGAGGCGGTGCTGTCGGGTTCGGCCACAGGACCGAAGGGGCTTCAGAAGCAGGTCACGGCCGAGAGCCGGAATATGCAATTTCGAAACGTCAGTACTTTAAGTAGATGCCAGACATCGGCGAGCTACTTCTTAGTCTCAATGCTGAGCAGACAGCCAAAATCAGAAAGACTAGCGAGGACAGAAAAAGCTTATCAAATGTACCTATGCCAAGGTCTTTGACAACACTTGCATATATATATATATATATATATATATATATATATATATATATATATGCATATACATATACATATACATATACATATACATATATACATGCCCTCACTCGCAGTTGAAGCCAACTCGTCGTTTATAGACCCACTGTGAACCGTCAATGCTGTGTCTATCATGTAACACTTGGCATGTCTGATGCATGTATTCATGTATACACAGATTTATCGATCGACGCATGTGCCGCCAATGTACGCACATCCGACGGCAGCATCCCTCCGCTCGTGCGCCAGGTGCTGCCTGGCGTGACCGTCGAGGACATGGGCATCAAGATCGGCCTGAACGGCGTCGACAACGCCAAGCTATCGTTCGACCACGTGCGCATCCCGCGCGAGCACCTGCTCAACAAGCACTCGGACGTGACGCCGGAGGGCGAGTTCCACTCGTCGATCGAGGGCGCCCGCCAGCGCTTCCTCACCGTGGCCGACCAGCTGCTGTCCGGCCGCATCTGCATCGCCGCCATGTCTGTGGTGAGGAGGCCCGCCCGGTGCCCGGCGCTGTGCCCGGTGCCAGCGCCATGCTGCGGGTGCGCTGGAGAGGCCCTGCTCTCGGCGCAGCTGGCGTGTTGTTGCTGGCTGTCGAGGTGGTGAGACAGCTTGTATCGCGCTGTCTGCGAGCACGGAACGTGAAGACGCAGTTATTTGTAGCGGCTCATGGCGACTTTCGTCACTATAGATGTCGTGTTATGGTTGCCGCGTGCCTGCCATCGCGCCCTGCCTCGTCGCCACGTCCGTGTTGAGACCCCTGTGCTGGGTTCGGCGCCGCCGCTGCGCCCGAACGACCCATCCGCGGCTGCTGTCCGGCGGCGGACGCCTGCGACGCTGACTGTCTCATGCCGCCGCGCGCCCCTCCGACCATCTAACACCGCGCGCGCCTCCCACGCGCGCCCCGCCTCGGCAGGGAGGCTCGAAGGCGTGTCTGGCCATTGCCGCCCGGTACGCGGCCACGCGGCTGACGGTGGGGCCGCGCGGCAAGTCCGACATGCCCATCCTCAGCTACCAGCTGCAGCAGCGCGCCCTGCTGCCGCTCATCGCGCAGACGTACGCCATCAACCTGGCCGTCGACTACGTCAAGGTGGGCGCGCGACGCCAGCGACCCTGGCGGCCGCGCCGGCAGGCTGGCGCTAGCTGAGCCCGGGGGCCGTTGGTCTGGCGTTTGTTGGCTTGAGCCGAGGGACTTGGCGTGGTGCACAGCTGTGAAGATAAGGCTGATGTTTCGTTGTTTGGATAGACCAGGCCGCCAACACAGCTGCTGAAGGTGATCCTCGGAGAAAGCGGATGTGCTAATATTTAGACGGAGTAGATTAAGGACGCCGGTAAGCAGTTACCCATGGAGGAGCATATAGCAAGTGGCCTGACTGGGTTGACAGCAGCGCTGAGTCCGGCACGCGCCTCTCGGGGCGACTTGACCAGCCCGAGAGCGGTCGCCACGTCCGCCGGTCGGGCCGGCCGCGGTCCGCTTCCCGCGCCAGCCGCGTGACCGACCTCGCCCCCGCCCGCCCCGGCAGGAGCGCTGGTCGGAACAGCCGGAGGACGGCTCGCAGCACGCCGACATCGTCACCATGTGCTGCGCGATCAAGCCCGTCGCCTCGTGGCTGTTCGAGCGCGTGGTGACCACGTGCCGCGAGCGCTGCGGCGGCGCCGGCTACCTCGCCTGCAACCGCTTCGGCGTCTTCATGGGCTCGGCGCACGCCGCCATGACGGCCGAGGGCGACAACTCCGTCCTCATGCAGAAGGTGACGTCAATGGGCACAATGTTTGGGATGGGACTCGTTTAGCGCCAGGCTTTCAAGACATCGGTCCTCGCCCCACGTGTACGAACTGGTGTTGCTTCTCAATGACTGTCTTTGTGCTGGGTGTGCGGTTCCTTGCCCGTATCGATTCCTCTTTTCCTTTTCCGAAGTTTGTGTTCAGTGTTGCAAGGTACGTAGTCACTTAAGGCATCGTCGACTAACGAAATAATTGGTGGAAACGAAAAGAGCCTTAGCTTCAGTGTTGCAAGGTACGTAGTCACTTAAGGCATCGTCGACTAACGAAATAATTGGTGGAAACGAGAAGAGCCTTAGCTCCTGCTTTTTTGTTGTTGTGGTTGACATGAGTGCTGCCATTGTCGTCATTGGGTTTAACGACGTACCCATCTGCTGAGACTGTATAGCGTCATCTGCCTCTCTCTGTGGCAGGACGGCTGAGTGCCACGGGGAATCGAACCCCATACCTCTGTTTCTCAGACTGAGCGCTTCTTTTCAAAATACCCCATCTTTAGCGTTTAATATACCCTCTTGAATTGTTGGGTTTTGTCATAATATGTACCGATGATGGTTTGATATCGTCGTTCAGCCAGCACCTTCAGGCATATCGGAGTCTGGTTCTTTTCGACATAAGACTTCAGAATGCAAGAATTTCTCGTGTGTGGAAGTAGACGTTGCATTGGCGGCCAGACACTTTGTAGTCAGCCGGCTGCACGGGCGACCGGAGCACGTCTGGGCGGGCGTAGCCTGTGGTGCGGTGCCCAGCGTCCGTGACGTTTGATCACGCCGCTGCTTTCCGGGTGAGTCAGCCCCGCGTGCGCTGCGGGGCGTCGCCGTAACGGACGGGATGACTAAGTTGAGCCCCGTGTCGGGTATTGATTATACGTCGCCTGTAGTGCCGCGCTCTGGCACCTGTGAATATTTGAGGCGCCGGGTCTGCGCGAGGTTTATGGCGGCGCTGGATAGGTGCGGTGCGTCGACCACCTGGCGTTGTTGCCATCCGTTGTCGACCGCCCATCGTTATTGCCGCCGTGCGCGGCCGACCGGCGGCAGAAGTGGACATTGGATTTGTGACGATGTATTGCTATGGGACATATTTTAGTCCCATCTGGCCTTCCCAACCGAAGAATTGGTCGGGCCTTGTACGCAAGCACCTGTGAATGCCCGCTCCGTTCAGGTGAATGCAGTCTTGCGTCATGCTTGCCTGTTTCCAATCGCGCTGATTCCGTGTTTCCTGCTCGGAAAACACATTGTGAACGGTGTGCACATTTACGGACTGGCTGGCCCGCTGACGGGCTGTAGTTGGGTCAGACGATGATTGGCTGGCCCGCTGACGAGCTGTAGTCGGGTCAGGCGATGGTAGGCTAGCCCGCTGACGAGCTGTAGTCGGGTCAGGCGATGACTGGCTGGCCCGCTGACGGGCTGTAGTTGGGTCAGACGATGATTGGCTGGCCCGCTGACGAGCTGTAGTCGGGTCAGGCGATGGTAGGCTAGCCCGCTGACGGGCTGTAGTCGGGTCAGGCGATGACTGGCTGGCCCGCTGACGGGCTGTAGTTGGGTCAGACGATGATTGGCTGGCCCGCTGACAGGCTGGGGTTGGGTCAGGCGATGACTGGCTGGCCCGCTGACGAGCTGTAGTCGGGTCAGGCGATGATTGGCTAGCCCGCTGACGGGCTGTAGTCGGGTCAGGCGATGACTGGCTGGCCCGCTGACGGGCTGTAGTTGGGTCAGGCGATGATTGGCTAGCCCGCTGACAGGCTGGGGTTGGGTCAGGCGATGACTGGCTGGCCCGCTGACGGGCTGTAGTCGGGTCAGGCGATGACTGGCTGGCCCGCTGACGGGCTGTAGTTGGGTCAGGCGATGGTAGGCTAGCCCGCTGACGAGCTGTAGTCGGGTCAGGCGATGGTAGGCTAGCCCGCTGACGAGCTGTAGTCGGGTCAGGCGATGGTAGGCTAGCCCGCTGACGAGCTGTAGTCGGGTCAGGCGATGACTGGCTGGCCCGCTGACGAGCTGTAGTCGGGTCAGGCGATGACTGGCTGGCCCGCTGACGGGCTGTAGTTGGGTCAGACGATGATTGGCTGGCCCGCTGACAGGCTGGGGTTGGGTCAGGCGATGGTAGGCTAGCCCGCTGACGAGCTGTAGTCGGGTCAGGCGATGGTAGGCTAGCCCGCTGACGAGCTGTAGTCGGGTCAGGCGATGACTGGCTGGCCCGCTGACGGGCTGTAGTTGGGTCAGGCGATGATTGGCTGGCCCGCTGACGGGCTGTAGTCGGGTCAGGCGATGGTAGGCTAGCCCGCTGACGAGCTGTAGTCGGGTCAGGCGATGACTGGCTGGCCCGCTGACGGGCTGTAGTTTGGCCGGACGGTGCCTGGCTGACGGGCTGTAGTTGGGCCAGATGATGTCTGGCTTACGGGCCGTAGTTGGGTCAGGCGATGTTTTGGTGCCGCTCACGACATCCAGCGATCAATACTAAATTGATCGTGTCTGTCGAACGGGGCCGCAGTCCGGCCGGCTGGCGGACGAAGGGACGTGCCGGGATCGGCGGATTTTGAGTTTGAAGTCATTTGAGTGACTCTTCTCACGCCACTTCACTACCGTGTGTGTTTAGTGTTGGTGCTAGTGTCTGCTGCGCTTTTGAACTCTGGCTGTCGCATTCAAAGGTTTCAAAAGTCTTGTTGGAGTGAAGATGGCACTCCGTTTTATGCGGGTTTAAGAAAGAAAAGTCCTCATCGCCTGGTTTTTGGCATTTTGAGTTGGAAGTTCTTATGTTGAGTTAACGACTTTCAATATATGAAGAGGTACTGGTTGAGCGATGTTGTAATGCCACATCACGGTTACATTTAGAACCGTCAATGCAGTCGTTATGCAGCATTATAACGTCGTTTAACCACTATCCCGGGACATTTCGAAGTTTGTCAACTCAACACAAGAACTTTCAATCTATATTGTATGCGGGTATGTTGTTTTCCAGCATGTTTGTGATGAAAAATATGTATGACGACGTCACTTTGAAAACGGGACGCACCATTGTATTGCGTGAAATCATGAGCTCACCGATATCCCACGTTCTTTATGTCTGTGTTGTGCACGAGACCGTCCAAGCGATCATGCCCACAAGCTACCCACCGAGGTGAGGAAAACCAGCTTTCAATAGCGTTATTGCATTACGTCACGTGACGAACCGGCATTCTGCCCGATATGGCGGCCCGGCAACATCGGCGCGTGCAACTGGTGCCTGCCCCACGGGCCGCTCCCACTCCCCGGAGCCGGCTGCCTGCCGGCGGCTCCGTATCGAGCGCGGCCCGGCCCCGGCCCCGGCTCGGCTCGGCTCGGCTCGCGTGCGCCCTCGGCACGGTCGGCGTGCGCTGACGAAGGCCGGCCGCTGCGAACCGCTGCCGCCTGCCGGCCGGTGGCGGCGCGGCGCGCTGCTGGCGGTAGGAGGGGGACTCGCTAGCGGCCTCTCAAGACTGGTTCTTGGCTGTCCTGCTTTGTCGCTTCGTGCTGGCCCCTGGCTGGCGCCGTGGCGCCGTTCGGCTGACTGCTTCAAGGAAGTGGTGTGGGGCTCTTTTCAGTACGCTCGGGGCCACGCAACAGGCTCAAATCGGCCGGGTGTAATGGGCAATTGAGGGTTGTTCAACTGAGTGGATGGTGGTGGCTGACGGCTGCAGTTATTTATGTCATGCGATGCCGATTAGAAGGGGGCGTAGGCGGAGAAGAGACGGTGTCAGTGACTCATGTGCTGGGCGTATAAGCGTTGAAAAGATGTTTGCCATGCACGTACTTGGTTAGAACCCCCATGGGCGCAGCAGGGGGATGCCTGTCAGCATGTCATTTTTGCTCCCCGGGACCTGGCGAGAAGTCATCGGCCTGAGCAGCCATGCTGTGGTACGAGGCGAGGAGGGGTGGCGATTGTGCGGTTTTCTGACGTGCAGGCACCGCGCCCATCATCTTCGGTGCTGTGCACCAGGCCGGGGCCGAGGGTCAGGGGTCACAGCGGTGGCCCCAGCCCCGGCCCTACCCTGGTGCCCTCGTCTACCCTGTGAGGGCACCGCGGCCGGCCGATCCGGAGTTCGGCCGGCCGCCCGGCGGTCGGGAGAGGCGACCACGATCCGTCGTTTGATTACCCGTGCCGCTGACCCGGTTACGCCGCTTGTTTACCCTGCCCCCCCCCCCCCCCCGGCGGTCAGCTGTCTCCCCGGGGCGGCCGGCCGGGGTGAGGGGTGAGGGACCCGCTGACTGGTCCGACCTTGGCTGCAGCGATACGGCTGATTTAGTCGGACCCGGATCAGTGTGGCCAGATATGCGGTCCGTTGCCGCGGTCACGGTGCAGCTATTGGCAGTTTTCTATGTGGGGCAAACCACCCAAGTTCGATAGCGCCTTTCACTTTGGTGCGGGCGATTTCGGTCATTTCAGGGAGAAGTTGTCGCCGATATGGAGCGCTCTTTGTGCTGTCTCTCCAGCTGTCAGCACTTAACATTGATATTAACAAACTGGATTCGAAATCGGCCGCTGCATTGATTTGCCCCGGTTGCGACATTAGATGACACTAAACGGACTAAACCAGGAATTGTCTGCAAAGTCGGCACGCACTAAGCGGGTTATGATCTATTCTGAGAAGTTGTAACCGGCCGCACTGCAAATGGCTGTAGGGAGTCGCCGCTACCTCACCTCTTCCAGCTGGCGAGGAGACGGCGGGTGTAGCCGGCCGTGGCCAGTTCGGCTGGCTCCTCGCGCAGATTAGCCGTTGCCACCCGCCGCCCATCCGGTTCTTGGTACCGCCTGCGCTCCGTGGTCCTGGCTCGCCCTGGTCTGGCGAGTGGTCAGGGACCGTCTGACGGTGGTCTGGTGCGAAGTGGTCTGAGTCGGCCTGCCGTGCCTTGACCTGACCTGACCCGCCCCGACCTGATGCGGCAGGTGGCCAAGGAGTGGCTGGCCGTTTACAGGTGCGACCTGACCTGACCCGGCCTGCCGTACCCTGAACTGACCTGACCTGACCTGACCTGTCCGACAGGTGGCCAAGGAGCGTCTGGTCTGTGCCGGTGTGACCTGACCTGACCTGACCTGACCCGTCCGGCAGGTGGCCAAGGAGCGTCTGGCCGTGTTCCGGCCGGCGAAGCCGGAGCCGTTCGAGGTGGACCTGGCCGACACGGCGTCCCTGCACAAGCTGCTGGCCGCGCGGGAGAACCTCACCTTCGGCCAGCTGGGCATGAAGCTCATGAAGGTAGGGGCGACGCGGACGGACCGGCGGCCGCGACCCCCTGTGGAACTAAGGGGAACAGCGCGCCGTGCTGCTGACATGTGACTGACGCTCTTTTGAACTTTGGGAAACAAAGCAGCACACTGCTGGCACGTGACCGGTGCTCTTCAGAACTAAAGGAATCACAACCTTACTCGAAAAGACACCGGAGCGTCTGGGAGAGTCGCTCAGCCGTCCCCAGTGGTGCCTGATTGTACTCGAGTTGTGCGCGCGCGCATGCGTTAACCCGGCTAGGCGTGGACGGGACGTGGACCGGGTTCGTTTCGGGTTTCTCGACACAGGATTCTCCGGTCGGGCAGGACGGGCCGGTTCGGCATTTGGATACCGCGGTCCCGTGACCCGGCTGTGCCCTGACCCACCCCGGTCCCGCCCCTGTTTCAGATGGGCAGGACGGCGTGCTCGATGGCTGGATGCTGCGGTGGCCTGACCCGGCTGTGCCCTGACCCACCCCTGCCCCGCCCCTCTTTCAGGCGGTCAAGGCGGGCCTGTTCGACAGCTGGATGCTGCGGTCGCCTGACCCGACTGTGCCCTGACCCACCCCTGCCCGTCCCCTGTTTCAGGGCGGGCAAGGCGGGCCTGTTCGACAGCTGGATGCTGCGGTCCCCTGACCTGACTGTGCCCTGACCCACCCCTGCCCGTCCCTGTTTCAGGCGGGCAAGGCGGGCCTGTTCGACAGCTGGATGCTGCGCGAGTCTGACCTGGTGCAGGCGGCGGCGCGTTCTTACGCCGACCGGCTGGTCTCGGAGCGTTTCGCGCAGGTGATCGGCAAGCACGCCGACCCGGCGCTGGCGCCCGTGCTGCAGCAGCTGTACCATCTCCACCTGCTCACCATCGTGGAGGCCAACCTGGGCCACCTGGTCACCACCGGGCTGCTCCACCCCAAGGCGAGTCGGACGGCGGTGACCACGCGGGATCGGGCGGCGCCGCTGGCTGGGATCGGTGGGGTAGCTGCTGTCAGCGGGTGCGCAGGCGGTGACTGATGACCGCTGATCCAGCGAGTTGATGTGAGCTTATTGTTGCGTGTCTAGTTTATGTTGTGCATTCCGCCGCTCGGTCATGCGGGCGTCGACGGCTGCAGCCGGGCGCGGCGGCAGCCGTGGGGCGTCCAGCTCGGACAAGGCGTGCAGGTCAGGCCGCCTGTCAGGGAGGTCCGTGACGCTGCCTGACCCGGGCAGGGTCGGGGTAAGCCGCGACGAACGCAACGCGGTGCGACGTGCGGGGCTGCGCTTGTAAACAGACGGTCGATAGTGGAGCGCGCACCGCGCAGCCATCCAACCCGATCCCGCAGATGTTCAGGGTGCGAAAAAGAAAGATCACACTTGTGCCTGACCTCAGTGCGCAGTTGCCTGTTTTTGTTTAAGTAAGCTTTCTGCGATGGTGGCAGCAGCGAGGCTCGCTTCTAACGGAGATAGCGCCTTTTAGAAAGCACAACTGCGTTTCACAACCAATTGCGGCTCGGTGCGCGTCGATGGCACAAGCGCGAAAGCACGCGGGCGGGGCGCGGCGCGATCCACATCGCGTGCCGCTGATCGGGATCGTCGCGTACCGGCCGCGGCGGGGAGCACGGCGTACGTGCTCTGAGCGACGCTGCGACGCGTCGGACCGTCGCTCGGGCGCGGGCGGCGCCGCGCGGCCGCCGACGCCGGCGCTGTTTGCTCTGCTCGCGCGGAGCGGTCGGCCGTCCGTCAGACGGACAAGCCGACGGGCCGGGGTCGTGGCGCGACGGCCGCCAAGGTCGCCAGAGGGCCGCGCAGTACACGCACCGGTCCGATGGCCGGGTCGGGGTACGCTCTCGGCGCGGAGCGGTCACCGGACACGCCGGCAGCCGCGGCCGCCTCCCGGCCGGGCTCGCTTACACAATCGGCTGCCAGAGGCCACGCGGCCGGCGGTGAGTTGTTGATGCGCCGGTGACGGGGTACGACGGCCGCATTGCTGCGCCACGGCCGGAGATGTTACGCCACGGCGCGGTTGCACCACCCGGGCAGGTGCCATTTTCGGCGGCCCCGGATTATATGCGTCGCCACCGGACCGGTTATTGTCGGTCCAATTGCCCGCTGCGCCGTTGTTGTTTTTTATCTGGATGCTGACAATGTTGCCTGACAGCTTCGGTGCTGGTTCGGCGCCGACGCCTCGTGACCGCGGTCAGCTGGGTCCATCCCTCCATCAACCCTGCATGACCTCGTCATCCACAAATCCGTGTGGGCGGACGTGCCGCCGGCGCGTCCTCCGCGTGTCTGGAGTGAGCCCTGCACTGCGCGGGGCCCGCCACCCGCTGTTGTGCACGGGGAGAGCTCGGCGGCGTCCGCACTGACCCGAACGGCGGCTGCTGACCGCTGGTTCTTCCGAACCCCGGGCGCTCGCTCCGGTCGGTGGGCGTCGTTCCTGAACACCCGGCACACAGTCAGGACGTGAAGCCACCGATGTATGGCTGGGATGCTGCGCCGTACGTCAGCGGCTCACACAATCGATGTCAACCCGTGGCGTTTGCGAAGCACCGTCGCATAGGTCAGGGACGCGACATTTCTCGTCCCGCCCGTCATGTTGTCATTCTTACTATTGCATGTTACAACATTCGCGTTCCGAAGTGACCTGTTGCGCCTGTCACTCGTGTCGGTGTCGGCATGCACCCTGCGGTCTGTTCGCAGTGCCTGCGCGGGCCCCACCTGGACCATTGCCCACCCTCCACGTGCCCCGCCCAGACCCGTATTCACCCGCTGTGTGCCCCGCGAGCCTGCGACGACAGATCCCGACCGGCCGTGTCGTCGGTCCCGCTGGCCCGCCGCACCCTCGCTCCCTGGGTGCTCCGTGACCCCGCGACAGTCCGCCCGGCGGCGGTCGCCGCTGTGACCCGCTGGTGGCGCTCTGTGAGTAGGGTGCCCCGACGGCCTGGTCCTGTGACGTCCGCTCCGACCCCTCCGTCCGGGGGCGGTCGCCGCTCTGACCCGCTGCCGGCGGTCTGTGAGTAGGGCGCCCCGACGGCCTGGTCCCGTGACGTCCGCTCTGACCCCTCCGTTCGGCGGCGGTCGCCGCTCTGACCCGCTGTCGGCGGTCTGTGAGTAGGGCGCGCCGACGGCCTGGTCCTGTGACGTCCGCTCTGACCCCTCCGTCCGGCGGCGGTCGCCGCTGTGACCCGCTGTCGGCGGTCTGTGAGTAGGGCGCGCCGACGGCCTGGTCCTGTGATGTCCGCTCTGACCCCTCCGTCCGGCAGGTGGGCGCCGGCGTGAGCGCCGCGGCCGCCGAGCTCTGCACCCAGCTGGGGCCGCACACGCTGCAGCTGGTGGAGGCGTTCGGCATCCCCGAGGAGATGCTGTCGGCGCCGATTGCGCGCGACTGGGTCAAGTACAACGCCTACGACAACCAGGGCGAGGTGTGAGCCGCGCCGGCGGCGGACGGGGTCGAAGTCGGCGCCGGCGCGGTGCGAAGGCCACCGCCGGGCCAGTCACTTCAAACAACCAGCAATGCAATGGGTAGAATTTACGAGATGTTTATCGTGGCGGTGATAGAGCCGATGGTTGTCGCGGCTGGTGGTAGAGCCGATGGTTGTCGCGGCGGTGGTAGAGACGATGGTTGTCGCGGCGGTGATTACGGCGGTTGTGGAGCCGGGATTGCGCTCCCCGCACGCCTGACACGACGGATCGCCGATGTGTACAGAAAACAATGTGCGAAAAAATAATACATGTATTTCCTCAATTTCGCAGTACGCCACGAAATAGCCGAAACGCATATTGTCGGTTTGTCCGCGCTGAGCCGTACCGGGCGGGGGAGGGGGTCAGGTCAGGGGTGGGGCTGGCCGGCGGCTGGGCGTGCGGGCGCGGCGCCGCGTGCCGCCGGCCGGGGCGGGGACACTGACCGGTGTAATGCCCGCGGTCCGGTGCGGGGGCGCGCCGCGCGGCGGCCGCCCCCGGCAGCAGTCAGTCACTCGATCTCTCTGAGGCGGTTCGACGGCCAGGCGGCGGTGCCGACGGCGCAGCTGCGGGCCGGTCGGCCGGCCGCGCCCTCGGCCCCCCGCTACGGCTGGTACGGCGCCGTCAGGGGGGCGTCCTCAGGGCCGGCCGGCCGGCTCGCCACGGCGCCGGCGGCACGGGCGCGCGCGCCGCCGCCGCCCGCCCGGCGCACCGTCGGCCGCCCGATAAGGGTCGGGCTTCAGGGCGGCGTCATCAGACCGGGCGGACAGCGGCGGAGCGCACGCCCCCTCACACGCACTCACACAGCATGGCGCCGCCGCCGACCACAGACAGACAGACAAGACACAGGCAGGCGCTCGCTCCCCGGGCCGGCGCTGACTAGAGCTGTGGGGTCCATCGACGTCCAGACACGACATCAGAACACGCCGAGAAGCGGGCTGGCGGGCGGAAGCGAGCGCGTCGAACGGCTCACCGAACGTGTTACCAGCGGACAGAGGACAAGAAGACCGTTCATAATAAAATTCTCGCGAAATAACGCTGCTCTAAACTCAGGTCCCAATCACTACCTGCCACATAACGACTTTGCGAAAACAAAGTTGGGTATAGGCCAATTGGGGGATTAATTAGACTCATACATTCATGACTTGCACACTACGCACTATCACATTTTTTGACTTTTTGTACTTTTTAACTTTTTATGACAATTTGCTTTCCAAGTACTTTTTGTACTTTTTTTGAATGTTTTCCAAAACTGGACACGGTGTCAGAGACATTGGAAACATGTGAAAAGCAAAACACGGAACGTCGGGGGCCTGCGGCGGCGGCGGCGGCGGCGGAGGCCTTTGCCCGTTGTTGCGGGCGCGAGGCGCGGCCGGGTCGCCGTCGTCCGCTCACTCGTCGGGTAGAGCGGTGACGACGGCGGCGGGCGCCAGCCGGCCGGCCGGCCGCGCGCACGCCTGGTTGCAGTCGGTGCCGCACGCCGTCCAGCGGTGGCGGCGCGAGTTGCGCGCGCCCGAGCCCGGTCCGGCAGAGTCCCAGCTGGAACAGCGGCGGCGCGCGGTCAGCCGACGGAGAGGCGGCGCGCGCTTAATGACGGCGGGTGGCGCCGGTTCGCACAGCTGTGCGCCGGCCAGGGAGAGGCCGGTTTAAGTGTCGCCCGGTTCAAGGTCCCGGTCGGCGCTCGGCGCCGGGCCGGGGCGCCGGCACCGGTCGGCGCTCCGCACCGGGCCGGGGTGCCCGGTCAGCGAGGATAGCGATGCGGCGGGCCGACCGGTGAGGCAATCACGGCGACCAACACGAGGCCGATACCACAGTGTCACGACGATGATGGCTGGATTATCCCATTCTCCGTGCCCGTGATGGATGACGGCAATGCTAAAAACACCTGCCTTTACGGTATCTGCCAGCGGCTGGCTTTAATGAACTGTTGAAGGGTGGGGAGGGCTGGTTCTTGACAGCCAAGGACAGAGGCCACTGACCATTACATGGCCAGCGAAACACAGGTTATTGACCGACGTTTCGTAACAGCGGCTGCAAAAACGTCGGACCACAAGCCATGTTTCCCTGACGAGAACATCGAGCCTCTAGGTCATGCTGGCCTCCCCCGGGCACACGTGAAAACGAAGCGGCGGAACCGCAGATGGATCGGGAGAGCCGCTGAAGGAGGGTACGTAGATTGCCGGGGAGTGCTAAATCTTAACCTTGCTCAAGGGCATTGGTCCCATGACGCGATGGTCTTTTCACACACACACGTGAGGACCAAACGGCGGCGGGCAACAGCGGACACGGCTTCCAACGTCCAAAAACATCCCCTGCCAAGCGCAGAACGCGTGCTGGCCCTCAGCGCTCGAGGCGCCTCGGACCCGGTGCGGACCTTTCTTCGATGGTGGGGAGTACAGAGCGCAGCCGCGTGGTGGGCCGCAGCTGCTTCAGCGTCCTGTTGGAGAGCCGCCACATGAGCCGCTGGCGGGCGCGCTGCGGCGTGCATCCGGCAGAATTGTAGTTGGCCACCAGCTGCGACACCAGCTCGCGGGTCTTCGCGAACGACGCGTCCGGAATCTGCCGACGGCGTGGGAGAAGCGGGTCAGCACATGCCGGCGCGGGGGCGGGGCCATAGTGGAGGTCACACGTCAGCTACAGTCCGTGGCCTTTGTATGACGCGACGTGACAGCCAACCACACATTGAAAGGAGAGCGGGGTCACAAAAGATTTACACAGCGGCACCGAACCACGAGACCGCGGCCCGACCAGAAGCTCTCCCCTTCCTCACCACCACTGGCCCACAGCGAGCGCCCTCCCCCCGGCCGCGGTGGCAGTGGCCGCCGGACGGCCAGACGTACCCGGCAGAAGTGCTGCAGGTCGCGCACCAGCACCGCCGTCGGCTCGCCGGCGCACAGCTCGTGCAGGCGGCCGGCGATCAGCGCCAGCGCCAGCTCGGAGCTGCGCGCCGCCGAGGCGGCGCCCGTGCACACGACACTCTCCAGCCGGCGCACCAGCGCCTCGGCGTCGACGGCGGCGACGGCCTGCGCCAGCGGCGCTGGCAGCCGGCCGGCCGTCTCGCGCAGCAGGGCGGCCAGCAGCCGCAGGAGAGCGGCCGCCGTCACCGGGCGCGTGGCGGCCGTGCGGTCGCAGCCCAGCTTGTCGGCGATGATGCGGCTCATGCGCACCACGTCGCCGGCCGAGCACTTGGCCTGGCTGATGTTCACCAGATCGGCCGGGCTGCGCGCCGCCGCCGTCACCTGCGGCTGGTCGCGCGCCACGTACTCGACGCCCAGGTGGAACGAGCTGATGGCGATGCAGCTCAGGTGCTTGGGGCGCGCGCGCATGCGGCTCAGGAAGCGGTCCATGATGTTCAGGGCGATGAAGAGGGCGTCTGGAGGCAGCTCGTACCACACCTTCAGACACCGGAGCACCTGGGCAGAGCCGTCGCGCATGCCCATCGTCACGTCGCTGCCATTCTGAAACGGCAGAGGAGGCGGCGGTCAGGCACGCCCACTAGGGCAGCGCTCAGCTCACTGGGGCGGCGGCCGTGGCCACGCCGGAACAACGACACACATGATAACACGGGTCCTCCGAGGGCGAAGCAGGATTCGAAAGAAAGTGTACCCAACGCATCTGCTTTCAGGGGAGGGTCATGCAAATAAAGCCCAGCGTCCCGCTACTCCGCTCATGCAGCCGCAAGAAGACAGAGGGCGGCAACGCGTCACTGTCCCGGCGCCAGCGCGACCCGGCGGTGACGCGGTGACCGAGAGCGGGCCCGAAGGAGGGCCTCGCCCCTCCCCCCCCCCCCTCCCCCAGACCTGACAACCGACCAGTGCCGGAGGGGGCCGCCAGCCCGGCGGCGGGCAGCCGCGTCAGGACGCCGCTCGCCTTTTTTCGTGGGTCGTAACTGTAACCGGGCAGAGCGGGCGCCGCCGTAACGGTACCGGCAGCAGCCTCTGCAGAGCTCTGCCGGCTCTGCCAGCTGGCAGGCGTCCGCGGGTCCACCAAGTGGGGCTCGACTTTCCGCCGCCCGGCGGTGGGCGTCGCGCGCGCTGGGAGCCCGCCAGCCCGATCAAGGTCCAAAATATTTACCTGCCCTGAGAAACGACGCGCGTCAACTCCACATGAATGAGGCTCCGGACCACTTACTGCCCGGAAAAACCGACGGTGGCTAACACACGGCGAAAACCCACCAGTTGACTAAACGAGCGCGGGCCTTGCCGCAGGTGGTCATCGTTTCCCGCCGCTGTGCCGGCCTTGGCGCCAGCGCCGCACCTCAAAGCCCATAACAAAGCTAACCTTGCCACCCGGCGGGGAGCGGAGAGCCGATAACCCGACCGGACGTGGCGTGCGGCGGCGGCCCTGAAGCGCGGCGGACGAGGGCGACGCGGCGACCGCCCTGGCCGGCCGCCGACCCGAGGCCAGAGCGACCAGCTGGCCGCCACCCCCGCCGCCGCGGCCGGCTCTCATGACGTGGCGATCAGCCCGATTATCTGCACATCGGCCGCTCCGACGGCAGAAAGCGAGCGCGGTGCGGCCGGCGCCGACGACCTTGGTCGAAACCGGTCGCGACGGCGGCTCGCCGGCCCGGGGCGGACATAAAGGGTGGCCCTGCCGGCCGAGCCCGGCCGTCGCCAAACAAGGAGCGCCGGCGCCCCGACATCGCGCATCCGCCTGCCAAAGCCAGCGGCCGCCAGGGAGCGTGGGCCTGCCGCCTCCGCAGAGGCGCCGCCCAGCCGCACGCAGGCTGATCGGGGGACGCGCGCCCCGGCGAAGGCCGCCCACCGTCCAGCTGACCGACCAGCTGGTGGCCTGAGGGTCTTCCGCCGGCCGGCCGGCCGGCAGACGGCGTCCGGCCGGCCACCTGCCGGCGCCGCCACCTGCCGACGACGTCGAGCGGTCCCGATTCAAACAGCCGCGCCGCCTCGGGCGAGGCCGGTACCGGACACAGGGGGCCGATTGTCTGCGGTCAGGTCCGCTGGCGGACAGCCCCGGGCCTCCGTCGCGGGGTCCCAATGTCCGCTGAGGGGCGGCTCGCGACCGGGCAGAGCAGCGCGCTCGCTTTCTGGCACGCAGGTCAGCCGACCATGGCCCCCGGGGGTGGTACAGGTAGCCATGGAAAACCATCGACCGCGCCGCGACAACAAACTGCGCTCTCAAATTCCGAACCCGCTGTCTCCCAACCCACGCTGCGTTGCCTTCCAAGATGGCGGACACCTTCGCCCGCCACTATACGAGACTACGGTTTCTCGTACAAATGCACCACTCATGGGGCACGCACGGATGGGCCTGTGTGCATTTCGCACGGATTCACCCGCCACTTTCAGCGCAGCGGTGCTTTACGCGACCGCGGGATCCCACCGGAGGCCGTCCCGGGGCCTCGGCCGTGGCACGCGCGGCCCGTGGGAGCATCGCGCGGCTAACCAAACGGCCTCGCCGTATCCGACAGCCGGCCGGATGCTTGCCGCTTCCCTGCGCGAGCCGCAGAGGCACGTGTCCTCCGACGTGGCGTCGTAAACCGCCGATGGAAGTACTCCGTCAACAACGCGACGTCAAACCTTTCCGGGGGCGGCGACGACCGAGGCATGTGGGAGGGCCTCGAGACGCGTCCCCGCCGCGCACAACTCGCGTCCCAAGCTGCGCGAGAGAAACCCGATTCGCGACCCCGACCCGTGCCCATGTACGGCAGGGCCCGCGCGACGCAGTGGCGCCGTCCTCGTCACCGGTGACGTCACCCCATGACGTCAGCTCCGGCCCAGCTGTGCACGGCCGCCGCTCGGCCGTGGGCGGCGAGTGTTCAAGGCCCGGCCACGGCCAGGCCAGGCCAGGGGTCGCACCTGCGGGGCGTGTCTGCCGCCGAGCGAGCGCCTCCACCCTCCGGCGGCCGCGCGCCAGTTACTCCGATGAGTGCGTGACCCAGATCGGCTGCCGCTGGCTGGCGCGTGCGTCTGCGTGCACGGCTATTTCTGATCGGGCGGCCGATGCCGCTGGTCGCTGCCGGTGTAGCGCCGAGCCCCGCTGGGCTATTCGCCGGCCGCACACCCTTGACACCAATCTTGAACGAGCGAAGACTGAACGAGTCCGAGCGACCCAACGCCAAGGCTTCATGGTAAACAGACGGCCGAAGGCCGCCGGCGCACTCGTTCCGCAGGGCACCGGCGGGTGCCGCACAAGCCACGGCGCGCCCGGGAAGACATCCCATCCCGCGCCGACACATCTTGCTGCCCCGAGCACACGGCGCAAAAACACGCCCCACCTCTAGAAAAAACCGAAGCTAGGATGAAGGCCGAAAAAGACGGCACAACCGGCACAAGGTCACCGCCAGCCGGGAGTCCGTCACGCGGAGAGTCCGTGCCGTGCCGTGCGCGGCCGGCCCGAGGCGCGGTGTCACGACGCGGTGTCACGCGGCCCGCAGCTGGCGCGGCGCTGCTCCCCGGTCACGGGTGAACGACCGGCGGCCGGCCGTCAGCCGCCGCCCGCTCCGGTCGATAAGGCTCGCCCGGCCGCCGTGTGACACGGCACGGCCCTCGGCGATACACAGCTCTGGACTCGGAGCGAGGCGAACTTGGACGGCATGTTCAGGTCGGCAGGGGGAGGGGGCACCGGATCGAGTCGAAGCACCAGCATTTGCCAGTGCCGGTCGAGTGATCAGGTGAGACCAGCGTCTTCGTCTTGGGAACCGCGCACCCGGCGCAGATCCCAAGACAAAGACAAACACGGCAGGACGGTGATGGCGCGACTGAAAAGGAAGATGCTCCCCCAGCTGGCACCAAATCACAGTATCCAAGCCATTACGTGAGGCAACGAGCCTTCACCAGACCGCAGGAAGACCAATCCAGCGTGGCAAAAACCGCCAGCGTTGAATGCGGCCGCGCAGCAAGGTGCCTTGCAGGCCGCACGAAAGGCGCATGCACGCTGCAGCATCGGTGCACAGTGTGCATAAAAGGCGCGCAGGGCGGCGCTGCGGGCGGGATGCCGCTCGCTGACCCCCCTGTGCGCCATTACGTAAGTCGCGCCGACGACTATCAAGCCGCGGCCAGGAACACAGCGTCAGGGGCGGAGGACGCCGGAGCCGGAGCTGGGGCTGGGGCCGCCGCCGCCGCCTCCGCCGCCCAACGGGATTGTCCGGGACGCGCGGCCCGGGGCACAACCCCGGATGGCCAAGTCAGCCCAGGGAAGGCTGGGTCCCACGGTCCCGCTGCCGTCGTCGCGCATTTATTTCGCCAGTGGCCACACTCGAGCGCTGGCCATTATCAGCGATGACGGGGTGGCCAATTTTAACCACGCCCATGAACTTGGCAGCAGCGAAGGTCGGGCCGTTACTGCTCGCGCGCTGCGCCTCACCGGAGCAGTGGCGGATCCCAGTCAATACAGCGGGGTCGGATTTCACCGCCTGAAACGTTGCTGCAAATCCGAAAGGTGCAGCGGGGTCTGATGTGTCAAGATCACTACCGCGCAACACAGCACCCCCAAACCATGCGACTACATCCGCCCCTGGCCACGGTCCCGGCTCAGCGAGGCGCACGGTGGCCTTGGGCGGATATAATGGCCGCGGCTGTGCTCGCCTCTGCGGGAGGCCCCTCCACCGAGAACGGCCGTCCGTCCGCCCGTGGAGTGCCTCACCGAGCGCCTCAGCAGCAGGGCCCGGTGAGCGGCCGGCAGGGGCGGTGCCAAAACGGTATGCAGGGGAGGTGGGTACAGCCGCTGACGGTTGTCGATACGAGGGGAGCGGTTGCGCACATCTCGGCCTTGACAGAGGGGAGCCTCGATCCAGAATTCGCTGCTCGACTACCCAATAAACCCAGCCCCCCCCCCCGCCGCCGCTGGCGCGCTCGTTCCGCCCCTGGCAGCGCCGGCGAATCGATCCCGGCCGTCTCCGGGCCGAGCGGATATTTCGAACCGGCACCACTGCAGGCGACGCTGGGCGCGGGCCCGCTTCTGGCCGGGCGGCCCGGCAGATGGCCCATGGGTCGGGCCCACGGGCTGCTGCGGCAGTTAGTGGGTCAAGGCGCGGCTGGCAGCGGCAGAGGAGCGGTCAGCAGCCCACTTTCTAATCGGGCGCCGGCCGGGACGTCTCTGGCCGGCGGCGCGGCTGCAAAAACGCCCGGCCGCTGACACCGCCGCCGGCGAGCTGCCACGCCACCGACGGTGCACCGAGCCGCCAGCGTTCACGGACGCAGCGGCATCGGCTGCCACCGGTACGCACGCAGCAACGGCCACGGCTGCGGCGGCGAGCGACGCTCCCCCCCCCCCCCCCCCCCTCTCCCCGAACGGCGTCGCCAGATGCGCCGCTGCATGTCATGCATCAGCCGCGCGCGACCGGCGGGGCGGGGGCAATGACCGCCGCCCGGAGCAAAGGTCGCGGGCGGCCACCGCCGGCCGCGGGGTCAGGCGCAGCGGTCCCGCCGGCGCCCGGAGACAGCCACGCTCGGGAAGCCATAGAAACGCACCGCTTGTGGCCCCGCAGACACGACGCCCCAGGGGAGGCCGCCCGTGCTTGTTCGGCAATAGCAGCCCCGACGAAGCCTTGCGAGGTTAAAACGCTCCGAAAGCGAGGGGGAGCGCAACAGCGTCCTAAAAGACGCAAACATATCGGAACAATTTCCCGCTTCAGCAAGCCGGACAATGAGCCGTGCGGTCGATGTCACCAACACAGCATTCATTGCGCGGCACCGCTGTTGGCTTCTCGACGCGACCTTTAGCGCAGACAAGCAGCGGGCTCGGTTGACAGACAGCCCGCGGCCATCGCACGGGAGCAAAATGTCCTAACAGCACCGCAGTCCTTAATCAGGATTGTCGTGCGGGCCTCAGCAGCCTCGAATCCAGAAACTTCCCGCGGCCGCCCATAAGCCAAGGACAACGCGTGTAGCTGGACGCCCTTCAGTTTCATGCAACTCTTTTAAAGCTTCTTAGCGCGCTGAAGCGTGAATACAAAGCCGCCCAGGTCCGCCAGCCCGCATCGCGCAGCCCCTATGCCGATTACGCGTGTGCTGGCCCAGATTCTGCACAGGTTGCCGTTCACAAGGGAAATGCTATTACCTACTGTGAACGACCAATCCGACTGCGGGTCGGTCAGAACGCCACACCGCATCCTCGCCCCAGACCCGAAGAGCAACCAAAAGTCGCGACTCACCATCCCTAGCTTATCATACATTCGCCCTGCCTCCGCGGAGCCAGCCACAGCGGCGGCAGCAGCGTGCACCCGGCCCCGGCGCCGGCCGGCTGCCTCCGCACCAGGACCATCCGGTCAGGACGCGGCGCTTTCACCGCAGCCAGGACACCGTACTGCGCCGCGGCGCCCGACGGGACGGCAGGCGCGCAACGCCACCGGCCCCAGCGGCGCCCCGACGCGCGCCGCGTTCGTCAACAGGCGGTGACGACACGACCGTCAGGGCCGGCAGGTCCGGACGGCTCACTGGCAGGCGGGCCGGGTCGCGCGCCAGCTGCCGACACGACAGGGCCGGCACCGCGGCCACATCACCGGATTCGGAGCGAGTCGTCGGCTGCTTACGTAACGGCGCGCAGTGGACAGGGGCCGCGACGGGCGACCCTCGGGCGAGGCGGCGCTGATGTCGGGGCGGATGCGGCCTTCACGGAATCTAAGCCTTCCTGGTGCAACCAATACGTCCTTCAGGACCGCGGAACGACGCTGAGAACGCAATCGAGCCTGTCATTTTCTGAGGTCAACAATCAGGTTTCGGCGACTGTACCCCTCGCAAAGACAGTGTTTTGAAAAGCACGTCGTTAGAGAGCTTTATAGCTTCGGTGGAATTATACTGATTAACCTCGAGAAACAAAACAACAGCGCAAACCATCGCATTGCGATGTAGCAACCGGACCGCCGTGAGCATTTCCAGCGCTCGCTGCGGTGTCGTATCTCGGCCATCTGTCAAGTGGTCTGACAACACCTGAGAAACACAATCGCCATACTCCGCGCCGCAAAGAAGCAGTACGCTCTCGTCCCTCTGTCAGCACCCCTCGCTCTGCCCTGTTCTCTCGGCGAGCGTCTGTCGCTCTCTCTCTCTCTCTCTCTCTCTCTCTCTCTCTCTCTCTCTCTCTCTCTCTCTCTCTCTCTCTCACTCTCTCACTCTCTCACTCTCTCACTCTCTCTCTCCCTCCCGCTCCCCTCCCTGCCGGCGCATCACCCCCGTGCAGGAGGCCGCCGCAGCGCAAGCGGCGCGTGCTGCCGCTCGCACGGCACGGAGAAACCGGGAAGTGGTGGCCTTTCACCGGCTGGCGTTTGAGACAGCTGTGCCGGCGTCTGCCGCCGGAGCCGCTAACCGGAGCCGCCCGGCGCGGCCACCGCGGGCGGGCCGCGCCGGCGCTGCCGCCGCGCGGCCCGACGGCGGAGGCTGTCGGCCCAGTCTCATGTTCCGTAACAAGGGTGCCCAATGGCGAAGAGGCACGGACATCCCGCAGCGGCCGGTGTCCGATGATGCATGCATCACGTGCGAGCTGATATACAGACAGAGACGGGGAGGGTACGACCGACAAGCGGTGGATGGGCTGGACCGGCTGAGGCCATAACGGGTCTGGACGAAGTGGAACACATCACGGGAGGAGTCAGATGTCAACGGTTACATACAACAGGGTTCTGGAGAGAAAAAAGGCGCAGCCCTATGCTCGCACACAGACCAGCCCTTTGGGATACCGAAGTTGTAGGCGGAGGGATCCAGACGCGCGTCCGTCCGGTAGTCCTGATGTACCGGCGTGGGCTGTGCCCTACTCTTCACACTGTGACGGATGCGCTGGTGCGCCGCAAGCATCTGTGCGTATCCCTCCCAACTTGACACGTCCCGCCGACTTACACCGCAACTTACGCACTACCTGACTTACGCGAGGCTCACCTCATCCCTCGGCCAGGAAGTCGTTTACCAGGTCGTTGTGAGTAATCTGCTCTAATGTCAAAATTCACATGCCACCATAAGGAAAATCAAGCTATGCTGATACGGCAAGATAAAAGCTTTGCACTTAATCATTCTCACACATGACAAAGACTAACGTGCAAGGCAAGGCTGGACAGGGCAAGACGGGCGTGTTGTTTTATATAAGCGGGACGCAATGATCTGCACGCTCCAAACCGTTCGTGCACACAATTCAACGCGTAAAACATGCTCGTAACATGGTACAAACACTGGAATCCAAATCTGAAGCACGGAAGTAGGCAACCAGCTGGCAAACGCGTTAAAACTGAGCACTGGAAGCCCGTAAGCATGCAATCAGATCCCAACAAACCAAACTCCACCACAAAAGTACTCAATCCGCTTCAAAATTTAGAGCCTTCCCGTCATTACCGACCGTGACTCACAATGGACGCTTCAGTGCTTGCGCGGACTTGTCTTACATCCATCCCCCCGCAGATAAGCCCCAAACACGTCACTACAGGGACGTCATTAACGGAACTACACAGCGCCGGGCTGACTCTTTGCGCATGTGAAAACAAAGCACAAAATGGCCTCATGTGCCACCCAAACGCCACCTCTGTCTCCAACGTAGAGCAGCTGCGCGCGACATCTCGCCAGTTGCCGCACCCACACCGTTCGCTCGCACGCCGCGCTCCTGCAGCACTCAGCACCCTCGTCAGCTGGCGGCGCCGCTGACCCGCGCGGGCGACCCGGCAAACCGTGCTTACCTCGGTTGTGATTGGCAGCTGCAGTGACGGCTGGTACTTGGACTCCAGTATCAGCGCCTCCTCCAGACGTCCCCACGTTTCTGTTCCCCCGCTCGCCATCCCGACCGCAGCTGAGACAATGGGACCTGCGGGGACAGAGGGCCGGTCAGTTAGGCCGGCTGGCCGCACAGCAGCTCCCTCAGCACCGCCGCAGCCGTCACAGGCGTCGCCGCCGTCACCGGTGGGGCACCACACGGTCGGGGCTGCTGCGCCGCGTCGACGGGACCGCCGAGCCCAGCCGATCATACCATCACGTGCACGCACCGCGCCGGGCCGCGCCGCCGGCCGGCGACACGGGGGCGCGCGTGCAGACCAGGGCCGCGCTGGCGAGCAGGCCAGCGCGCGACGCGCGGGGCCGGCCGCGCTCCGCCGATCCCGGACAATGGTGCCGCCGCAGACGCGACACGAACGCGCCCCGAACAATGGTGCAGCAGCGTATTTTTCGTCCTCGTCGGTGCAGGGGAGAGCACATTCATTCGGGACAAGTCGAATCGAGCAATGGAGAGCGGCCACGCAACGCCAAGAGCGGCCCGAGCCAGATCAGCCAGACCGCGGCGGATGAACCCCGGTGCCCGTCCCGAAGGACTGCAGCAGCGCACGAGCCGTGTGGGACCCGGCAGCTTTACGAGTCAGACAACGGCTCATGATATTAAGCCGGCCACCCTAGCGGCGGAAACTGTGCAGTCTAGCGACCATCTGAGTCACAGAGCCCCGCAATCAACACGCGAACGGACCCACTCCATATACCATCGGTTTCATAACTGACTGCAGGGAGTGCGACGCCATCTATAAATACCCGGATGCGACGACGTTTCTCGACTTCTTTCGCGCGCGCGGTGACGCAGCGGTGCGGCGGCGGGTCGGGTCAGCCCGCGGGGATACATTAGCCAGGACCGGCGGCACCCAGCGACGGCAGTTCCCGCACCCCCGGCCGCGCCGCCAAGGTACACAGGCCGGCGGCGGTGTGTTGACGGTGGTGTACGGCTGCCGTCCGCCGGGCTGACAGCCAGGCGGCGCGCGGGGCTGGAGACGCGGCATAACCCCGTCACAGCTCGAGCGTGGCCTAAGCGCGGTTTGCCGCCGTGCTGAGGCAGCGGCGCGGTGTCAGCGTCAGACCATACGCCGGCTGGGGGCGGACGGACAGCCGCACGGCACGCGTGCCCCCGCGTGACGTGCCCGGATCACACCCGCATACACACAGAGCACCCCCACCGGGGACCAGTCCACCGCGACTGCGCAGCCTACGGCTCTACGCAACCGTCGCTGTGTTTGTCTGTATGCCGGCGACCCGGTGACTGTTTTGACCGACGGCTGGGCCGCTCCAGCTGCCGGCCTTCGTGCGGCCGCACCGGCGGAGGTGCAGCCGACCTTCGGCGTCGGCCGGGACGGGGCGGCCGCTTACAGTGGACAGCAGGAAAACAGGTCAACCGTCCTCCAAACCTGGTTCAAAAAGACGGACAGTCCGGCTCGAGGAAAATAATACACCAGACCGAGTCGTAAAGCCGAGGCGGTCCGAAAAATACAGCCGATGCTCACCGTGCAGGAATCGAGGTCACCTTATCATCAGACAGCAGAGAGCACACACAGCACCGCGACGCACACACGCGACCATAACAAAAACTGAACAAAAACGGACTCGGGGCACCGCCCCCCACATAGCAACACAACGGTCGCCCGTAACCATCGGATTCAAAAATGTCGTTACAGCGGAGTCTACGGGCCCGCCCCTGCCCCACAGGCAGCGGCCGCCTCGCCGCCCAGCGGCCGCCAGCACTTACTATTCACGCACACATCGGCGTTGCGTCTTCAGTTCACCTCCATAGCAGAGGTGCGGGCGCGGAGCACAACCGACCACCTCCGAGCCAATGTTCCTTTGTTTATGCGGTGCGGGCGGACCCCAGCGTCCCCTACTACGCAGCCGAGCGGGCGGCGGCGCTGCAGCTGCGGCGAGCCGAGCCCGGCCGGCCAGGCACCGCCCCCTCCGCTCGCAGCGCTGACGTCACGGATCGGCCGACCCGTAGCACAGGGTGGCCGCCCGGCTGCCGCCGCACAGGGTCGCCGCCCGGTCGCAACAAAGGCGGCCGGCGGCCGGCCGCCGCGGGCGGCGAACGAGGACGGCCGCCGTGCGCCCGGCAACAGCGGCGATGGGTGCGGGACTCGCATGCAGCGGGGCCGGCGCCAGCAGGGCGCCCGCTGCGATGCGCCGGTGCAGACGGCTGCGCGATTGACAGGCCAAGTTATGCAAATCATGCGCCTGTCGCGGGGTCCCTGCCCATCCCCCCGCACAGTTTCGTCACAACCCCGGACGCCACCTCAGCGGGTGACGCCGGAGAATACCCGACCGACGTCGGAACGGTCGGGTGTAAAGCCCCAGCGGAATTAGCGCGTGTTACCACACGCTTCTGACGCTCCTTCGCCCCGCTTGCTGACGATCGGACGGCGTCCGTTTCGTCAGATCGGATCTCCCGTGACACATCGCGGACTCGCTGTCACGGCCGCAACAGGCCGCAGTCCGACCGGAAGCAACGGTAGAAAGCCACGGCAGACCAAACAAACCCATCGCACGAAATTGGGAGAAAGCGGTACAGGTAACGGCACCCAGGCGTCCGCCCGGTAAAACAAAGCCAAATATGCTCCGTCGCCACGCAGCAGGCACGCGGTAACGCCGCAGCCCGAGGGTATTTAGAACACGTCGCTCAACTAACGAGCAGTTTCACTCGTCCAGGGAGGACGGCGATTGCCATAACCAGGGCCTTGGTGACGTGGCTGTGTATTCCCGGCGGGCCGGTCCTGCAGCCCGCTGAAATTCCGGCCGCCACAAGGACAGACTCCGTGCCACGGCCGTTTCAAGTGCGGCCGACGGCCCGCACCGTGCGGGCGATCACGGCGGGCGATCACGCGAGGCGTGCGTGATACGTCCGCCGGCGATCTAGATTGGGCAGGATGGAGGACGGGGTACGAGGTACGGGGGACGGGACGGGACGGGACGGGACGGGACGGGACGGGACGGGACGGGCCGGGACGGAACGGGACGGAACGGGACGGAACGGAACGGGACGGGACGGAACGGAACGGAACGGGACGAGACGAGACGAGACGAGACGAGACGAGACGAGACGAGACGAGATGAGATGAGATGAGATGAGATGAGATGAGATGAGATGAGACGAGACGAGACGAGACGAGGTGGGGAGGAATCAGAACGGCAGGGGAGACGACAGGTAAACGATTCATAGGATACGGCGTAACGCGACAGACACAATACATCAACAGGCACGGGGACGCAACACCAGAAAGATGACGGTGCGGCAACAGACATGAGCCTGGTAACCAAAATTTGTTTACGGGGACCAGTTCTTCGTTCGCAGTTCCGGAACCAGGAAAATCCAGCAACCGGTTTGGCACCAGGCCAGAGATCCCGCAAAAGCCAGGATCCAGCAATAAGATGTGCTGAGAACCATCAATGTGAACCACACACCAAGGTTTGGTGTTTGCGGGGAACCAACCGGAACCAGGCTCTGGCCCAGGTGAAAGAACCAGTGGTCGTCAAGAACCAAGGCCTGATGTTGGTTAAGGAACCGGTGAAACTCACGAACTGATGTCAGGTGTTTGTGTAAGAAGCAATTAGAGCCAGATACCAGTGTTTGATGCTCGCAAAAGAACCAGTGATACCAGATGCTTGTGCTTATGGGAGGACCAGGCAGAACCAGGATTCAAGGTATAGGTTCACGAGCGGCGATTGGGAACCAGGAATCATCATTGAGAATCCGGCAATCGCCTAGGCAGTCTAGGGTGGAGCATGGCAAGACGCGACGGGGCGGCACCTCAGCGGCACGAGGGTTACACCTGGAAAGTACGGAAGAACGGAAACAGAAAGGAAAAAATCCAACGAGCAAAATCCAATGGAGCTGACGAGAACGACGACGCTGTGGCCAGAGAGCATCACCGCCGTCTCTGCGGCCGGGCTCCCACTCCCCCAGCGTCGCCGCCGGGTTTCCGCCAGGATCAGCCGTGCGTAGTGCTAACGCCCCGGCGTCCTCCAGCCGGCCGGAGCGGCGCGTCAGGCCCGGCCAGCCAGCTCGCCAGACAAAGCCAGCGTCCCGCAGCAGGCGGCGCTAACGGCCGACGGAGACACGCTTCGCGCGCGGCGCCGAGGTGGCCGGTGCGGCGGCTCGGCCGGACACGGCCGGCCTCGGCGACCTCCGGCCGACGGCCAGGGGCGCAGCGTCATCATCATGGAAGGGCAATGGCGGGGTCGCTGGGTCTCGGCGCCGTCAGAGAGGGGAGCGCCGTAGCCGCCGGCGGCAGAGGCATGCCGGTCGCGGCCGGAGCCGGATCCCGAGAACAGCGTGCCTCCGGGCGGCGTGGCGAGGCGGGGCGCCAGCAGGGGTTGGTGGACCCGCTCCGCTGCCGGCTGTTTGATGTGATGATGTTGGAAACTGGCCTCGGACGACGGCGAGCACAAACGGATTCCACGAGGAAGCGCTCCCGTTACGGATCATTCGCCGAGATATGAAATTTCAGAGATCATGTCACGAGCATCGGTTCCTCGTCACATGACTGGATACCAGCTGAGCCGTCCTCTGATCGAACCTAGGGCTTCAGCGACCCAAACATACCCGATCACCGTGAAAATTGTCCAACGATTCACTTCGTTGCATTCCATGCAATGAACTTCCAATATTGCGACAGACCTTTCAGAACAAGTGATGTCATTCAACTGTATTATGACTGCCAATGCGATCTGGCGAACGTCCGGGCGAACCTGGTGAGCGGACACACACTCGTTCCTCTACCAAGTCCAATCCACACGGCATTCCACCTGAAGGCCATCGCCACCCGAGTCGTGCGACCGTAAACCGCGCCGCGGCCGCTGCCGTCGGCGGCGGCCGTCGCCTTTTCCCAGGCGCGCGCGTGGTCGGCAGCCCTGCGGTCTGGCGCTGACCCCAGCCGTGCCTGCCGGGCAGCATCAGCGGTCTCCGCTGGGAGCCGGGCCGACCGCGCTCACCTCCGACCCCGCTTGACCTAAGCAGAAATGACAGGCTGCGCGGTGCAGCCGGCAGCAGGTGCTGCGCCCGCCATCTTGAAATATTCGAGTGCAAGTTTTAGAGCCATGCTGAAACTGCTGGCATTAATTTTTTTTTGCAAATGAGTTTTGACACACATTTCTACACATACAGATTGTCAGGAGGAATCAATTTTTCAAATCCAAAACCATTTTGTTACATCAACAGAATACCATAACCTGCCCCAAGAACTTAAAAACACTGAAAACACAAACTATGGAAATCAAAACACAAGTTGTGATGTCATGTTTCCACACATTATATTTTGTTGCTTAATATTTCAAAAGCTGGGAGGCAGCTGAAGTTACATGGACATGACAGTGTAATTATGGTCAAATCTTGCTACTGTACAAATACCATTTCTCATACAAAATTGATCAGGTAATTCTAAAGCTTGAATCACTGGCCAATGGGCAAAATCCATTATATCAATTTTTACATCATGACACAACTGCAAGACTGAAATGAGCTCAACGAAGTCGGCTAACTTGGCTTGAATACATCAAATCTAACCAAGGAAGCTCATACCTGCACCAGTGAAAAATACTTCAGCTACATGATCACTGAGTCTGCAAGTTATAATGGAACTCTAAAACCAATTCACTCAGGGGGCACCTTAATAATGTGACTCATGACCATCCAAATTGTTGGTTTTGTTTCATGCATGGAATAATTTATTACACACATACCAAACTCTCCAGGAATTTGAGAAAATTGTATCATCTTATTGATAATCAATACCAATTCAATAAACAAAGGCAACCAGCCAACAACCTGCATGTGTCAAACCCAGATGTGATGGAAACTACAGAATGTGTTGAAATACAGACATGATGGAGATGGATATTGAAGAATTGTCATACAAACAGCAGAGTATAAACAGCTTGCACACAATCATTATAATTTGAATATCATTCAGCATAAAAGTGAGTTCACAATTTCCTTATCATTCCTGGTATCTCTAAAGGCATGGGGCTAACCTGCCTTGGCCCTGGAGATACCTTCTCTAAAAAAGGTAAACTTTGGAAATTAAGTGCAATGCTGCATTGGAATTTGATAACTTAAACTCTGAATCATAACACTGCCAAGATTAGTACAAGCCTTATAGATAATAGAAATATACACTATTTATATCACCATTTTGTGCTTTTATAGTATACACTGCATACCTAAAACAACAATATCATAATGCCTTGTGATATTATAGTATGTATTACATATCTACAATATCAATTGCATGATGCTTCTAATACATCAGATATTATATTTGGTTGTGTTGCTAATAACAGATGGTCAATAAAGCTCATATGCCCCTATCAGAACAAACCTCCCTGTACCAGAGCTTCTTAAGAGCACACAACACCTATGACAGGCATAGATATCATTATCACTGAACCTAAAATACAAACTTTAAGTTGTCATCAGCCAGAGAAAAAATAATTCAAAGTTTCATTTCACCAACCAGATGAGATTTGCAGGCATGAGAGTAAATGGCCATTAGAGAAGGAAAAGGAAGCATGCATCATGCACCACAGACACATTCATAGCATCCCTCCTGTAGTAAGCCGGGATAAAATTTACCAAGATACTTGTATGTGCAAAAAGTGAGCAGAAAAACGCCACTAACAGCTAAGCACTGTAATGTTTAACTGATATTTAAGTTTTTAGTTAAGTTAACCTGTGATTTAAGTTTTCCTGGACAAGAAACGTGAATTGACAGCCAAATGATGCACAAAAAGTCATCAGTTCTTACTCATGCATATTCCTCTAACAGCAACCATAGTTGGCACCATGCTAAAACACACAATTCCCTGCACCGCGTTAAATTACTGATACGGTAGCCAGCCAATGAAAGAAACAAGCCCACCCGCTACAAATCCAGCGCACAAAGCCAGGAGGTTCTATGCGAAACAGGATTAAATGTACTCAAGAAAAGTACATTACCTCACCTTAGGTTGAATATTGAAGCTTTCAGCACTCCATGGTGAGTGGGTTCGGGAGCCGATTGAAGTTAAAAGGAGATTCAAGTCTGTGCAGGTCCCGGCGACCCGACCCAGTCGAGAATCTTCGGGGGTCTCCGCCGATTTTCCTTCCATATCCTGGTCCTTCACCACAAAGGGATTTTGTCATTCTGTATTGCCACTTGATTCGGTTTTTTAAGCTCAAAAAGATAAATTCTGCAAACCAACTGAACTGAATAGCTTAAAAAGTATATTTTCTTGTATTCGGTAAATCTGTGCAAAATTTTCACGGCTTTTCTAAATTTTCGTGCGGTATGTTTTAAGGAAGGGAGAGAGCTTCATGGACAGCTGAGATATGGCAGCAAAAGGTACTCGTACTCGCTCATAAAATACGATTAAAAAGCTGTCTATAACGCCAACAGTTAATAGCTTTTATCAACTAACAGGGATAAATGGAGTTTCTTGTATGTTTTGTACCTGTGTTCTTCCATAAAACATTCTATTCTGTCATAAAAAGGCTCTTTGTATCCAAGGTCGCAGTGATGCCGAACATCTCATATACACAGACTATACTTGATAGTAAATAGTATATTACATTAAATGGTACAGTTTGAAAATATGAAGTATTTTTATGCTTCTCATGTGTTATATATATCAACTCCTGTACTTTAATCACACATTTTCATAGGTCATGGTTCTAAAGAAGAGCTGTAATGTACGCGTATGAACATTTCAATGGAAAACCAAAACAAACGACCAGTGGGTACTATTTGCAGCAGTTTCATTGTTCTGTGCTGCGGAGAAGGGGGGCGTTCGTCCGTTGGGGTTTGGAGTTGCACTGTATCCATTTTAAGTTAGCGCTGGTGGCACCTGGGGTGCTTAGCGTTTTCGAACGGTTCTGCTGTGGTATTCAGTACATTCAAGCTCTCATGTTCACAGAAAACTGTTGTGGGGACCCTGTGCCCAATACCAACTCCCACTGTTGCGCAAAAGTGGGAGGGTCCCCGAATCGGTTGCGAGATAGGCATCCTGCAAGCCTTTTGTTACATTACCGGACTGCTATTATTGGAAGGACATTTTGAATCCCCTTACCTTTTTGGCATGGGGCTTCAAGTAGCAGTGATCGCTGTGCACACCTAAGAAGTTGGACCCTGAAGATGCGCTAATTATAAGATAAGCCTGTAATGGGGAAAAATCGCCTGTTGTACATGTGAGGACTCAGGTAAGAAGCATGAAAAATCATTTATCTGTTGCCCTGTTGGTGTATTATGACTTCCTTTGCTGATGCAATGTGTTACTGATTGTCAAGGCTTGCATCATCCCTGCTGTGTTCCCAGTACTGTGACTTTACTGCTTGTACTGCTTTGGAGCTGCAAGATAGCAGTGCTGTTGCTCTTTGGAAAGTATCAATCAAGTTGAATTTTACCTTTTCAGATAGTCATCCTGGAAATACCAACCATGGGGGACAAAAGCAAGCTGATTGGTGGCCAACAGAAGGTGCTGCAGGTCTTGTATGATGACTTGGAAAAGGAGCAGCAACAATGGAAGGCACAGGCCTACAAGGAATACCCAGATGTAAGTAGCACATCATATGATCAAGAAAATCTTCAAGACTTAGGGTGCACAAGTACTGATTTACCATGTTTCCTGTTTTTGATGGCTAATTAGATCAAGTAAAATGCAGCAAACATAGAAAAGGAAAGATGAAAATATCAGAAATGATGTGAAATATGATTGTACAATATATTTCAGTTATTTGAATTTAACCTGGTGAAATTATGGCTGTGTAGCTTAAGTTTTCACCATATTTGGTCAGCTATGTATGCATTTTGTTATCTCAAAGGGTATCTTTATCTGAGTTTTAATTTAAGGTAATAGTTTTTTAATGTTTATAGTTTTAATGGTATTTGATTTGTGATTTTGATGGATGCATATTTTAATTTATTTTTGAAACGTTCTTTCATTTCTGTTAATTGGTCAAGAGATGCAAAATAGGTAATCAATATTATGATGTGGCCATTGTTCTCACTTAGTGAAATTAGTTTTGTTATTCCTGCGCAGATATTGATAAACTATACGTGACTTGACTATTTTTTCATTCTTGCTATAGTATCTTGTGCATTTGGGCATGTGGTTCCATTAATATTTATTTAAGCTATCCTAAAAGCCTGTAAACAGGCAAGTGGGGGTCTTGGATCTTATTTGCATCATGTTCACATCATGTGTTGGTAGCTAGGCTATGTGTACTGTACTAGCCACAAGCATTATATCTCAGGCCACCAGCTATTCCTTTTTGCAAACCAACACCTATTTCCTTACTATGTATGCCTTCACTAGAAAAGCAGGAAATCTCTGACTGAAATGTCAGCTGGTCGCAATTACACTAAAAAATGACAGGACTTTGCTCAGCCGAGCTTTCCCGTGTGGCCCTCGCGGAAAGTGCACGGCCCCGGGCTGACGTCGGCGCATATCGATCGGCCCAGCTCGCCGTCGCGCTGTTGACGCCGCATCAGCGATGTTTGCCAGCGGCTCTTGCACACCCCCGCGGCAGCCGCTGGCGCCCGCTTTGACACGGCCTACGCGCGTTACAGCCGGGCCGGTCAGGGCCGTGGTATTCGGCCGGCGATGAGGAAGCGCAGCTTGCCCCGATCGCGGTAACCCAGACTTAGCAGATCGGGGCCAAGGACGGATTTGGTTGCGGATGTCGTGGCGCAAGGGCTGCGCCGTGTCCTGGTCCCGCGCAGAATGCGCTTGGAATGCGCTGATGGCTGCTCTTGATGCTAAACTTGGCGTGGGACGGAATGTAAAAATATTTTGGCTAGCGGCACCCATGTTATCTTTTTCATTTTTTCCATGTTTTAGCAATGCTGTTTTACAAGCTAGTTAGTTCAACGACCCACGGTTTCTGCAGACGGCATTTCAGGTTTGGGTGTGTAGAGACCTCTACCGGTGGGAATGAGCACCACTAGTTCTTAGAGCAGCCGCCAGGTTTTCTGCTGGAGTGATATGCCCCGGAACCAGCGGTAACTGTTTTGTGTTATGATGACACCAGTTTTCAATCTTTTGGATGCTCGTCTCTTGTCAAGGGCGAACGCAGATCCGATCTTTGACGCTCATTCTTTTCTGGTAATAGCTCCTGCATCGGGATTGTCTCGAAAACTCATGATGCTGGTACTGGTCTTTGTTCATCATGTACTTGACGCTCGTAAATTATTCTTGATGCAGGCAAGAAAGGCTTTGAGGTCCTGGCTTTTTGGCATGATGCAGTGGTATTTGTTATGCTGACAGTGGCTGGCCTGTAAGATACCAAGAGGAGCTGGTTGAACGACACTATCAGGCAAGAATTGGGTAATATTGACGAGACTAGCGAGGATCCCGATGCAAATGACGCCTGTAGCTTACCCATCCTTATCAGTTTATCTCCACATACAGTCATGATCATGACGTCATATCCGTGCAAGCCCTCTGCTTAGCAGCGACTCATTCCAGTTGTCAGGGCGTTTGACGGGCAGCGGATCATTCGCTCTTGGTCAGGGCTGGGGCTGGCGGTCTGCTGGCCTCGGGTGCACAAGCGGACCGGCTGCCCTCGGGGCCGTCCGGCCCCCGGCACCTCAGGCTGGAGCGGTGGGTGGCGGGCCGGTGCCGCGGCCGGCCGGCCCAGTGCCGCTGGTCCACCGCACCTCAGGCTGGAGCGGTGGGTGGCGGGCCGGTGCCGCGGCCGGCCGGCCCAGTGCCGCTGGTCCACCGCACCTCAGGCTGGAGCGGTGGGTGGCGGGCCGGCGCCGCGGCCGGCCGGCCCAGTGCCGCTGGTCCACCGCACCTCAGGCTGGAGCGGTGGGTGGCAGGCCGGTGCTGCGGCCGGCTGGCCCGATGCCGCCCACAGGCCGGCTCTGTAAGGCCGACGCCGGCCGCGGCCCTATCGGCCGGCCGTATCAGGCGCCGCCGAGCCGAACCGAGCCGAGCCGGCGCGCGCGTCACCGGCCGTGACGTGGGGCGGCAGGACTATCGCGACATCGGCGCGCGCCGGCCACCGGCTCACTCCGCGACAAGGAGAGTGGCGCATCAGAGGGCAGTGTCGCGCCGTGCTTGCCGCCCGCTAACGGCACCGCCAAGCCGATCAGAGCAGCGGCGACTTGCGGCTGACGGCGAGGAGGACCGCGTTGCAGCCCTGGGCATGAGGGCGGGTCAGGCAGGGACTGACTGTTGCGACGACCGCCCACACAGTCGGCCAGCGGCAGCTCAGTGGAATTAGTGGCTGGCCGCACTGGCCGGGTAATGCGCTGAAGGTTCAGCCTGATTTCCAACTAAAACGTTGACGTCATACAGTTGGAAACGGCGCCACCGAACAGTAACAAACGAGCCTCTCGTGCGGAAGCAGACATACTGCGCACACCAACTGCGGGAAATTTACGTCGACGTGGTTGATGACGTGTCTTAATGCGCGTTAAAACAGCGTATTGTCCACAATAAGTGTATTGGCTGCGCTGGCCCCGCCCCACTGAAGAGCACGGGGGCGCAGAAGGCGGCACCTTTGCCCGAGCGGTTCTCATTATAATACAGCAATCAGTGACCCTGACCCCGCCTGAGTTGTCGAGCGGGATGCGGCGCCGGCCCGCCCCCGGCGTCGCCGCCGGGCGCTGCGGACACAGCTCTTGGCCCGGGACGGTCGTGATGGATAGGCTCGGTCACGTTACCCCGCGCTGGCGGCTGCGGCCGTCACGGCTGACAGACAGCCGGCGGCCGCCGCGCAGCCTTGGCACGTCGGTTTATTTGACGCGGGTGCACTCGTCGTGTTTGCGGGTGTAGGCGGTAACGTGTTGGGCGGTCACTTGGGCGCGCTGTCATGGCCTTGTTTACTGGCGGTGACGGGCGAGAGCCAGCTGCGCTTTGTGGTGTGGAGCGGATGGCTGTTTGTCACCTTGCCTCCCATTCTCTGTTACTAATGGGCCGTAGAAGTGATAGGCTTTGATTTATTTATTATGTACATTGGTATGCATTTCATATCCACATTGGTATCTCTCTCACACATCGTAATGCCTTGAGCGGACCACTTGGACTAAGTGGATATTCACATCTATTCAGTTTTGCTCGCAATACGTCTTAACATAGCGCATCAGCAATTGAACCCTGCTACGTATCTTAAACTCTATGCCCACGTCACTCCAGCGTCTCAACTACCGTCCTCCGTGGCAGTACTGCCACTCCGTCCGAAAAGTCACAAGTCCCACACGAGCGCGTTCGTCTGCAGCGGCCCATCGCCGGGCGCCGCTCATCCCCACGGCCAGAGTCTCCTCACCGAGCGGTCTCGCACGTAGTTGTACAGATTCCTGTGTTTCTCCGCGTCGGTCACGCCATCCTGCGGCCCGAACTGCACCCAGTTCCTGCGCCGCTCGGTGACAGGTGGCGCTGGCGTGCCGCGCGTGGTCGTCCAGCGGCGGCGCGGCGCCGGCGTGGCCGCCACGGGCGGCGCGCCGGCCAGGCCGCGCCGCCGCTCCGGGTACGCCGGCAGCACGCCCTGCACGCCGCCCGAGGGCAGGCCGCGCCGCAGCCCGAACCGGTAGCGGCCGGGCAGCAGCTGGACGGGCGCGGCGGGCCGCCGGGCCGGCGCCGGCGCGTCCAGCACCACGCCCGGCCGGTACGTGGTGGCCGCCACGCCGCCGGACGCGTAGCTCTGCTGCACGCCGCTCAGGACGTCGGAGCCGTAGTCGGCGACGTGGCCACGCCGATCGGGCCGGTAGCCGGCCGGCCGGTCGCGGCGCAGCGCCAGCAGGGCGCCCGGCAGCTGACCGCCACCGCCGCCACCGCCCAGCAGGCCGGGGATCAGGTGGCCGCCGCGGTACGGGTCGCGGCTGGAGGCAGGCTCCTGGCCCGCCGGCGCCGCTCCAGTAGCCGTGGCGTTGGCTGCGGCTGGCCGCCGACCCAACCCTCCGTACTGGAAGCTCAGCGGCGCGTCGGCGTCCTGTCGGGGCCGGCCCAGCGGCCGCGCGCCGGCCCGCAGCTCCCAGGGCCGTCCGCCGGCACCGCCCACGTCGGCACGGTCCCACATGGGCGGCGGGACGGCCGCCTCGGTGCGGCGGTCCCAGCTGGTGGGCGCCTCCTCCGGCAACGGCGGCGGCGGCGCGCCGGCCCATGTCAGCTCCGGCAGCGAGTTAGCCTCGGCGCTGGCGTCCGGCAGCGGGCCATCCTCCCTCGGCCGCAGCGGCGGCGGGCCATCCTCCCTCGGCCGCAGCGGCGGCGGGCCGTCCTCCCTCGGCCGCAGCGGCGGTGGCGACGGCGGCGACGGCCGTGGCGGCGGCGGCGGAGGTGGCGGAGGTAGGCTTGGCGCTGGCCGCGGTGCCGGAGTCGACATGAACGACGACAGCGCCCAGAAGAAGCCGCGCGACGTAGTGGTGCCGCCGGCGGCCGGCGCCGCCGTACTCGTGGAAGTGGTGGGAGCTGCGGTGGTGGACGGTGGCGCCCTCGACGTCGGCGGCGGCGGCGGCGAGGGTGGTGGCGGTGGAGGCTCGTTTCCCCTGACGGCCGCACAGCGCGGGTAGAGCTGCGAGCACGAGTTTTGCATCCAGCCGGCGCGCACGGCCACCAGTGTGTCCTCCAGTGTAACGCCGGCGCCCAGATCCTGCAGCCACCAGCCCAGCAGCAGGCTGAAACAACGGGCGCCAGTCAGCGCCTGCTGGCACGATAGCATTCGGCGTCAGGGACTGCGGCTGACAACCGGGAAGTCATTCAGACGGGCAGCAAGCCGACACAGGGACTCGGCGACTGAGGGTGATCACCAGCAGACAGATGCGTGGGTGTTTCTGCGACCCCGGCGGCCACGATCCGGGCGGACGACGGGCGGGCGGCGCCGAACTGGGGCAGGGCGGGCTTCGCGTCCGGGAGGAGACGGGTGAAGGCGGACGCGGCGGCGACGGCGCGCGGGCTGACGGCCCCAGTGGCGGCGGCGACGGCCCGGCCCGAATAACCGACTGTGGCGGCCGCGGCGGGCGGCGGCGGAGACGCTCAAATAGAGGGTCGGCGATGAGTCAGCACAGATCGCTCATCACTCATCAGTAGTCCCACGCTCTTGGCGGGAATGCTGATGCCGGATCACATTGGAAATCGCCGAGGGCGGGCGACCGAGCGGCGTCCGACCGCCGCACCTGCGGCTTTGTGGGGCTCTCGTGTTGCGATGGGGTGTGTGTGCGGTCGGCTCAAGTAGGAAATCGTGAGTGGAGGTGCGGCGTCATCGGAGGCGGCGGTGCGAGTTGGGACGCCCGGTGGACATTGATGTCATTTTCCCAGGACGGGGCATCGGACGGGAACGGACTGCAGCCGAGGCCTGCGTGTCGTGTCCCAGATTCGATTCTCTTCTGACCGCGTCTCTGTGTTGTTCTCCATTGGCATCCATAAGACACAAAAACCGGTGGGTGGGGTTTCGATTTCTCCAATGGACATAAAACACAAACCTGTCGCCCTTGGAGTAACTTGCCCCGCCCCCCCCCCCCCTCTCCCAAAGATAGGACCGATCTGGTGCTGTTGTTGCTTTCGATGTAATCCTTCTATAAAAATGTGTGTGACCCGTTCTCTTCCCTCACAATCATCTGATAGACTGTCACAGCTGGCTCTCTTCTCTATACGCGGTTTGGAAGTGTGCTTCGCCGAACTGGTTTGTCTTTGACTGGTGCAGGTTCGGGCTGGCGCACGGGGTATTACGGGTCGTAAAATATCACAGGCGCCGGGGTTCCCGTCGCCTGGGTCAGATGCAGAGCCGGGCGCCGCGGTCCGATCTCCCGGGTCAGATGCAGAGCCGGGCGCCGCGGTCCGATCTCCCAGGTCAGATGCAGAGCCGGGCGCCGCGGTCCGATCTCCCAGGTCAGATGCAGAGCCGGGCGCCGCGGTCCGATCGCCCAGGTCAGATGCAGAGCCGGGCGCCGCGGTCCGATCTCCCAGGTCAGATGCAGAGCCGGGCGCCGCGGTCCGATCTCCCGGGTCAGATGCAGAGCCGGGCGCCGCGGTCCGATCTCCCAGGTCAGATGCAGAGCCGGGCGCCGCGGTCCGATCTCCCGGGTCAGATGCAGAGCCGGGCGCCGCGGTCCGATCTCCCGGGTCAGATGCAGAGCCGGGCGCCGCGGTCCGATCTCCCAGGTCAGATGCAGAGCCGGGCGCCGCGGTCCGATCTCCCAGGTCAGGTGGAGAGCCGGGCGCCGCGGTCCGATCTCCCAGGTCAGATGCAGAGCCGGGCGCCGCGGTCCGATCTCCCAGGTCAGATGCAGAGCCGGGCGCCGCGGTCCGGTCTCCCAGGTCAGATGCAGAGGGCGCCGCGGTCAGATCTCCCAGGTCAGGTGTAGACCCGGGTGCCGCGGTCCGATCTCCCAGGTCAGGTGGAGAGCCGGGCGCCGCGGTCCGATCTCCCAGGTCAGATGCAGAGGGCGCCGCGGTCAGATCTCCCAGGTCAGGTGTAGACCCGGGTGCCGCGGTCCGATCCCGGTCCCGGGGTAATCGTCTCTCGTTGGCTCCCGTAAAGTGTGACGGCCCGGTTCCCGGCGGCCGGCCGAGCCGGCCGCCGTGATGACACGCCAGCTGAGAGCAGCGGCCAGCCGACCCTGTCGACACCATTGGACGGCGATGGCGCCGTGGGGCGCGCGCCCTGAATGGGACGGCGGCGCCGGCTGTTCCGGGACGACGCGCCGCGGCCGGCAGGTGCGGACAGCGGCAGGGGCTCGGTCGGGTACGGTAGTCGGTGACGAGGCAGATCGGGGTTTGCCAGTGATGGGTACCGGTGGCCGCCGCGGCGGAGGACGCCATGCTTTTTGGCATGAGGCGCCAGGCGCCGCGGTTTTCGGGTTGGCGGCTCCACCTGGGTATGGCGAGCGGGCGTGCTCCGGCGAGGATCTCGCAAGCTACGGCGTGCAGTGTAGGGAGGAACAGAGTGTGGGACGTGGACGTGGACTGCCAGGGACGGGGACTTAGACTGATGATGTGAAAGAAAGGACCAGGGGCTCTTGCGGGGAGTTAGACCGATAATGGGGTTGTATGAGGGCCGTTTGCCGGCGACCCCTGGCGATCGAATCCGGGCTGGACCGGGAGCCGCTGTCCGAGTCTCGGTCGCCGCTCGCTGAAGCCACTGAAGGCACTGATCCGTCCGACCGGCCTGCCACAGACGGGGGCGGGCCGCGTTGTCGGCGGTCTTTGTGTCGGTGCCGGACCAGCTGCGGCGGCACCGCTCGGTCGGACACTGGGGCGCGCGGCCGCTGTATCACGACACTGTCAGGCAGCTGGCGCGCACGCGGCACGCTCAGCGGCATCACTCGTCAGGAGGCACCGCGCACTGTCAGCACGGCGAAGCGTGCGGGGTGCACGGGCTCGTCGCTCGTCAGGAGACGCTGGGACCTGCCAGCGCGGCGGAGCGTGCGGGGCTCACGGACTCATCTCACTCGTCAGGAGGCACCGCGCACTGTCAGCGCGGCGGAGCGCGCGGGGTAGACGGGACGTGTCGGACACACAGGCTCGTCGCTCGTCAGGAGACGCTGGCACCTGTGAGCGCGATGTTGCGGGGCACTATGTCAGTACCATCGGAGGAGCCTTCTGCCGTCTCGCAGTAGGACCACCGTATGCAACCGTATCCTTTGCTGTTTGGAAACGTTGAGCACTGGAATTCCAGTCACTGCCCATCTGCGTACAGCCGTTTTACGTCTGTTATCCATTGCGATGTCAAACGCCTTGGGTGCCTTTTCAGTTGCTTGTAGGTATGATAGGGAATCATTTCTTTTCCGATTGGATTCATACCTGTGTAGCAAACATTTGCAGAAAGAGATTCTACCACCCCGCATTGAAAGTTTTGAATATCGCGTCCTGGTTTCGTGCATCTAGGCAGTGCATTGAAAGGAATTGAATTACCTTCACGGAAATGCTGCTGGCTGCTTTTAGAATTTGATGGAAAATCGAAAACATACCATCCCCGACTCTAACGCCCAAAGTGGCGTCAGGATTCAAATATTGGATGAGCACCGCCCGCTCATGTTGATGTCTGTCAGCAGCGCCCCCTTTGGAATCTTTCGGCAGCATTCACCCGCTTGCCGCTGCCGGCCTGGGTGTCTGCCGTTGACCCCCAGCAGGTGCTGCTGTGGCTCTGACGGCAAGTCCGCGTCCGCCTGGCCGGCGTCTGATCGCCGGCCCCAGCTGGAGCGCACCGTCTGGTCGCGGTGTGTGGACGTCTGCCCGCAAATGGGCGGCGTTCCGAGCGGTGTGGTCACGGGCTGTGAGACGCCCGCCGGCCACTGGGACACGCGCCGCGGCCGATGCGGGGCTATCGTCACCGCCGTCTCCCGCCCATCACGTCACGAACTGTTGTCGCAAGCGCGCGGCGGAGGTGTCTGACCACCCCTGCGGCGACACTGTTGCGTCGTCGCGGCGGCCGCTGTCGTGTGCCGCCCGAAGAACGGCTCCGCGTGCCATTGAGCGCCGCAGCTGGCGGAGCCGAGCCGGGGGGGGGGGGGGGGGGGGGGGGGCGGGGCGGTCCTGCGGCTCTCCCTCGCTGCGCAGGTGCCGCTCCGATTGTGCGGTGAACCGCGTCCATGATGGCCCATGTTGCAGCCGAAAGTGTGACGGCGGTGTGCCGTCGGCTGCGACCAGGTCCGGGCCAACCGGGCCCTTACGCTGGCGGGGCCCGCGTGCTGTGGGACACGCCCGGGTGGTCGGAAGCGGCCCGCGGTCCTTACCCTGGCGGGGCCCACGTGCTGCGGGACGCGCCCGGACAGTCGGAAGCGGCCAAAGCGACAGTCGGGCTGTGTCACCGCCGTGGCGCAGCGGCCGCCTGGCGCTCGGCGCGCGCCCGATTGCGTGAGAACCCTCCCGGGCGCGGCGTGCGGCCGCTGTGATCAGTCGCTCGCTCCGCTCGTGACGCTGCCTCGGTGAGGTGAGGCGGCGTGTTCGTGACCGAGCGGCGGCGGGCCCGGTGGGGGCGCGGCGTTTCCGACCCCTGGGCGGCGGCGCCAGGAAACGCGATGCCGCGGCGTCCTGCCGCCTGATCCTGTTATTCCCAGCCACCCGGCACGCGGCTCCATTAGTGGCGACCGCATGGCATCGTTTGTCGCCCGGCGGCGGCGGCTCCGTGTCCCTGCCGGCCGCCGCCACCGGCGCCGCCGGAGCGGTCAGCGGTGGCGCCGCTCCGGCGCAGCGGCGGGGGCGGCCGGCGCGCCCCGCTCCTGCGCCGGCTGGGAATGTGACCGCCACCGCCCGCCGACGACGGCCGGAAGCTGCGGGTCTGGAGACGGCCCGCTCCGGCTAGGCCACGCTGCGCGCCTCATGTGTGGGCGGTGACGACCGGACCGCGGCGCTCGCCTCCCAAACAGTCATCGGGTATTTTGTTCGGCATGGCTGGGCGCCATAACTGGCATGGAGTCGGCGCCGGCTATTTGTCGGATCGGGCTGTAATTTGACGACAGAGCAATGGGCGCCGGTGAAGGAGGAAATGCCCCGCAGCCGAAGCGTGCCGCGCGCTGGAAGAGTGGCTGTCGTCGGCCGCCACAGGCGTCGACGGCCGACCGAGCGCCATTTGGGCTCCCGACCGAACTCATCCCATGTTAGGTGACGGCTGACCGACATCAAGACCAGAGCGGCTTCACATGGGCTTCAGGGGACCGGGACTCGTCGAGCAGCTGCACATGAACTTCAAGGGATCGGGAATTATGGGGACCAGAGCGGCTTCACATGGACTTGACGGGGTCGAACTGTGGTCGGGATGACTGCCGAGTGGTCTCAGGTGTTTGCATGGATGGACTGAGGCTGAGGCTGCGGTAATGGCGCCGCTCAGTCGTGTCGGCGCCAATTCAGAGCGGGAGGCTGGAACAGCGGGGTGAGCTGCTGGAAACAGGCGGGCTGACGAGCGAGATTCAGCTCCTCAACCCGGGGCGAGGGACCCGGATCGAGATCCGACTCGGCAGATTTCAGCTGATGCAACACCGGCCTGTTCAGCAATAACATCGGTATGTAGGTACGAATGAGTGCAATGGGACACTGGTTCGTGATGCCGCGCCCCGGCCGACCGGGTGCAGGCGGGCGCGCTGACTGACCTGGCAAGTGGCGACAGCGAGGCCTTGACCGAACCGTGTGGCTTCCAGTCGCGGTTCAGCCGGCAGACGACGGCCGGCAGGCAGTGCGGCCGCCGCCGGCTCAGCGCGTAACCGTTGCCAGCGTCCAGCAGCACCGGCGTCACCTGGCTGGCCAGCTCGTACCAGCGGTCGGTCCAGTGCGAGCCTGTCCACAGCTCGGCCTCCTCCTCCTCCTCCTCCTTCTCCCGCTCCTGCAGCTGTAGCGCCGCTTTCCGCCGCAGCGCCTCCAGCTTCGGCGCCAGCAGCTTTTTCTTCCACTTGGTCTTGAAGTAACGCGGCTGCTCGCGCCGGCTCCGTGGAGCGCGCGTCGCCGGCGGCGCGCCCGGCCAGCGCAGCGCGCTGGCCAGACGCAGCAGGCTGACGTAAGCACGGCCCTGCGAGGCGGCCAGCGCCGGCTGCGGACGCGCCAGCGCCTGCAGGCGGTGCCGCACGCCGGCCGGCAGCTGGCGCAGCGCGCCGACCAGCGGCAGCGCGCCAGCCAGCGCCGTGCGCTCGGCGCGGCTGACGTTCAGCCGGCGCAGCCAGGCCAGCTGACGGCCGGGCGCCGCCGGGAACGGGAAGCCGTCGGCCAGCGCCTCCAGCCGGGCGAAGTCGAGGGCGGCGGCGCCGCTGCCGACGCCGCGGCCCGGCGAGGCGCCGACGCCGCCGACGCTGCGCGCCATGGTCTCGAGCAGGCCACTGAAGTATGCTGTCTGGTGGACGCGCATCACCAGGTCGTCGAGCACGCGACGCACCTGCTCGTCCACGTATCGGTCGTAGGTGGAGCGCAGGCGCGGACGGTCCTGCACGAAGTTGTACGCGCTGTAGACGAACAGCGCGGCCAGGTTGAGCACGCCCAGCAGCAGCACGAGCGTCTCGTCGTCGACGCCGGCGGGCGGCGAACGCGCCTGTGGCTCCCACGTGGTGACGGCGGCCATATCGGGACGTCACCAGAGGCTCATGGTGCGCGCGGCGCCGGCTCGGGCGGTGCACTGGCGGTGCCGGCCGGCCGCGCGCGCCCCGCGCTGGCCGCTAACGGAGCCGGCGAGACGCCGCGGGGGACGCCGCGCCGGGCCGCCGGCTGGCGCGGGGGCGGGGAGAGGTGGGACTGACGCCGAGGCCTGGCACGAGAGCCATCGGACATGCGGCCATGGGCTGGGGCTTCCGGGCGGCAGTCGCGTTGACTTGGGTCTCCTGGGCCCTCACTGAGTAGCCGTGAACTCGACAGACATGAGCAACGGCTTCTGGCAGTGAACACGGTAGCAGTAAAAGGACAGCGCCAACCAATACCGAAACGCGGGTGAAAAACAACGCTTCAGACTCCGGATCAGGACCAGGTCAGGAGGATATCCGGCATGCCGCCTTGCACTGGTGCCAGAGAGGTTTTTCCCGTGAATGAGAGAGTAGGATGGAGGACCGGTGGTCCACAGGTAGGGGGTTCAAATTCCAAATAGCCTGTTGGTCCGACCACGCGTGCAGTGTTTAACTGGCAACTGGCCAGAGCGTGTCCGTCTGGCACAGCATGATGCGGAGGAGATCCCGTGTCAGTCTGGCAGGTCTCCCGTGGCGTGGCACTGTATGACGCGGAGGAGATCCCGTGTCATTCTGGCGCAGACCGCCCGTGACGTAACACTGTATGACGCGGGGGAGGTCCCGTGTTAGTCTGGCACAGACCGCCCGTGGCGTGGCGCTGTATGACGCGGCGGAGGTCCCGTGTCAGTCTGGCATAGACCGCCCGTGGCGTGGCGCTGTATGACGCGGCGGAGGTCCCGTGTCAGTCTGGCATAGACCGCCCGTGGCGTGGCGCTGTATGACGCGGGGGAGGTCCCGTGTCAGTCTGGCACAGACTGCCCGTGGCGTGGCGCTGTACGACGCGGGGGAGGTCCCGTGTCAGTCTGGCACAGACTGCCCGTGGCATGGCGCAGTATGGCGCGGAGGAGATCCTGTGTCAGTCTGGCACAGATCGCCCGTGGCATGGCTGTGTATGACGCGGAGGAGATGCTCCCGGTCACGTCTGGTCATGTGGTTCCACCGCGGGCCGTAGCTGGAACGAAATTATCCCGTGCACTGAACTGGTGCAAGTGTTGAGGGTATGAACCACAAGCTCTCTTGGCACGCAGCCTCCTGTAAGTCAATGTTGCCCATGCAAAGCAGTCTGAACACACTTAAGATCTCCAGCCATTAGCCAAGCCTGCCCGCGTCGCAAAGTCGATACCTCCGGCGTGAATGCTTCTGCTGCGCCTCCGAGGAGCGACGCCGCGCCCTGTCACGTGACAGGACTGCTGTGCTTCCGCCACGGGAGGCAGCACCGTTTGCTGCGTCGGCGGCGTTGCTCGGCGCCGTTCCCAGCCGCTCGAGATCAGTTTGATGGGCCGCAGCGACTGTGAGCTGCGGCGGGCGGGGGCACCGCGGCGCCTGTTGTCTTTGGGCGCCGGGCGGCACGGCGACGGTCGTCGGCGTCGTGCCGCGCGGTGCCGACTCTGTTGTCCACATGCACCGGCGAGACGGCGGTGGCGTCAGCGCGCGCGCGCAGCCAGGACAAATGGGCTCAGCCGACCGGTAATGGTGCGACAAACCGATTGACAGGTACGATGTCGTTTGTCAAGGCAATGGAGTGGAGGGCGGCGGGATTCGCGCAGACCGGGAGCGCTCCTGGCGGGAAGAGCGCTCCGGTGCAGACAAAGGAGCCCCGCTTTCGATGTGACGCTCGATTCCCTGCAGTTCCGGTGACGTCCGCGGGGAATCTTCAAACACTTCAAATTGAAGGCTGGGTCGGGTGTTTTGCGTGATAACTGAGTTTTGCTTGCTTATTTACACACTTCATCTCAGGTCGGTCATGGGCGTGAGAACAGACGTCCGGGGTCCCCTGGCCCTCTACTTTTGAGCACGTCTAGCATTACCCATGACGCTGCATGGGAAAACATCGCTTCCGAAATTGACACTGCCCGCTCCCGTCCCCTCCTCCGGAGACGCTTATGTGCCCACTATTTCAGTTGTTCGCGCAAAGTTGATTCTTACGAGCCTGAAGCTGATTTCATTGTCAATGGTGCTGGATTCCGCCCAAGGTTGTTGCCTATGCAGCGCGGAACGACAGCCTGAAACGTCATCAGCGTTTTGCCCAGCTTTCGGAAGCTTCTTCTAACGATTGATCTGGGTGTCAGCCGTGCAGTTGCCGGCGTGCCGTCGGCGGGGTAGTCACGCGCGGGGCACAGCCATTTTTTAACTGAAGTGTGCTCGTCTCGTGGAGCTGTGTGATGATAGCGGCCGAGCTGCCTCGGAACAGCAGGTTGCGCGTGCACGAGCGCCAGGGTCCAGCGGCCGTCCGGCTTTCTGCCAGCCTCCCTGACCTGAACCGGAGCATGGGCGCGTGCCGGGCGCCTAACTGTTGTGTTTGTATAACAGCAGGGCCGCCTGTGTTTCCTCCCCTGACCGGCCAGGCATTAGTATCAATATATTGGCGCGCCGCGGCCGCCATTACGGGCTATTGTGCTTTGTAAATGGGAGCGACCGATCGCGCCTCGCCGCCGCTGCCCGCTTTGTTCCCAGCGGTTACGCGCAGCACAATGGCCGACGTCAGTATTCTAATACATCATGTAAGCCGTCCGGCAGGTGTTAGCTCCGTAATTGATTGCGCAGTGTCCGTGTCCTTTTTTTGCGGGCGCGCGGCCGGCCGCCAGCACCGCTGCTGAGCGGCCCCCGGCGCTGCGCTGCCGGGCCTGGCCTGGCCGGGCCGGCGCCGGCCGGGGGTACGCATTGGTGTCAGCCCGGCGCTTTGTCGCCGTCTGGTGATTTAGGGCCGCCGCGGCGCCGGTGTGAAGCGATGCCTGTCGGCGATTGATGACGGCCTGGCCGCCGCTGTACGTGACTGCCGGCCCGCGCTGCCGCCGCCGTCGCCGCCGGGGCGCTTGCCACCCTCGGTCGGCACGCGCCGCCTCGCCCCTGCCGCGCCTGGGGTTAGGTCAGGAGACAGGAGGCGCAGGACAGTGACAGGTACTCAACAGCCCACACTGGCCGCACGTCACATCACAGCTGAAGTCCGTGTTCGTATGCATGTCCGTGACTAGCCTCGCCGGTGGGGTGACGTCGCCCTTCCGCCGCACGCGCCGGGCGGCCGGCCCTGCGTCACGGTATTCTCTGCACCAGACCTAGCCAACAGTGTCAGTCGTATGCGTTTGGAGGACACCGGTCGGCCGCTCTAACGACGCCGAAGAGACACGGCGCCTCCGGCGATTGTGTGGACGGCACTGATCCGCGTCTGCCGCGTCACCCCCGCGGATTCGCTCAGCTGAACGCCACGAGAGGCCGCTCCGACCGGCAAGCTCTGCCGCCTGTTTTGCCTGCCTTCACGCTGGCCGTGTGCGGCGCCGTCGGCGTCGGCGGCGTACCGGATGTTGTTTTGGGCGATGTTGCACGCGCGGCGGCGAGCGCTGACCCGCCGGGCCGGATGTGGGTCAGTGGTCCGCTGCCGGGGCGGCGGCAACTGGGCCAGGCGCCGGCGGCGGATATTGGTCAGTGAAGCTGGCACCAGCGACCATCTGTCGCGCGGGCGTGCGCGCGCGCGCGCGCCGGCGCGGGCGCGGCTCGGCATAGCTCACCGGGTCTGACGGCAGATGCGGCGGGGCGCGGCCGGCCGACCCGCTCACTCACTCACGCGACGGCCGACAGATGGCAGCTGAATAACTGTCCGGCCGCGATCGGGCGACTCGGCCGCTAATTACGGCCAGGCGGCCGGTATTTTTCTGTTGTCAGATGGGAGCCGCGCCGCGCGGCCGGCAGAGCGACCCTAACGGCGCGGCGCCGCGGCCCGTCCGGCTAATCGCGTCGTTAGCGCGACATGTACGAATGTTCGGTCGGCGGGGCAGGCGGCCCCCGTCACCCGCGTCGCTCCGGGGCGGGGCGGTACCGGGCCCGACGCAGCGCGGGGACGGTGCTGGCCGAACGCCGCTTGCCCCGGCCTGTGGCCTCGTTACGGACCGGAGACGTAGTTTAATGACCGCATTTAGACCGCGCGATGGAAGTTTGCACGGTGGGCCGTGCAGAAGTGTGGGTAACCGTGATGATATGACAATGCAGTAGCCCAAATGTTTGCCGCGTCGTCCATTGGCGGCTTCGGCTTGGCTCCAATCAAACGGCGGCTGACGGAGTGCGGTCGGACCATTCTGAGCGTCTGATTAATCATGCGAGCACACCGGCTGTGTGTGTCCAGACACGGGGGACTGTCATGCCGACGTCCGAGACCATTAACGCTCCGATCACGGCGTCAGTCGGCCACCCTGTGCCTGCCGACGGCGGCCGTGCTGCCCTGCCGGTCGGCGCGGTCCTCATGCGCCGCCACCGACCGCCCTGTGCTCGGCGGTCCTGCGTGCGTCCCCTCTGACTGCCGTGTGACCCGTGCGCCTCCGTTTCAGGCCGGCGACGTGGGTCGGGCCGAGCGCCAAGGCGGCCGTGCTCTGGATGGAGCGCCAGTGCTATCGGTTCCGCTTCCACTCGGACACGCTCTGCCTGTCGGTGGCGCTGCTCGATGCGTTCCTCGGCCAGGTCAAGGCCAAAGCCAAGTACATCACCTGCATGGCGTTGACCTGCCTCTACTTGGCCGCCAAGATCTGCGAGGAAGACGAGGTAGGTCGCATCATGTCACTCGGATTGGATGTATTGGATCGCTCCATCACATAGCAGAGTAGCATAGCAAACGATATTCTGGTCAGTGCTCAGTCGCGCCCGGGACAAGCACGATTCGAGCGGCCTCGTGAGGAGGGGTGTCTCGAACAGCTCTGTCGTGTGTCGCTCCGCGGGGATTCAGGCTCGCTGTCTCCATCTCCATGACAGCCGTGTGAAAAGCGCCGGGCGGGCGGACACGACTCACCGGCGGCGAACAGCGCCGGCGAGCCTCCGGACTGAGGATCTGTCGCCGCGCTTCCCGCACCCCTGTCGCTGGGAGAGCGCCACCCGGAAGAGTTTTTGTCGCGGCGTCAGTCGGTCGGGCCGGACGACTGCCGTGACGGCCCGTCCCGGCCGCCGCTCCTGGCGGCGCCGACCGCTCCCCGTGCCGCGCGTCGTCGGCCGTCGGGAGCGCCCCGGGGGCAGGTTGGGTCGTCGACGCACGCCGACCTCTTTTGTCGTGGCGGGCGGCCGACGTCGTCGCGATTAGTGGGCGCTGGGGCGCGCCGCTGCAATTGGGCCGGACTCGCGGCGCGGTCGTTTGTCAAGCGGAGAATTATACGCAACGCTGACGGCGCCCGGGCCGCGCGCCTGCGCCGGCAACGGTCGCACGGGCTCTGGCACGTCCGGACGGGACTGGGCAGGCCTGGTGACGCAGCGGTCCCCGGCGTGTGCTGGGGCTGGGCCGGAGCCGAGGTTGTCGGGCTCTCAGCTCCTGGCTCCTATCTGATCCAGTCGTCGTGGGTGGGGCTGTTATGCGGCCGGGCGAGAGCCTATTCGGTCCACGCCGGCCTAGCCGTCGTGACCCGGGTGCGCTCCGGAGGTCGGCCGCCGCCGCCGCCGGCCCGCGCGTGACTGGCATCACCGGCCGCCGCCCCGGGCCGGCCGACGGCATCATCAGCCGCTCGCACGCGGCGTCGTAAACGTCCCCGGCGCGTTTATGGGGAACCACAGACGAGACAGGCCGACCACCCGGCCGGTGACGCGGCGGGCCCGCCCCGCCCCGGCTGGCCGTTGAGGGCGGCAGCGAGCCGGCCCTGCGGCCCGCGCCGGCCGCATGTCAGGCGGCCGTTCCCCGATGTCCGGCGCTGTGGCCCCGCGAGGCGCGATTAATCGGGTAATTTCTGGTGAATTATGGGCTCGATGGGCGGTGTAGACATGTCCCAGATAAAACGGCCGACACCTCCCGGTCCCGCGTGCCGCCGCGTTCGTCATAACTGTTCGTTCGCTCGTCAGTGGGACAGCATGGCTGACGGCCGAGGAAACACGCCGGCGCCGGCGCATTTCCGAGGCATTTTAATGCGCGGGATCCCGCGCCGTTTTGACATCTGCCAGAGGTGGCCATCTGGCGCGGTTTGCCGCACAATCGGTCGGCGTGGCGCGCGGCGCCGATTTGACTCAGTAAACGGTGCGGCCGTAACCCGCCGCCGGTCCGTCAGCGCGCCGCGGCCCCGTTCCGGCGCCGTCTCCGGCGGCGTCTCCGGCGGCTAACTGGGCCGACGGCGGTTGCAGGCCGCCCAGATGACAGCGGCGCGGTTAATCCCATTACGCGGGCGCTGTCGGCGGCTGATGGAGCACGGTCAGCTGGTCGGCGGCCGCCGCCTCTACTGGGAACGAGGCGGCCGCCGGCTCGCGCGGCAGACGGCACGGCGCCGGGGGGCGGTCGCCGGCGGCAGTCGGGAGCGTCCGCGGGCACGGCTGGTTCACCCGTGGAGGCGCAGTCCCTCGGCGATCTGCTATGTGTGGTGTGCGGAGGGGGCGCCGCCTGCCACCGCGGCCGGGATGGCCGGTGGCGAGTGGCTCGCTGACGACGCTCTTTGGCATCACCATTGTGCTAGCCCTCCCCCAGCCAAGACGTGCCGACACCTTCCTGTGAGCCGATTTGTCAGTGTCGTCGTGTTTCCCACTGCCCATGCATCGTGACAACATTGCCGCTGTTGAGTCATGCCAACGCCGCTTATCACGGTGTCCACAGGGAGCTCGAACCGAGCCGAGACGAGATACTGACGAGCCACCGCTACCCGCTGACCCGGGACAGCACGCTGTGGCGTTCCTCTGACACGGCGCCTTGTTGCAGCTGGTGCCGGCCATCAGTTACGTGGTGGAGCGGGCTCGGCCTGGCTGCTCGGTGGCCGACGTGCTGCGCATGGAGCGGGTAGTACTGGACAAGTTCGGCTGGCAGGTGCGGCTGGTCACGCCGCTCAACTTTCTGCACAGCCTGCACTGCCTGCTGGTGGCCGCCTGCCCGGGTCTGCTGGCCGACCGTCAGCACCGGGTGAGACCCGCAGCCGCTGCAGGCCGCTCCCGCCGCGGCGGCCGGCTCCGCACGATGTTCTTCGGTCCTGGTCTTCCTCTGACAGCGATAAGAGTCCCTGATGGCTGCGCAGAGTGGGGCATACCCAGCGTATACTTCAAGGCTATTCACTGGGAAGTTGACTTGCTGACCTGCCCGGCCCATTTGTCAAACCGGAGGCGCTTAGATACTGGGTTGACTGCCGCTTATTTCGATGCTGATTGGCTGATTTTTATCTAGAGGAGCAACAGGCAGTGAGCCCCAAGCCTGGGATGTCTTAACATAAACAAATACCCACAGTCCCCGCCACCCAAGTGGCCGAATATTGAAACGCTGTCGTGGCCTGGTATAACTTTAACACCGTCGGTGGAAAGTACTGCGGTGTTCCTAAATTACCATATGACGAGTGCTGTGCAACGCCGCTTCTTGCCCTCCACACACGAGGCACGACGTTTCGATAATTTGTTTTTGGTTATATCAACGGTTTGATTACTGCGTACCCCGCTTAGTCGGTGTTTCCTAAAAGGCCCAGCTGACTCCCTCATCTCTCGATGCCAGTCTCTACCCATGTTCCACGCCCCGACTCGCGCGTTAATATTCGGCCGTCCGCTTACCATACGGAACAGGCAACAGGCACCCCTGTATGGGTCGCCCTGAGGAGAGCTCTCCCGAGATGAGCTCCGCGGCCGGTCCGGACCAGCACCAGCCCCCGCCACGTGTCGGTTTGATGACCTCACACCCCCTGTCGGATGACCACGCCCGGGTGGACGGCGGCGGCGGCGGCGCCGAGGCAGAGATGGCGGCTCGGCCGGGTGGATAACGGGCTGGGGCGGCGGCTGGCGGCGACAGTAGCCTCGGCAGCCGGTTGCAGGCGCGGCCAACGATTGGGAATCTGCTGCGTCGGCACGGCTGCGGCGGCTGGTGTCGGATTCGCCGGTCTGCTCGCTGGGCCGGTTCTTTTGGCGCTGTGTCGCTGCTGTTGGCCCATTGTTGGCGGACAGACGGGCGGTGGAGGCTCGTGAAAGCCGGTCCTGTTTGCTCACCGTCAGCTGCTGGCACTGACGGCTGTTGCATGGAGCCCGCCGACGATGGCTGACGGCTGCGCGTCTGTCCGGCAGTTGTCGGCCCACCGTCAGCTCTGCGGTCTGACCGAGCGCCTGGTGGAGCTGGTGACGGACGTGCGCACGCTGGGCGTGCCCCCCTCGTGCCTGGCGGCGGCGCTCATCTGCTGCGAACTGCGCCGCTGCAACGTCGACACGGCGCCCTTCGCCCAGGCCGCCCACCGGCTCATCAAGGTGAGCGCCGACGGCGACCGGCGCAGTGGGCCTCGTCAGGTCAGGCCTGACGAACGCACGAGAGGTGGGGCGTGCTGGTGCCACCGGTGCTGGTGCTGCTATCGGTCGGTGCTGGCGTGGTTTATCCTCCATTCCACTTCCGAACGACGCCTCGGGCGGCCCATTACCGTGCATGCTGTGCTGCCTCGCGTTCCGGATGCCACTGTGGCTTCATTTTCAATTGTCATTACATTCTTCGATTTAACATAGTCAAGCTTTTTCGTAATCAATAGCGTGGTAATGTGTAATGTTTGCTGCTGCTCCCACCAGCGGCGCCCCTGACCTGGCGCGTGCCTCTACCGCAGCGGAGCCCGGAGGAGGTGTCGGCGGCGGCCGAGCAGGTGCGCGCCGTGCTGGGCGACGCTGGCGACTCGGTGCTGGTGCCGCGGCCGGCCGTCGCCGCGGCCAAGCGGCCTCGTCAGCGCGGCGACTCGCGCAGCTTCTCTCGGCCGGCCAAGCGCAAGCTGGTAACTGCCGAGCTCGACGACGACATCGTGGGTGATATCCGCAACCTGTACAAGGGCGCGGAGGAGGAGGCGCCGCGCCGGCCGGCCGCTGCTCCCGCCGGCTTCCAGCCGCCCTACAGTCCAGAGTTCCCGGAGCTCGGCAAGCAGGGTGAGCAGTGGGGTAGGGACGTGTGCTGGGAGGCGCTGTCGGGGCCGGCGACGGAGGGCCTGTTTGTCGCCTGTCTACCGGTGGAGACATGTTTAAGTGTTGCAGTTTTGTGATAGATCACGTTCACAGAAGGATAGAGCAGCACCTGCTCGGCCGCTGCCGACACCTCCGGTGATCTGCTTGTCATCGTTAGTGCGCACGATTGACGCACCGACTTAGAGCGCGAACGTGGCTCGAATGGTGCATCCGCCCTCCTTTTGGGGACGAATTAGAAATTTCACTTGAGGCTGTCGAGAGCGTGCCCGGGTTTATCCCCACAAGCGGTGACTAGTGTTCACACTGCGCCGCTTCTTACAGGACATGTGGCTGAAAGCCCTATGTCCCAGACCTGCGGCCTCATCAGCCAAGTCGCGCGGCTCAGCTATGCAGAGGTGCTGCGCCGCCACCTTCCCATCCCGTCCGTCATGGCCGGCGGCATCTAGCGACATCTCCTGAGCGCAAAATGAAACTGGAAGCTGTTCACCGGTCCGCCAGGCGTCAGCGTTGTGGATGGAGACGGTGTCGCAGAGGCGCTGACTCAAGCCGTGAACAGAGCGTAGCTCTGACTGGAAGTGTTGAAGACATTGTCAAGAGAATCTGGTGCCGAGGTGCTGCTAGCTGGAAATGTGAAGTGTATCCCCGTAAATCGTTAACCCAGAGCAAAAGAAATAGTGCAACACATTATGTTGATGGATCGCGATAGTAGTCACTGCTAGATTTTAATTACTTGTTTTATTTGACACGTAAATGTTTTATCTTAACCCCACTGCGTTGTTTTCAGCAGTGGGGTCCGTAGACGTACATCATCTATTTAGTTGCTAGATCAGAGTCTAGATTGATAGGAATCTCGCCGTGCGTGTTTTGTCGCCGCGCGCCCGCGGGGCGCGCGGCGCGGCTCGGCTCCGCGCAGGGTGCTTGTCGGCGGCGCATCGCGCTTGCTCGCATTACTCAGCCAGTGTTCAGAAGTGGCATTTGGAGCCGACCGGCAGGTCACGGGTCACGGGCCGCGTGTCAGCCCGCCCCGCCGCTGGGCGCCGCCCGCTCCCGTGCGCGCGCGCGCGGGCGCCCGGCGGCGGCCCATGCGACTTGTAACAAGTCACGACTGTCTTTCCTCGTCACCCTCACGACGGGCGCCGTCGGCGCCATCATTACCTCGTTAGTACAACGCCGGCCGCCGCCGCCGCGGCCAGTGGCGACGGCGGCGGGCCCAGCGCCGCGCCGCCCGGTAGCCGTTGCTCTGGCGCCGGCCGCCAGGCCGCCCCGAACGTAGATTAGACCCCGAGCTATGCATACGGCGGCGACATACCCCGGGAGAGGGCATGCACCCCGCCGATGGTGGGGAAAGCGTGGGAGCAAGCACGTGCGAGAGAGCGTGTGGGATCACGCGCGCGAGGGAACGTGTCGGTGTAGTCAGCTACGCACATGAGCCAGTATATGCATGCATGCCGCTAACGCTGGATAATACATAGAATGATTGCGTCTTGCGGTTTTCGAGCTGCGCGAACGAACGTCCGCTGTAATCCCCGACATCTGCGACATCTAGACCTGGAATTAGCAGCAGTGGGAGCTGGAGCCGGCGCGGCGAGCAGGCGCCGCGCGGGCTGGGCGTTTCAGGCGTGCATACGTCCACAACCCAAACAGCCATCGACCCCGTGTCGCCAGCAGGGGCTCCTCAGAGAGCGGCGCGTGTCCGACCCTCGGGGTTAAACAGGCGCAGCCTACATCTAGGGGACTTCGCCGCTCCCGTCCCTCGTCTGCGAACGGCAACTGCGCCGGCCAATCCGCGTCATCACATCACCAGCCCGCTGTGTGCGGGTCACCAATCGCCGTCCCCAGCAGCCGTAAGCGGGCATGCTCTGCCAAAGTGGCGAACGGACTCAGGCACACGGCGCTGTTGGTCTTCCCAGCATCCAGCCGCACCACGACTCGTTCGAGGGAAACACGCTTGTCCCGGTGCCAAACACTAAATCGACCGACTCGTGCCCCGTGATGACACACCTCTGGCCATCGGGCAGAGCAAATGTTTCCCTGACGCCTGAGTGCATCTGTCTTCTTTTTTACCCTGAAATGTGACTGTCCTGAGCGAAGCATTGCCGAGCGAGCCGACAGGAAGCCATTTAGTGCGGGCTAATGTCTCCATGCCCCCGTTCGGGCTGTTTAATAATCCCATAAATCAGCCACATGGCCTACCCATACGCCTCGTCAGACACTGGAGACGGTGCCCTGGCAGCCGAGCGCCCATCCCGAGCTCCCCCCCCCCCTTCCCCCACGCGCTCCCCTGGTAACAGTCGACGTCTGCGGTGGCCAGCTCCCCCCCCCCCCCCTCTAACGCCTGTGTATACCTAGGTTAGGTTGCTGGGCTCCGCACCAATGCTACACCTATGCCGTTCAGCACGTTGGGCTCTGATGGCCCATCAGAGCTCTCTTCCACGAGACTCCTATTGGCAGCGCACACGATGTTTTTTTGCCTGGACAGGCATGCCGTCTAGACGCTCCCGCTGCAGGCCGCATAGGGAGTCAGTCACCACCTGCATGCATCGGCATGTGAGCCCGGTATTACCATGCATTTTTTCTTAGTACGATTGTCCGTGTCGCATTACATTCCTCGGATCTTGGGGCACGTCACTGACGTGAGGACAGCCTTTGAAGTCACACTATCGGCAGAACACGCTGGCACAGAAACACGAGTCCTTAGACGGAAATTTATTCATATAAATTGCATCTCATTATTGTGGTGTTCAGTACCTTAAGTAAAAAGCAATTAACTAAGTCGTACGTTGAAGGCGGGCTCACCACGGGCGGCGGTCTTAAAAAAGACGCGAAAACCATTTGAGCAACCATCCAGCTCCGCCGCAGAGTCGCGGTGCGAAGTCCGCCAACAACGAAAACAGCCGTGCGCCCCGGGCTGGGGGCGGTGCGGGACGCGCCGGGCCGCCGCCGCCGTGCCGCGCCGCGCCGGCGGCGGCGGCGGCCGCAGCCGCGCTCCTGGTACTGGCAAGGTGGAGTGGTCACGTCCCGGCTCAGGTGCGAGCGGCGACCACCGCCGAATGCCGCTGAATGCCGTCTCTGCGCCGCAGTCGCGGCCCGAGACCCGTATGAACGCATCACAATCACAGACTGGTGGCGGCGCCGGCGCCGGCTCACTTGTGGTCCGGGTCGAAGTCGAGCACGAGCAGCTTGGTCTCCTCCGTGCCGTTGCGGCTGCCGACGGCACAGACGAGCTTGGTGCGCGTGGCGCGGATGCGCCACACCACACCGCCGCTGCCGCCCGAGTCGAGGGACACCAGGTTGCGCACGAACTCGCCCGTCTTCACGTCCCAGAGCTTGACGGTGCCGTCGTCCGACGAGGTCATGACGAAGTTGTTCTGGAACTGGAGGCAGGTGACCGCGCTCTGGTGTTTGTTGGCGCCGGACAGCGTCTGCAGACACTGGCCAGACAGGATGTCCCACACCTTGACGGTCGAGTCGGCGTTGCCCGACACGAGGATGTTGTTCTTCAGCTCCATGCCGGAGGTCAGGCTCTGGTGGCCCATCAGCGTGTGCTTGCACTGGCCCGTCTCCACGTCCCACACGCGAATGCTGGTGTCGAGCGAGCCGCTCACGACGTGCACTCCGTCAAACTGCCGGCGGAGGCGGCCCGGTCAGCGGCGGCTCGGCCGACGTCCCCCGGCGCGCGCCACGACGGCGACCGACAGCAGCGCGCGACATGGCAGGTCGGAACAACGCCGGCTCGAAATGACACTGGCTTGCGAATCGTGTAGGCGCTTGGTAAGAGCGTTCCCTTCACTTACTGTGGCGACAGAATTTGGCTGCGTCGAGCGACCTCCACGCGGACCGATCTGAACGATCGGGCCTGCTGGAGTTACCTGTCCCTGACGAGTTCACTCCTAGAGTGGCCGATTTGTAGCACTCCAAGAGTGACATGGACCTATCGAGGTCAGACCTGCAACACTAACCCGTGATGAGCGTGCCAAACCCCAGTGTCAATGCAAAAACACCCAGCCCGATGACATGCAAAGAAGGTATGGGTGGAAGGTCAGCGATTCGCCTTAGAGAAGAGCGCCAATTGGCCAGCTGTGCGCATCAACGATAATGTGGGCCAATCGGAGAGCGCGACACTCGCGTCTCACCACCGAGGCCTTTTCAGAAAAGCGTGTCTTCAGTGGGTCACCCACTGACATAAAAGTCACAGCCCGAGCAGATCACAATGAAACCAAGCCCATCATAGAACGTACTGGTGCACAGAATTTTGAGAAAACAAGAAACATGTCACAACCGAGAGCAGGTAACAAGAAACACGTCACAACCGAGAGCAGGAAACAAGATGCAATGTGCGCGCACGCTGTGACCCCGATCACCCAGACACCACGCGTGCCCGACCAGCCACCACCACACGGACCCGGACGCCGTGGAAGGAGATCCCCGCCGCTGTCGCCGGCCACAGACCTGTAGAGAGTAGACGCGATTGTTGTGCCCCTGCAGGGTGTGCAGACACTCCTCGCGGTCCGGGTTCCACACTTTGACCATGTAGTCGTAGGCGCCCGACACCACAAGCTTGCCGTTGTACTGCACGCAACGCACGGCCGCCACGTGGCCGACGAGCACGTGCTCGCACTCGCCCGTCTCGATGTCCCACACACGGAGGGTGGCGTCTCGCGAGCCGCTCACCACCCTGGGCGCGCGCGACCGGCGTCAGTCACACACGAAGGCCGGCGTCAGTCACACACTGCGGCAGACAGCACAGCGCAAGACGCATGACACTTGATGGGGGGGGGGGGGGGGGGGAGGGCGGGGGAGGGGCTGAACGACACGGACGCTATACAGGCTCTTGACGGCCTCGGCTGCTGATAAGGCAGACGAATATTCAAGAACGGCCGGCATGGCTTCAGTGGTCAAAGAGGCAGGGCAGTGCAGAACCCACCGTCTGTCGCGAATTGCGTGCGGGGTGAAAAGTTGGACGATGTTCAACACACACGCACGCACGCCGCACGCACGCACGCACAGCACGCACGCACGCACGCACACGCACGCACGCACGCACGCCCACGCACGCACGCACGCACGACACACCCACACACACACACACACACACACACACACAACACACACACACCACACACACACACACACACACACACAACACACACACACACACACACACACACACACACACACACAGCCTTCATGAACAAAATAGTTCATGTCCGGGAACTTCGTAGGTGTACCAATCAGTCTACCACAATCAGATGATGGTCTTTGGTCGTGCCGCTATCGTGGTCGGCTGCCGCTTAGTTAGACAATCAGAGCCAATCACAACGATCAGATCACCAGGCAGCGACCCGACCACCAACTACAAGAGCAGACCCCAGCTTCTCATCCCATGAATCTGCGCCTGACCTCCATTCCAATCAGGCTACACAATCGGATGATGGTCTTTGGTCGTGCCGGCTATTGGTGTCAGCTGCTGCTAGTTACACGATCAGAGCCAATCACAACGATCAGATCACCAGGCAGCGATCCGACACCAACTACAAGAGCAGACCCCAGCTTCTCACCCCATGTACCCCGCGCCTGACCTCCATCTTCCAACGCTCGACCCAACTGACCGATCAGGCCGGGCGCGGTGACAACCCCACCCGGAGCACCCCCCTCCCCTCCCCCCCCCCCGTCCGCGCACTCACTTCTTGCCGTGCAGGGTGCATGCAGCGCACCGTCGACGTATGACCGTAGAGGGTGTGCAGGCACTGGCCCGAGTCGGCGTTCCACACCTTGAGCGTGCGGTCTGTGGAGCCAGAGACGACGGTGGCGCCGTCCATCTGGCTCGACCACACGCCGCCCGTGTGGCCCACCAGCGTGCGCAGGCAGCGGCCCGACGCCGACGACCAAACCTTCAGCGTGTTGTCGTCTGAGCCGCTCACGATCCGGTGCTCGCTGAACTGCAGACACGTGATCACGTGGTCGTCGTGGCCGTTCAGCACCTGCGCGCAGACGGACAGCGGTCAGGCAGCGGACTCGACGACGCAGGCGACGCAGTGGTGGCTCGCTGACATGCCGGTATCCAGCGACAATGCTGCAGGCTGGGCGTCCACATTATGCTCGATGTTGATCAGTGCGAGTGCGCAAATATTCAGATCAGTCGATATGTTATGAAGTCGATTAAAATGGACAAATATGATAGCAAAAACAAATAACACGCCTTGGACCGAAATTTGGATGCTGCCCCAATATTCTTATCACAACGTCACACCCAACCACAGCTCTCCCGAAGCCAAGCCGTGATCGACGACAGACCTGAGAATAAAACATTGTGCTCGCTGACAGCAAACGTAACACCAACAAAGTCACGGCTGCGAGACTCGCCTTCGGTTCGGGCAGCTCGCGGCTGCGCCAGTTGGCCTCGATCTTCATGCGGCGGATATAGGCCTGCTTCCAGACGCTGGAGTCGGGCTCGGCTGGCGCCGCATGTCGCCGTCGCACCTGGATCAGCTCCTGCAGGTCGTCCACCTGCAGCTCGCGGCACTTCTCGCGCCAGAGCAGGTTGTCCTCGGCCAGCAGGCGCCAGCTGCGGCAGGTCTGCGCCGGCGCAGCAGGTCGCCCGCCGGCAGGAACGACAGCACGTGCAGCGCCAGCTCGCGCGGCAGCAGCGAGATGAAGTCGCGCTGGAAGCGCGGCTTGATGACCTGCATCATGTGGCGCACCTGCGCCGAGTCGCTCACGTCCAGCAGCTGGTCGAGCGCCACCAGACGCTGCTCGCCGCTCCACGCCTGCCGGCAAGGCTGGCTCAGTGTCCGTTGTGTCGTGTCGGCCACTCAGAGGGTGTGCGGGGTGTCTCGTGGTGTGCAAGGCCCGCAGACCTTGCTCAGTGTCCGTTGTGTCGTGTCGGCCACTC